>NC_088886.1:78213097-78525597 GCF_037157495.1 Lathamus discolor
CAACAGAGCTGATAACACCAATTGGTTTTAACTGTTGCTAAGTAATGTTTATTCTGGCTAAGGACTTTGTGAGTCTCATGATCTGCCAGGCAGGAGGGGAGGCCGGGAAGAAGCAGGGACAGGACACCTGACCCAAACTAGCCAAAGAGGTATTCCATACCACAGCACATCATGCCCAGGGAGGTAACTGGGAGTTACCCGGAAGGGCATGGGCTCTCTTCAGCAGGGTCAAACTCTTTTGGTGGTGGTATTGTGTTCTCTTCTCTTGTTATTTTCTCTTATCAATATTATCATTGGTGGTAGCAGCAGTGATTTGTGTTATACCTTAGTTACTGGACTGTTTTTATCTCAACCTGTGGGAATTACATTCTCTTGATTCTCCTCCCCATCCCTCCTGGGGGTGGGGGGGTGGGGCGGTGATAGGAAAGAAAGATGGAGTAAGCAGTGGGGAGTGAGTGAATGAGCTGTGTGGATCGGTTTATACCATGACAAAACTCAAAGCTGAATCTTTTAAAGAGTGTAAGACAAAAGGTATAGAGAAAGGTAGATCTCTTCGAAATCACTTGCGTTGCACTGTCTTGATGAGCATGCTAGTGTAGCAAGCTGCAGCCTAGCCTAATCTCAGTTACCTGTGAATTTCAAGAAATCCAGCCTCATTCTCCATCATCTCATTGACGCTTCTGGTTCATGTAACCTCGTAGCAATTATTCTTTCCACACTTCCACTGTGCCAAAGATAACATAGCTGCATTTGGGTGCAGCTACACCATGACTTTTCCAGGCTAGGTCAGCAATAGCCTTGGGATGTTTTTGTTCCATACTAAATAATATAACTCTTTCCTTCTCCATCTATTCACTGTTTTGTCTTTATAGTTTTCTTTATCATGCTTTTGTTTTATCTAGCTTTTTCTGTTCGTTCTAATACTACATGTTCAGCAACCTAAAAAGTTATCAGCCTTCCAAACTAATAGTTCTCTTACATGCTTTTGCTATTAAAGGAAGCGATTTTTGTACTGCATCAACATTCAGTCCTTTCAGGTAGGAGATGTTCATACTGCCCCAAGTTCATTAAGACCTGGTCTACCAAAAAAAACCCCACCAGAACCCAAACAAACAAAAAATTCAACTTACTACATTTTCAAAGACAAAAATAGCAGCAGGGAGATATAAATCCAACACACTGCAACACCCCTGCCTTTCTAGCTCTGGAGATGCTAGTAAATAAAAATGTCTGAATTTCTGAAATTATTAAATTAGAATGCTCTTAGTAGCTTTGTATGAATATTTTTTTATTTCATGGCCTCCCAAATGGTCATTATAAGAAAATTTCAGCTACTTCTAAATACCTCTTTTTCTTACCAGTCTGACTGAAAACACCAAAACAGACTACAAGGAGTCCAAAAATATCCATAAGCTACACTGTCATATTATGGCTGCAGAAAAAATATTGGTGGTTATCATATTAGTGCTCTCCAATTCTGTGTTTCTGTATGGGGAACTGGTAGAAAGAGGCTGAAAAATCCTTCTTACTCTTCTTATTATAACAATGGCAAGCTTATGTTCTTTGCGCAAATCATACTTACACTGTTTACACTCTGATGTAAATACTGCCTTTGCCAATAGTGTAAGTGATGGATTATGACAAAGGGGTTTAGCCTATGATGGCAAAGGCCTCTCCCTGGTCATGTCATTTAAGTCTAAAGTTTTTAGGAAAATTAACAGTAGTTTGTACAGTTGACAAATAAATGAGAATATTATAACTTGCAATTACGAAGAAATAAATTTAGTTGGGAAATTATACTGTTAACCCATTGAATGCTTCCTGCCAGAAATACCAGGAGAAGCTGATCAATAGCATAGGGATAATTTCTGAACATTTCGTAATACAGAGAGAAATTCATGACATGCTAAAAGACATCTCGGTGGAGAGGCTCAAAGTGATTTAATATTATTTAATGGCAATGGAGCAGCAGCAGTATGCTCTGTTCTTGGATTACTACCTCAATGACAGTGTCTCTATGAGCTAAACAGAGCAGAACAGAGCCCTGGTTCAATTGTGCAGGTATTTTATTCTGCACTCAAGAGAATCACGTGGGCTTTGGTCTCCTACACTATCAATATAACCCAAGAGAAGAAAAAGACTAATATCTGCAAATAGAAACTATATCTGAAATTCTGTTTTAGGGAAGGTATCTAAAGAGAAAGTGTGGTTTTTATTTTCCTTTTTTATTTTTAATGTAAAAAGTCTTCCAGACAGCTAAAACTTACAGAAGCGTAATTATACTTAACAAAGTTTAAAGCAAAAAAAAAAAGCTATGTAAAATGGATCATAGTTAGTTATTGCTCTGAATACCTCACAGCGTGTACTGAACTGTGGAACGAGTTTCCCCAAAACAAAGGGAAGAGTCTGTCACCTAGGATTTCAAAAAATAATGGGTTTTAGAAGGCAGTTCTGCAGTGCCAAGAGTAGAAGCTGGGAGGAAGAGTCCTAACCCCTCCACTTCCAGTATTAAGATCGCTGTTAAATGATCAGTGTAGCATGAAGCACATTTCTTCATTTCTTCTTAAAGTTATCATCATCTATGTCCTTCTGACCTAAAATTGGGTGTAGGTGTCATTTAGCTCCACAACATATATAAATTAATAGGCATTTTTAAAAAATATTCACTTTTTAAAGTTATTTTTATTTTTTAAGTTATGGAGTCCTTAGAATTGTGCTACTGAAAATGGAGAAAATAAGATCTAGAAAAATGCATTTGATAAAGCTAAAATAGAATGAACACTTAGAAACATGTCATTTAAATAAAAGTTTTTGCTTTACAGACATGAAGAATAAAGCTGAGGAGCTACATTACTTCACACCAATATACACAAGCCTTTAAGTTTTACAATATGTGGAAAGATAAAGTATTGTTCCAATAAAGTAGAAACAAAGAAATTCATCATCCAGAAAGCATGATTTTGAAGCCTTTGTGTACTCCCAATGTAATTAATGACAAAACTCTTGGAAGAAAATGTCATCAATTAAGAGTTCCTCACCTACCATTCCCTCAGCTCCCATTTACCTACTTGTTCAATGCATTCACTTTGGAAAACAACAGTAGATGAGCCAAAATGAAATAATAAAGTGAATTAATTTTCCTTGCAGTGTTGCCTCAATTTAGTTTGAAATCTTTGTTAACTCTTTTGTTAGGTATAGTAATCTTTTTTACTTAGATGTTAAGCTGACATTCTGCTTCCTTTTGAAATGCTGTTTTATAACAATATACTGTTCATTGCTGCACTCTCCTTATCACTCTCAGCCAAACGCAGTTTCTACCTTATTTAAAAGTGACTTGGAAAGTACTATAGCTTTATACAATTACTTGAGATGTTCAGAATTAGCTATTTCTCTTAGAAAACTAGAAATTTCTGGTTGAAACATGCTCTCAATGGCTCCTGGTGGTTAAATTTGTTGCTAATTCCTATCTTGCAGCATTTCTCCGACTGTTATTTTCCCCTTAATTCCCATCTTTTTTTCAGTTCTTCTTTCTCCTTAATTCCCTCAAGTGAGCCAGAAGCTGTTTAGGTCATGGTTGGGGATGAAATTAAATTAAAAATAAAAGGAAAAAAAAAAAAAAAAAGAAACCAACCCAAAACCAAACAGAACATTTAAGAGGGAGTAATATATGAAATTGAAAGATTTTAGAATTAAAATAACTATAGAAGGTTATAAACCAAAACAACATAAGAAACTGTGTAAAAGGGAATATACTCATTATTTTTCCATTTAAAAATATTTAATATATCTGTATGCAAATTTGTCTTTCATTTATCTTATTTTTTTATAAGACTATAGACTTCAGTTTTCAAATGCATTGTCACTAATATATAAAGTTGTTGTCAACAATGCTGTCATTCATAGACATAGAAATAATAACTAATTAAAAGCTTAATTAAGTGTGAAACATTTTCTACTCCCCCCCCCCCTTTTTTTTTTTACATATATCTGCCTTTCTCAACTTAATTTACAACTGGAGACAAGACAAAATAAGCCTGTTATCTCTGCCTCCATCACATCAATTAAACGTTCTTGAAACTGGTTTTAACAGCTACCTTTTATTTGTCATCTACCATTTCTTGCTCCAGCAAAACAACAACAGCACCAAAACAAAATAGTAAATAAGCCAGCAAATCCAGCAGGCTACTATCAACTGCTAAACTCAAGGCAGCACTGAGCCAGTGTAAGAGAAGAGAAAATACTGAGAAGACCAGGAGACCAGAGTATAAAATCCAAAGTTGCAACCAAACGTGGCTAAGAAGACTGCTGTAACAAAAATGCCTTAAGCACAAGGACATTTTGGGCCTGAGCATTGCCCAAAACTTTCAAAGGAAGGAGGAAAGTTACTTCAATCCCCCTTTTTTTTTTTTTTTTTTTTCAAAGAAAAAGGATGTCCTACAACAAACAGCAGTCTTGAAGATCACAGAATCATCAAATCTAGTTCCAGGTTGCTCCAAGCCCTGTCCAACCTGGCCTTGAATACTTCCAGGGATGGGAGAGCCACAACTTCTCTGGACAAAGTCTTCCTGTGTCTCATCATAAAAAAAAGTCTTCTTATATTTAAGTCTACTGTCTTGCAGTTTAAAATCATTAATGATTGGTTTTATCTCAAAATATTCAAAATAACCTTCAAAAACAATGCACTGTCTGAGTGGATCTGAAAACGTAAAAATAATATGTGTCACGCCAGGACAGGTTACAAAGTTTCATAGACTTCATGTTTTCCAAGCAAGAATTCTAAATAAGAATCACATACTCTTTTATCACTGCTGAACACTTTCCAGCACGCTAGAAGGTTTCTCATGGGAGATATTTGCTGATATCATAGAAGGCTTTTCTGAAGATTTCCAGCATCCTTATGAGGATTCTAAAGTTCAGCAGTGCTTTAGCAAAGTCAGTCTGTAAATTCCAAGGTTTCGGGGATAAATAAGGGCTTCTGAGGTCTGGAGAGCAGTGAAACTCATGGGAGAAACCAATAAAACTGACAGAATACCTTATGATCTTTTTATTCCTTGCACAAATGTCTTGCCTTATTTTAGATAAGTCAAAATGGTAGCTGGAAGAATACAGGCTTAGCATAACTGTGCAAGTACTCACATGTGAATAGAGTGAGGGCTAGGAAGGAGGTACTGCATCATGTAAGTGACAGCATAGTTTCTCATATATAGAATCTCTTTAGTTTTGTAACAGTTAACAACACAAAACTTTAATACAAAAAAATATTGATACCAGAAGCATCTGTCAAACAGATATAGTGAAAAGTATCAGATCTGGTCAGAAAAAAAGAATAAAGAATCTCCCCCAGCAGTTTCTCCGCTTCTGGGCATCCAACAGAATGATCAGACCCAGAAACTTTCCCCATCTCACTAGACAAATTATAAACTTTCCTTAAAACGTTCCCTAAAAAACTTCTCACAACTATCAAAATAATGTTCCTTTAAGATATACTTTTAAAAAAAAAACACACAAACACAAATAAGTAATTTAATCTTTGCTTTAATACTACATAAGACTTTGTTAAAGACAAGTGGGTTCTGTACACTGCTGGGCATGACTGGTGCTTTATATGTAAGCATTTCATATAAAAACACAATTTAAATAAGGAGTTGGATGTAGAATCTCCAACAACAGATGATTTCTTGATCCAGTAATGTTAGTGAATATAAAATTCTTGCATTCTGCAAGGAATCACTGGCAATACAACAGAGACCATAAAATCTCTCTGTTGAATTCCATCAAACAGAAACAAATATGAAACTAATCCACGGACTGAAGCTTACGGAGTTCCCAATATCATAAGCAAGCCTAAAATGCACTCTCTGGGAACTCAATACATTGCATCAGGGGACTGGAGCACCTCCCGTATGAAGATAGGCTGGGACAGTTGAGGCTGTTCAGCCTGGACAAGAGAAGGCTGCGTGGAGACCTCTTAGCAGTCTTCCAGTATCTGAAGGGGGCCTGTAAAGATGCTGGGAAGGAACTCTTCCTTAGGGACCATAATGATAGGACAAGGGGTAACGGGAAGTTTAGATTGGATATAAGGAGGAAGTTCTTTACTGTGAGGGTGGTAAGGCACTGGAATGGGTTGCCCAAGGGAGCTGTGAATGCTCCATCCCTGGCAGTGTTCAAGGCCAGGCTGGAGAGAGCCTTGGGTGAGATGGTTTAGTGTGAGGTGTCCTTGCTCATGGCAGGGGGGTTGGAACTCGATGATGTTAAGGTCCTTGCCAACCCTAACTATTCTAAATTCTATGATTTATCTATTGCCAAAATATATAACATTGCTACTATGGAGACAGCCAACAGCAATGAAGGGAAACACATCCTTAGCTGGAACATATCTACGGTGAATAAATATTAGGAAAGCCTATATAATTATTTTGCTTATGTAGGATGTCCTAATTGCATAATCTCAACAGCACTTTTTTTTCCAAAATAGTTACGCTAGAAGGAAACAATTCTGAAAAATATTTTGGCTTCTCAGATAACATCTGCATACCCCAATGTGAATTCACAAGAGTCAATCTTTAAAGGAACAGTGTGCTTCAGATGAAGGCTATGACAAACATGAAACAACTTTACATTAGTTTTCTCAAATGCAATACTTCATTCTAAAATTAGTTTGATCTTTGTACCATTCAACAGCCGGAGTACGGCAACCTAGAGATCAAATTGAAATTAAGTCTATATCACAAAGTTCTGCTGGTGTAGTGATATTCAGAGGTTTAAAGAAAGAATCCCTAAAAGTTACAATCCTAATGGACATACATAACAAAGCAATCTGTTCTCTGCTCTCCAAAGTACTTAAAGAGACAGTTTTCACAGACTGCACTGAACTCCTGAAAGCAAACAAGAGAGGCAATATTGGGCTATAGCAGCTGCACGTGTTACTCCCCTAAAACTGCTCTGAGGAGTAGAATGATGTTAGATAGTAAGTATTTTATTCATAACTCAAGGTAACTAAAGTGAAATTCATCTACTACTGTCAGATACAGTCACTTCTGCAATAATGTATTGGCAGTAAGAAGAGCAGATGCCCTTTTGTTATGCCCAAATTAGTGTGTGCTGTGGATATATGAAACTTGCAGCTTACTTGCCTATCAAAATAGTGACAGTATTATGCTAGACATGGGGAAAATTTGAATTTAATGTGGCCATGTGCCAAATAATAAGTAGCTCATGCTGAAACATACTTAATGAGTAGCCAGAGCAAGTGGCCTGTAATTGGCAGTTCTGCTTCTGTTGTAGCTAGTGTTCATTAGGAATAAAGACTGACTAGTCAGCTTCTTCATTTATTCAGGTTTTGACCCATAATTTAAATATGCCAAATGGTTCCATTTTAAAATATAGGACAAAAGAGTGAATGATCTCACATATGGAAGTGGTAGTTCCCAAAATATTTACAAGTGAAGCAGTCAGTTAATATACTTTGCCATGCTTTCAATCATCTGAATTATACCTGACACTAAATAAACAACAGTGTTAAGCGGTGACAAGAAGCTACCTGTTTCAGAGAATGGATGAGCCAGAACAAGTTACGTTATTTCCCTAAAATGTGTCTGCAATTTTATTTTCTTCAAAACAGGGTGCTGGAAACAGCATGCTCACTCAATGCTCCACAACTGTTGTGCATTGTTTGTGCCCAGGGACCAAGGAAACAACACAGGGCAGATGTGTACTACCATGTTTACCACAAGCCAGATGCAGTCAAACCCTTTACTGTTCAAGAAAATTGCTGAATCTAGTGGGCAATTTGAAAGAGAGCTCTATCAAGTGGCATTTGGAAAATAAAAGTCAATCAGAAAGCAACCAGATAACAGAGCAAGATGGCACACTCAAAGGGTGATAAAATCAGGCCATTTGTCAACTGTCAGACAGGCCTCCTCTTGCTTTTACACAAAACAGAAAATCTACCCTTACAATTGATGCAGAGAAGAATGATAGCAATTTCTGTAACAAGCTTCTGTGCCAGGACCAATTACATGCTGAAAATGGATTTGGAATCAGCCGGTAGTAAAGCAAAGTATGCAAGTTCCATGATCCAAAATGAAATAACTGAAGCACCGTAACAGTTTAATTCCTAACAACTTTCAGTGATAAAATGCATATGCATACATTCATTGCCCATGTGGGTCCATCAACAAATGTTCAGCTGAAGAGCCCTCCCAACAGCTTATAACCTAAAACTTCCTGTAAAACATTCCTGTGACTGTTTTAGACAAGCTGCTTTCCTTAAAAACGTTTATGCATGTGCTAAAATCCATAACTAAACTCTGTCGATAAACACACAGGAAGTTTAGAGCCTAAACCTATGCCAAAGAGTGCTCCGTCTGCATTGTATAAGCTGCATTTCAGTGCTCACAGAATAAACTTCACAATGATGTGAAAGGTAACTCAAAGAATTACCCAAAGATGGGCTGTACTCAAATGTATGAACTTCTGATACTTTCCATGAGCTGATCAGATCTATAGGCTTCTATCCAACAGGTTTAGCTGAACACAAAGTGTGAAAAATTGAATCAAGATTCTGTTTCTGTAGCCACTTCAGCTACCAAATGCCTTCCTCATCGCCATCAGAAAAAAACCCTCAAACATCAGAGCTTCCAGAGATATATGTCAAGCTACCCAGTTGCTGTGGAACATGCCGCAGACCAGCAGGAACCTTCAAGAGACAGAGACACCCAAGAACATCACAAAAGACACGTCACTGACGTCCTCCCCCACATCTTTAAATGGTTCAAAATCTTGGTCAAACTGCTTGTGTCAGTGTGCAGTCCTGCTTAAATTTGAGCTCTCTGAAACCTTGTTAATTCAATTCAGTCAAAGGCAGGAGAACAACAGTTGCTCCCAAATACATGCTGGTTGTACAGGATGACGTAAGAAAGCAAAAGCAGCCTATATCAGTCATCTGCTTTTGAGGCATGACAGGAGTGATTATGCATACAAAATCCGTGTGGAAGTACTTTTTTTTTTATTATTCTTGTTTCTAAAGAGCCTCATACCAACCCAGTCCTTTCACAGTGAAGCCCTCTAATCTCACTTTGTTTATATACCTAGCACCTGCTCTTCAAAAAGCACTGCTTCTATACTTTGTTGCTTGGAGGGGCAACTTAATCTTTACAGGAAAGCATCTTTCTTTGTAAAAAAAGCTACATCAGCACTGCAAAGCTTTAAGGATAACCAGAGTGCTAAGTCTGTATGTTTCATGGGTTCTTTGGAATTGAACAAAGTAAACATTTGTTTTGAAGAAAAATAAACATGTTAGCAAATATAGCTACATAAACATAAAATAATAATTGTAGTACCGTACATAATACAGAATGTTCTAAATATAGCAATGAATGACACTAAGAAACACTGTGTATATATATATACACATATATATACTTGAAATGAAGCAATGACAGCAAAGCAAACACCTGACACTGATTCTGCACCAATTTATCTTACACAGTAACCAGATGATTCATCTGCAATCCTATTATTTATTACAAGTCCAACACAAATCCAGAACAACCTCAAAGTAAAATAAATTTTATGTACAGATCTACCTTAATAGACTAGCTGTCTTTTCAGACTAATGGTAGTCACAAACATACCATTTGTTTCTGTGCAACTAAACTTCTTACCCCTAACTTAGGTACACAGAACTCAGAATACTGGATTTCAATGATTTATTTTTAGTAGTTTTATAAAACCTGAATTATGTTTGCATCACCAGAAACAGAACAAACAAGCCATTTTGTTAACACTCATAATATGCCTTCTTTTAAGAAGGAAAAAAACCAAAAAACGTTAAAACAATTTCTATTGACCTTCAGAACACTGATGAACACAAAGTATTTTCATCTTAAATTATTACCACTTGCTGTTCTAACTCTGACAGAAGTGCTATCAAGCGAAAAAGTGCAGTTTTTCAGATATATACACATTAAAGTGTAAATATGCACCTTACATAACTCCTCAATTTTGGTCCATGCCATGTACTAAACATAGTAATTCAGATGCAGAACTGACAGGCCACAGGAAGTCCTTTTTCTACAGCTTTGTGAATGCTTTACTACCAACACAAGCACAGGTTTCTCCACAATTTCTCACCAATATTCTGTTATCCACACTGGCAGAGGTCCACAGAGAAGATAACTGAATTAGCATATACAATGAATCCAAAGGCAGATATCAAGGCCTTTATGTTCTTATTTTAATTACAACTTATTTTTTAATGATAATCATCAACTCCATTTTTTAGCTTTTCAAGCATAATCCTGGAAAGGAAAAACACCTCAAAAGGGTTACTACAGATGTTTTAAGAGTTTGCATTTCTTGTAGATCCATTATCAAAATAAATACATAAAAAGTAGTCAGCAAACCCAACTGAGAAGTATGAGGGGAAAGACATTTAGTCCAGATCTGTATCAGAAACTTTTGCCTGAATAGCATCCTACACAGAAGCAGAGTAAATAAATGACATAGCATGTTTTGTTGCATGTCCAAGAGCAAGTTTGCTGCCTACATATTTTCCCTGTCTCTTTCAGGGAAAATTTACCAGTTAGGACTCTATTCAAATTTTAACCAAGAGTCTATTGAATGACTGCCAAAGAACCTCCCCAAGGGTTATCACCACAGTTTTTTGAAAAGCCGTTTGATCAGACTTTGCATTTCCCTTTCAAGTCCATGACTTTGCCTTTTCCGCACTCTGCAAGGCCCCACTGAACTCATGCAGCAGACCAACCACTCCTTCCAGTTCTGCCTTTGCAAACTTGCTGAAGGTACGCTCTGTCCCGTCATCCAGGTCACTACAGAAGATGTCAAGCAGTATCAGCCCTTGGGGCACACAGCCAGTGACTGGCCTCCAGAAGGACATTGTGCTGTTGATCACAACACTGACCCTGGAAGTTCAAGCAGTTTTCAGTCTACTATCCAGCCATGTATGATTTCCTTAGTAAGATAACTACAGACAGCACCTCACAGTGTCTGCATATTAAACGCAGGATGATTGTAATGGGATTTTGGGGCCAATAGACACAATGAAAATGACGTCTTCCAGTAGCAGCTATGTAAAAAAAAAAACAAAAAAAACAACAAAACACAACAAAACACTAATGATTAAGGGTTCGCCGTTCATGTAGGATACTAACTTCCTGATACTGCTCATTCATTTCCAGTATTTTGTTTGTGCATGGAAGACTACTGTGCCCTGAAGAGTTATTGTAAATGAAGAGGGGGTTTTTACTTCAGTAACTATTCAGATTTCAGACTTTTACTAAGAAACGCATGTGATTTAGGAAAAAAAAGCTTTTTTTTTTTTTTTTCACCTGAAATCTTACACTGTTCTTAAGAACAGGATCTGATTTTCTAATAAAATGATAAATAAGTGAAATCAAATGTTAGCTCTGACTTTCCAGGTTTATTAACAAAATATTTCCCAAAATACAAAATGGTTTTGTACTAAATCCTTCCCTAACTCTGATACACACTAATCATTTAAAGGCACATGCATTTAATTTTTTCTGGAATTTACAGCTGATGATGTAAGCTTTATATACAGAAGTTACGTGACATTATGCATTGCTCTGAAGGACCATTTTGCATGCATATCTAGAGCAATTCCTAGCATAAATTCATGTAGTTATATATCACATGTAACATCTCTGACTTACTGAGCGTTTCTATTGCCTCAGCTGAAATTCGCTGTGTAGTTTGAAGCACTGTATTTCAAGGAACATGTGAATAAGCCACAGAGAATGCAGTGAAAAGAAATAAGAACAGGTAGAGGACTAGAATGCATCTTCTATGGTGCTTTAAAAAAAGCTGGGGTGGTTAGCACAAAAAAATCCCAAAGAAACAAAGCAAGCCAAACCCACCAACAATAACAATCAAAAAAAGGTAGGTACTGTAGGAGTATTCAAGCACAATAAAGCTCTCTGTAGAGAAATTAGGTTTCTATATTGTGGCAGGTAAGAGAACAAGTCACAAGTTTCAGTTTCAGCATGAAAGATTCAGAGTAGTCATTAGAAAACACACCTTAATGGCTATTCCAGTAAGCAGTGGAATAGCTTGCCTGCAGCTATTCCATATATCCTCTTCTGCTTTAGTCTCCCAGCACCCCTACTGTCAAGCAGCAGTTGCGAAGAATTGCAGCTGAGGTTGTGTATATATACCACTTGGTGTAACCTTACTACAGTTACAAAGCAAAGCCATGCAAGCGGCTCAAAACCAGATTCAGGCCTCTGCCAAAGGGGCTTGGATTTACATACTTGATCTTGCCTCTAACTTTCGGGTTTGGGTGATTTTTTATTATTTTTTTCTTATTTTGCTAAAAAACAGGTATGCAAATATTTGAGTACTACAAATCCTTTTTTTTTTTTTTCTCCATTAAAATGGTTCATTCAGTTTTACAGGAATCACATTACTGCATTATTCAGTGGTTATTTCCTTGAGAAATGTTCAACTTCAAATATATTGCAGCCTAACAAAATCAAATCCTTTCAGTAAACACTCCTTACAGCTTGTCCATTTCTTCCTACAAATTCTGTACACATTTAAAAGTTTTTGCCTTTGTTGTACCATTGTAACTCTTTCTTCAAAATGCCTGTGTATCATACAAAGACACTGTTAATTCAGTGTGCCAAGCTCTTCTATTTCAGCCTGGATTTCTATTATATGTCCAATCACATTAAAAAAAATCAGATCCTACATCAGCCATAGTTCAGGTTATAAGCATAATGAATAAAGCTATTTTGACTAGGGGTAGGAATGATTGTGAATAATCTCAAATTTATATAGTATATCATAAGTCACTGCCATCTTTTATACATGTGAGCACGTACACATTTTTTTACAGAAAACAGTTCTTTAAAAACTATTATCATAATGCTGCACTATATGCTACACAGGGAAATGGCCCCTTTGACCTGTGTAAATCTACATGTTCATGTAGAACATGTACTTTCCTTTAATCTAAAAATCTCTCTCCTCTATCACCTGCTGAGAGTTTTCAATTGAAAGTTGAGTTATTGGAAAAAAATAAGTTAAAGGGGGAAAAAAAACACATTTAAGAAGAAGCTTGGGAAAAAGATTTAAAAATTTTCTTCAAAACAGGTATAACTTGATAGTCTATTCTAAATATGAACACATAAGAATAGTTAAGCTAATGAATATTTTCCTTATTATAAATAATAAGAATAAATTGACTGATCAGTATTCACTGGAATGATGTATTAAGAAACTAAAGAACATTTTAAAATTAGCTTTAAAAGATCATAGTGTGGGTTTTGCGTTTTGGTTTTTTTTAAGAATGTAGATACATCTTTTTGTAGCAATAGAGAAAACAGCCTTAAAATTACATATTTAACACACATTACTTTTTTTTCCTAAACAAGAACAGAAAAGAGCACATATTATATTTGCCATACCTCAAACTTTTGTTTTACTATCCTATCACTAAGCCTTGTGTTTTTCCCATTGAAAACTGCACACACAGGAGTCATACAAGCAGTTTACAGAGAAGCATCTGAAGTTACTAAAGGTCACTCTCAGGAGGATGTATCACGTCGTGCTTGCAAACAAGATTTCCACATAATGTTCCTCTGCCTGAATTTGATCCTAAGAACTTTGGTCACGATTCAGCCAAACCTCTAAACAGCATGCATTACCCAACTCCCCTTGGTGGAGGTGGAGAGGTTACTGGATCCCACTGAGTAAATGTGGTTATGTCTTTCAGACTGAGTGATAAGGCAGATCGTGGAGGAACGGCCTCATAAATATGAGGACATTAAAAATGGGCAGAATGATGACATGTGTTGTCAAAAATAACATTAAGCACTAGAATTGTTGAGCTAGATCCAGCAAGATCATAGAATCATAGAACAGTTAGGGTTGGAAAGGACCTTAAGATCATCTAGTTCCAACCCCCCTGCCATGGGCAGGGACACCTCACACTAAACCATGTCACCTACTGCTCTCTCCAACCTGGCCTTGAACACCACCAGGGATGGAGCATTCACAGCTTTCTTGGGCAACCCATTCCAGTGCCTCACCACCCTAACAGGAAATAACTTCTTCCTTATATCCAATCTAAACTTCCCCTGTTTAAGTTTGAACCCGTTACCCCTTGTCCTATCACTGCAGTCCCTAGTGAATAGTCCATCCTCAGCACCCTTATAGGCCCTCTTCAGACACTGGAAGGCTGCTATGAGGTCTCCATGCAGCCTTCTCTAGTCCAGGCTGAACAGCCCCAACTTCCTCAGCCTGTCTTCATATGGGAGGTGCTCCAGTCCCCTGATCATCCTCGTGGCCCTCCTCTGGACTTGTTCCAACAGTTCCACATCCTTTTTATGTTGAGGACACCAGAACTGTACACAATGCTCCAGGTGAGGTCTCACGAGAACAGAGTAGAGGGGCACGATCACCTCCATCAACCTGCTGGTCGCTCTCCTTTTGATGCAGCCCAGGATACAACCAGCATAAAATTTATTATTTTAATGTTCTTTAAAAGAAATAATCACAATTTCATTGGTTTTTAGCTTCTGGATCACTGCACATCCTGCCTACATTCTTGAGTTTTTTTTCTGCAGCCACAAGTCAGAAGTTTTCATTTATGAGTGTCAACCAACCCTACCAGGTAATTATTTAGAAGTCCAGAACTTAAGAGAAATTGTTGATGACACAAGATCCATCATAAAAAGATTACAAGAGTTAGGAATAGCTATTTACTGAGGGTCATATCAGCATTCAGCCCTAATCAAATGGTATCAGCTATTCAAATGCAGTATAAATCCACTTAAACAATGTTTCTTTAATCAATGGATTGACAAAGCCCTAAGGAAGCTGCAAAAGGCAATCAGAATATGCTGGCAGGGAACTGGAAATGTAATTACAACCTGAGAAAAGAAAATTTCACTGTATCCTTCAAAATGAAGCAAACTCTTATCATTTGCATGGTGTCCTTCCTACCATTAAAAGACATAGAATCACCATTCTTGCATGTGTTCGTGTTAGTTGTGTAGTAAATCCACAAGCTTCTGAATTAGGTACAAAAAGTGGAAAATAAGTTTTGATTAAAGGTGTGCTTGAATTGCAGTTACACTTCTGAATCCACAATCCATCTCCTGCAGTACATGTGGAATTCCATCACACACCTTGACCATTCACAAGACCCTTTTTAATTATGCTACTGCTTTCAGTGATATAGTATTAAAATATAAGGCTTATTTATGCTGATGATATGAACTTTTCAGTAACTCAGGTCGTTTGCATTCAAATATATTTTTCCTTTTTTATTCCTGATTGCTGTATGCCTCATTAATAGAAAAAAAATCCACCACAACATGACATGAAAAATCACTTTAGTCTGAAAAAAATGAAATAAAGCTGTGTTCAGCAGCAGAAGTACCTTAGTTTGCTTCTGAGAAACTGAAGAGTAATTCATTTTAGTCATAACAAAACCTATTTTATTATTTTAATTTGTTTTTGAAAACTTCACCTCTGAACAAGAGGAAACTTTTTTTTTTTTTTAAATCTAGTATTTTCCTTCATACATACATTGAAGAAATTTTAGGACAACTAAAGTTTCAGTTTGCTTCATGTTCAAAACTTAAGTCTAATTAGAATAACCTGCAAACTGGAAATTATTAAACTGGAAATTATTAAATTACAAGACAGAGATGGGGAAGGAGGGAAAAGACTTATCACCTGGTTGATTAAATGTTCTCAGCTATATTTCTGGAGTTAATTTTTAACTACACAGATTTGGCATTAGATATTTTACTGAGAAGTCACTGAAAAACTCAGCATCAAGAATACAGAGATTATATATTAAGTTTGAGGAAATAACTGAAGAAAAACATTAGACATTTGGTGTTTGGAGAGCACTGAATGTGCTTTTATAGCAAAATATTTTATGCCTCTACTGTCTGGTTCAATAAAGCCACAGAATGCTGACTGAATTCCGAAAGTTCGCTGCTTTGGTGGGGTTTTTTGTGTGCCCCATGGCTCCAGGATGCCAAGTTTGAGGGTAACCAGTACCTCCCAATAGTTTGGTCAGCTTTTCTTTTGCTCGTTATTGCTATGACAATTTCATCTTTCAGTCACTCTTACAGCAACAAATGGTTGGCACTTTTCCCCTTCAACTCCTTTACATTGTCCTGCTGCTACATTAAAAGACATCTAGGTAATACTTCAGACTCAGACCTGTCAGTAAGAATCACTTAAAAAGCAAGATGTGACAAACTATTCTAGGTCCAAGCCAGTAAATTGCTCTGGAACAACAGGGGATCATGAGAATCTCTCTTGGGCTAAAATGAAATATAGGGAGGATCCCACCTTAGTGGAGCCACAGACAAGAGCTGGGAAACTTTTACGGCTCTCACAGCCTTCATAGGCAGCTTGTGAAAAAGCTTGAAAGGCAGCTACTGATGGAAATGCCAGTTCTTGGAAGCTGCCCTGAAAATAATAAGCAATAGCAAATTCCATTTCCAATAGCCAGAAATGAAAACTGATTACAAAATACCCTAGTGTTGCTTGACTAGAAATGAGATTTTCGTATGAGTTTAGTGCTGGTGAGTCAAGAACCAATTTCATTCTCTCTACTCCCCCTTTTATGCAAATCAGGAATCTTTCTAAGTTTTGCAGCTCTACTTTTCTTTAATAAAAATTTACACAAAAGGACTCCGCCTTTCCCCGGTGCTCATGCACAAATTTTAATGGCAACAGGCAGATTTTGGAACCTTGTTCCCCATTTGTTACCAGGGAAACTGCACTAACTTCGAGATTCACATGCAAATTATTTCCTAATCTGCTCCCTCATAAAAACACAATCCAGCACTCAGCTAGTAATATGCATTAAAATGCAAAGCGCAGTATTATCAGTGAGCTCAGTCTTAATTTTTACTCTGGTTCTTATACTCACAACAGAACCTTGCTGTGAAACTGCTGCTAAACAGCTCTAATTTGGTGAGCAAAGATCTCATACTGACACTGTGCAAGGACCAAATCTCCCTTCCAGAGCACAAAAAAAGACTTTCCTGCCTCCAGAGTCAACCTGGAAGGGTGCACAAAGCCTTTGCACCACATATTGAGTTCTCCTGGGCCTGAGGCTCACAAAAGTTACCCAATTGGGATCTGAACCTGCTGCTACAAAGGTCACTGCTCTATTAGCCTTAACATGTGGGTTTGCTGAAATGAAAACACTCACTGGCAAGGCACCAAATCACAGCAGAAAGAAAAATTAAAGTCCTACAAGCCAAACATTAGCAGCACTACTCAGCCTACTTTACTGAAGGAGAGAGATCCTTCAGACTCAGACTTGTGAGTGCACGTTCAGTTGTTGCCAAACTGCCTTAATTTAGCTAATCCATGGATCAGCATAGATGGAGTCATGGGGCAGATGCAGCAGCTGCTGGCAGAAGCCAGAACCATCTGAAATCTTCTTGCAGCATTGGAGGGCCCCAGGTGCAGTAGCCCTGACTATGCCTCATGCCTGAGCTAGCAAGATTAATAATTTTGTACCCTACCAAAGGCAGCAGAAGTACACATACCTTCAGGAAATGTGATATTTACATTAGAGAATGACAAGGGAAGATTCTTCATGTCACAACAACATTATAGGAACCTGTCTGCTCCTAGCTCCTTCCGCTCTCCCAAGAGAAGATACGTTATCAGCCTAAACTCCTGGTTAAGTGATACTCCATCTTCGCTGTGATAGAAACTTGTCAGAACCTGACAATGTGCATTTAGCATTTGATTACATCACCCATTGGTCATTAAGGAAACCACAGTTGCATCTTCCTGTTACAGCCTATCTGATTAAGTTATATGATACATCCTCCAGCATTATTCACATCCCTATATACTAGAAGCTAATTTCCTTTTCTGCTTGTCATCCGGTTTTTATTAATGTCTCCTCCAAAATGAACTTTTGGAGTTCTATTTTCTCTTTCTCATATCTTCTCACAGTTCAATCTAATTACCACAGATATATTTTTATTAATTTATCTGAAGAATATGCCAGCATTTAGGTATATTAATCAATTTAATTTCATATTTTAAACAGGTTTAGTCTGGGTTTGACTGCTGTTTCTCCTTTTTTGTGGGGTGTTTAATTCACAAGTTCTTATATGGAGCAAATTCAGCTTTGAACCATACATGACTGACACAACTTTTACAACATAGTAATTTGCATAAATATAACTGCTGATATTAGAACTGCGAAGATTAGCCAACAGTTCAGGGTACTGACTGTGAACATGAATCCTGTCACAGTAATGTGCACAAGCTGCAGAAAAATATAACAAGTGCTGTGTTTTCACTATACCTCTAGTAGTTTAAAAACATAAAACACATACAAAGATGGGAAATTGGTATTTCCAATTAATCTAGTTCTTATGCATTTAAATGATCAAAAAATTGAAACTGCATCTGCAATTGCCAGGATTGCAGCATAGTGCTATAAAATAGATGACTAAAAGCAAAATATTTGCTTTTCTTTCAGTTGAATCCAATTTCTAACACAGATATGCCAGAACCAGGATTCCTCCCCAGAAGACTTTGTATGCAGTAGCATGCACAAGGTAAAAGCTACATTCTAACAGTAGAATCATCCCTGATTAGAACTTGAGAATTTTACCAAGAGATCATTTAGCTGTGGTGGTAGGACCACTGTGTCTGCTTTCATATGTACTAAACGAATTTAACACAAACACAATGAGACTAATAGATACAACTTTACCACGTTTTTCCTTGCCAAACCATATGTGCTCTTGCAAGCACCTGCAAACTTCCAAACGCAGCTATACATATGTATATGCACAAACGTGTCCTAAATTTTTACTCTTTTGAGCTTTGAGTTTAGGTTTGGAGCAGACTTCCTCTATTAACTGATCTGGATCAATCTGATCTCCAGCACCTTTCTTTCCATAAAAAACTGCAGAAATGAGCAGTCAGGAAAAGCAGATAATAGGGTAAAATATTCAAGAACTTGACAGAGAAGCCAGTATGTTATGTATTTTATAGGTAGAAGTGGAGACCAAGGAAAACTCAGAAGGCTCTTGAAAAGAATTTAATAAAAGAAAAATGTTTTGAAGTGATTTAAGTATTTCTGAATTATTGTCTGGATGTAAGCATGGCTTAATTTACTCTTCCTTCCATAAATATGCCCTTATCTTTCTAGCAGAGATCTCCTTAATCCTTTCCTATCCTGTTATTTTGGCAAGATTCAGATGTATGAAATACACTTATAAAACCTGTTCTTAATTGCCACTAAAATTAGATTTAAAATATACTAATATAATAATTGCCAGGAACAAAAAAAAAAAATGGTTTCTATTATAAACTGCATACAATCTTTTGACAATTTCACTAAATCTTGCTAACACAATGCTATTGACCTCTAAAGGGTTAAAAATTAATTTGTATTACATGACAACAACAAACAATTACCTTAACAGAACTGTGAGGGAATACGGTCTGCAGTGATGAAAATAGTCTGAACCTACTTCATCTCATTAACGCTGAGCTAATCAGGCTTTATTTATTCATATGACATTAATGATTATATAGAGCCTATAACTGTCAAAGTTCCAGACATTTTTGGTGCACTTCAGCATGGGGGAGGTGTTCAGTAGCTTTGTAAGAGAGAATAATAGAAAGCTTGCATTCTCACTTTAGAATGCCATGCTTATTTTTATTCTCGTTTGGAACTTTAAGATTCATGAAAGCTTCAGCCTTATTTTTCCCCCTGCAGTCATAGAACAGTTCGGTTTGAAGTACAAAAAGCACACCCATAATGAAAGGCTTCCATAAGAATTACAAGTTCTTCAACTGCATGATTGCTGTATGATTCATTATGTTCAAAACCAACAGCAGATATTACGAGGATACCATTTATTATATTATTATTGTTATTGAATTCTTGGTATTTAATCTTCGTGCATTTAGTATTCCTACTTTTTATTTAGCTCCTTTCTAAAGAGATATTGCTTGCATGTTATAACAAAAAAAGCAAAAAGAAGAGGAGGAACAAGATTAATATTTCTTGGGAATGTGTGCCATGACTTTGAATTGTGAACGCATATGAATATAAAAAATCTTCAGGTACATTTGTCTGTCAGGCATACATACATTAAAATTTAGCCTAAAAAAGGAAATTAAAAGTAAAGTATGAGAATTAAATATGCTTTCAGAAAAGCTTATTTTGGAAACTCTATGAGTTGTATTTTATAAAATATTATGTAAAATATTGTATAAAACACCTTTGTAAGATGTTTAAATGTCAGCTAATTTTAAGAGAAATAATAATATGACACTTAAACAGAGCAAAGGAAAACATAACAGAGCTCGATGTATGTTAGCACAGAACACCAGAAGCTCTCTGACCAAGACTGAAAGAGTACAACGGTACTAGAGATGTATTTCAGAAAGGGATTTATGAACAGTCTATCACTAAAAATGAGAACAGGAAATCCAACAGTGCTCTTTTCTATTAGTCCAAGTACCTATGAATACAAGCTACAGAATTGCAAAGAAGTACCAGGAACACTCTAGTTGTCACATATCACATTATTACATTTCTGCTTTGACCCTTGAAGAACTCTGTGAAAAATTAATTTTACAAAATGCTATCAACATTACAAAAACACCCAAACCTAACATGTCCATCACATCAGACAACTATCAGCAGTAGACATGTACGGGCATATTACAACACCTGACAAAAGACCAACAAAGGTTCCGAGGGTGAGCATGAGCGAACAATTCCAGCCATGCAAAAGCCCTTGTTATTCTGTTGTTTAGGTTTTGTGGGTTTTTTAATAGTTGGAGGAACTGAAATAGAGAATAGATGTTATCACTTGTACCGTATTCATCACAAGACTACTACACTTATCCTGAAATGCTAAAAAACAAAACCAAAAAATCCTACAACCTAAAACACCTCCTTGGCTTTCTCACAAGTCCTGCGTACAAACTTGGGACAAAACAAGCTGGTGAACAGAACACCACACTTTATTATTCCTATAAACCTTCTAGGCAATGTTACATGTTCTCAGAGGTATCTTTTTAGCATGTTGCCATTAGTCAGCAAGGAGATATATACACACGGAACTCTGATGACATTTTGGAATATCTGTTTCTTTTTTAATGAAACAAACTGTAATGGATCAAAATAAGATGACAAACTTTTCCACTGCTTTGTCCTGATTTGGAGCAGAAAGAGATGATCTCAGATGTGTTTTTCAAGTAAAGAGAATATATCAAATAACTACAATTTAATAATTTAATTTTTCATTTAGTTTTACTTTTTTTTTTTTCCTGATTAGCTTGTGTTCCAGAATGAGATTTTAAAACTTTTTTATATCATATAATGGTTTGCATTGAAAAGTACCTTAAAGACCATCCAGTTCCAACACCCCTCCCCCTTGCATGGCCAGGGACATCTTCCACTAGAGCTGGTCAATCAAAGCTACATCCAACCTTGCCAGGGATGGGGCAGCTGCAGCTTCTCTGCATAACCTGTGGCAGCATCCCTGCACCCTCACACTAAAGGAGAAACTAAAAAAGAACTCTTTTTACCCAAAAGCATGAAATTCAATGTGGATTCCTGAAGAATTTGTAAACTGCAGAAAATATTGAAATGGATCTGTAATTAGGTGTGGTTTCAGAGAATTAACAATTAGTGAAAATGATTCCGAAAGTGCCAGCCAGATTAAAGCAAAAAAAAGCTGCAGTAAATAAGGACTGAATTGTTTGCCTTCCCCGCTTCAGAACAGAGGGAGAGAAAGAGAAAAGAAGCAGCAGTACACAGAAGGTGGTGCTTGATAAGATTTCTAGAGAAAATTATGGATTTTTTTCTCATGGCAACGACAGAATTTGAAGTCTCTACTGGAGGTTGGCTGGCTGAGTTCCTGTTAAAACAATTAATTCGGCATTGCTGGATGGCACTGTTGTTGATGTGTTGAGGCACCAGGAGATTTGGACAGGAATCCTTTAATTATTTATAATCCAAGCAAATAAATACAATTAAGTAATATTTACCTGTATGAAATACAAATTGAATCTCAGAGGTACGTAAGATCACCTTTGCTTAAAGTTGATCTTTGCTCACAAACTGATGACTTAGATAAACTTTTAAAGATCCACTAACATTTTTTTGACACTGAAAAGTCTTTAGTTGTAGGAATTGGGAAAATGCTATGACAATGTTTTGACCAATATAAAAATCTTAATTTTCAATAGAAAGTCAGGCAATTTCCTTAGCAAAGAGGTGACAGAGAAAATAAAGGAGAGATGTCCAAAGGTTGAGAAATCTGAAGTCTATATGAAGCACTTAAAATGCACACGATTTCTTACTTCCCCTTTTTGGAGTTCTGAAGTCTATATGAAGCACTTAAAATGCACACAATTTCTTACTTCCCCTTTTTGGAGTTTCAGGGCATATTTTATCACTAAGCTGAAGAGATTCCTTCACCCAGACTAAAGTACTTTACACAAATTAATTTATCACTGCAGAGAAGCAAAAATGGCTGCAGTTGAAAAAGGATGGCTCCAATTACATCATGAAAAGTAATAGTATAGAGAAGGTATACAGAAATATATGCATAGTCAGGCAGTTTCTATCTTTCTCCAGAACGAAGTATCCTGAGTTCACTATCTTCAGTCTGCTCACCCAAAGGATGCAAGGTTGACTTAGGAATCATTATTTATTTTGGCTGCTTGATGTTTGACTTTTTTTAATCTCTCATTGTTCATATTGATCATCTTAAGACAAGCAATATTTATTTAAAATGACAGCTGAAGTTCTTACATTATAACCTGACCCCAAGACATGAAACTTTCTGAAAAACATAAAGCATTGCAAAATCTAAAGTGAGTCACCTAAATATTGCAAATTTCTAAGGTTTCTTCAAACACATTTAGCTAAGAAAGCTGTTAAAGAGAGACAGAGTGTAGTAGAATGCAGAGGAAGCTCCTTAGAGTAGGGTGGTTGGCTAGTTTGTTTCTAGACTCCAACCCATAGTCCTCTGAGGTCAAAACAAAGCTTTTCTTCAGCTTCTGCAGAAGTTGAATCTAGGTTCTATCAAAGCCATTGAAAGAGATATAAAAAAATGCATTTAAATATTTTCCCATTTCTCCAACCATTTCTATTCTACTGTAAGCCCTTCTCAGAACCTTTTGTGCTTTAATTTCTCTGTCAACTATGACACACAAAAGGGCCTGCTTAGAAAGTTGCAATGCTGGTATATGTATCCTCTTGAACCAATTTAAGTATGATAACTAAATGCTGTCATGTGCATTTCCAATCTGATTAGGCATGAGCTGAAGAAATGTAAACATCAGAAAAACCAAAACTGAAGACATTATTAGGGGGGAAAAAACCAAAACACATTCTTAAGAAATACACACATCAATCACATTAACAGCACAAAACATGGTCTAATTGAGGGCAGAATTCAGCAATTTCATGCAGATACTTTGAAGTGAAACTGCTATACAATTTACTCATTCAAACAAGAGACCAGCATATGCAGTTCCAGCTGTCTTCCTGGCCTTTTCTCAGCATGTAGGGGATGACTTTCTTATAGCTTCCCTCTCCAATTCCTTTGTTGCTTAAGGTAACTGGGAGCAGCCAACATTTGCAGAATGCCTTGCATAGCCATGGAGGGAAGCAACAATGACAAACAATTTGTAACAATGACAACTGTGGTAGGTGAATGCCATAAATGCTAAAAAGAATAATGATAGTTTATGGAGAAATAAATTGAGATCTATAATGGGGTGAAGTAAGGCATCTCTAAGAAAATAAAGGAAAAGGAAGTAATTTGAAAACATTGCCCAATTTGTGGGGGCACGAACAGGAGCTGACAGCCCTGCTGGAGAGATGCAGGTCTCATGATTCTACAGGGGCCTTCTGCTTTGCTTCTAAAAGCATCACATGCAGATAGAATAGCCAGTTTCTGATATTTTTTCTTGATCAGTCCATCAACAAGATGGAAATAATTTTTCACTTCAGGAGTAAGACAGGACATGAAGAGATTCTTTCTACTGCAAATTCTATTCAATATTTTCCTCCAAGTTGAGATGGAATTTATAAGTGCATTTCAGGGGCTTTTTGATGATCTACATTGTGTTTTGAAGTTTTTGCAGGCTGGTGGCATTTGATTTTCAATTATTTCAACCTCACCATAATCTAGGTAAGCTTTACACATCTATTTCCTAGCTACAGTACTTAGTTACCAAATACTGTATTGTAATATTGATATACAGGGCTAGATCTTCAAACCCAGTTCTTAACTAAAGACTGAAGGCCGCATCCATTGCCCTAGTTCTGTGGCTGCTATACTACTTAATTGATGGAGCACTGGGACATACTCTCAGCTCCAGTTCAGTGGAAACCATGTGCAAACATGAATGTAGCACACAGTCACAGTACGATTCTTTGCAGCACATATATCTTTTCTGTAACTTTTGAGGACTGTTGTTGTGGTTTTATGATACAAAGCAGGTTCACTAACAAATTTGAACCATTACTGTGCCTTTTCTCCCCCTCTCTCTCTCCATATGAGAAACAGTGTAAAAATGTTCATTTCAGTGTGCTCTTTTCAAGCTTCTTTTCCATTTTCTCTGTATTTTCAGTGTTTATTATATACTTTATCTTGAGATATTTGCCTATCAAATTGTCAAACTTTAGATGTAACAGCAACACAACAACCGGGCCAGTTCAGGATTCTTAGCAGCACCAACATGCTCAGCAGTCAAACAGGATGAGCTGTCAGCTCAGCTAGCTCACTCAAATGTCATGTCAGTTCTCCTCCAGGGCAGATATTCCAGCAGTAGTGCCTTCATGCCACTGCACCAGACAAAAATCTTTTAGAAAGATTCTCTTTGAAGTGTAACCAAGGGAGAGCACAGTTTCCAAGTTCAGTTAAGCACATTATAAACATTAGCAGGTTTAGCTCCAGAAAGCAAACATAAGTGACAGCCTGTAAGTCGAAATATCAGTTTGGAAGGGTTGCTGCAAGAAAAGTACTTGTGAGACTGGGAAACTATAGATGATGTGGGTTTTTCAAGAGAACACTGGAGCCTGAAAAGCACTGCTGCCCAAAACTTTGCTGGTAGTAGGAGAGGTATTAAACAGCATATGCTTTACAGTGCTACCTTACCTGTCCAGAAATAAAGGAAAAAGGGATAGGTGTGTGTATGTGGGGAGGTATTTCCTTTTCCTTTAATAACATTAAACCAAACATTAAATTTCATCTTCTATTTACACTAAGCGGTCTGGAGCTTAGTATGGAGCACATCCTTTGCTTATAGCACTCTGCCTTCTTCAGCCTTGGTATGAAAATTCCTGTCTGGTGATGCTGGATGCACCCGACTGGCTGCTGTTTACCAGACCTAGCCTTCAGGCAAACACAGGTCAACCTAGGTGAGCAAATTGGTGTAAGTTCTGGTCACCAATAAGGTCTATAAAAATCTTCTACACAGATCAGCAGCTTGCAATTTAATTAATGGGCACACTATCCAGGAAACAGTACACAATCTTTTTCTACCTCATTACAAGAATTCCTCTCTTGAGCAAGAGTTTAATAACTTTGAAATTTGTGGGTCCTTCATTTTCAAGCTTTCAAACGGAGTTCTGAACTCAGTCTATAAAGGATTAATACATGTTTTGAAGTGCAACCAGGACTTCCTAGGTCTGTGCTGAGAACAGAAGCACAGAGCCATCACTACTGCTGTTGATTTAAATGCTTCATTTACTCCTTCCAGATGAAGAGCTGTTAAATAAAGCTATGCTTAACTAATGACTTAGCACTAAAGATGCCAGGAGTTCTCCTTTCACATAGAGACAGACATGCTGTACATTGACCCCTAAGCAACCATTTTAGACAATTGGATCTCTGTGAATACAATCAATGTATCAGTAAATATATAAAATGGAACCATACCATGGCAAACTTCGAAAACAATAGAAATTTTTCATACTACTCGAGAATGAAACACAAGATCATTATAAAGTAACTATATATTAATTGCAGGTAAAGTCAATTTTAAAACATATTCCTTTGGTTTTAAGTGCTGGTAGAAATGCATTTTTAAATAAAGGAAGAATAAATATCAGCCATATTATTCAATGAAAGCAGTAATTGAGGTATTACAAGGAAAACTTTAACTGCATATTCAAGTCTGTATTTGTCACATGTATCAATGTACTATTGGGCACAGCTCAAGTTTTACTGAATGAATATATTGTTTACTCAGATTCAGGCACTGGAATGGGTTGCCCAGGGAGGTTGTGGATGCTCCATCCCTGGCAGTGTTCAAGGCCAGGTTGGACAGAGCCTTGGGTGACACGGTTTAGTGGGAGGTGTTCCTGCCCATGGCAGGGGGGTTGGAACTAGATGATCTTAAGGTCCTTTCCACCCCTAACTGTTCTATGATTCTGTATAAAATACTGATTGCAATTATTCTAAAAGTGAGCTACACGCTGAGATCAAAAGTGAGGGGAGCCATAGGCTACTCCCTTGTCATTCCTAGCTGGTATTTGTTCAGCCTCTTTTTAACCTCCACAACCCTCCTAGGCTGTCTCCTGCAGCACTGCACTATGGTTGTCACCAGAAGACTGGGTTTGCCATTGTGTTTTTTTCCCCCTAATGATTCTTTTTTTTTTTTATTTATTTCCGAATTCACAGTTTAACTTGTGTTACAAGTCTTAAGCATAGGAACAAATGATTTTCTTCCTCTATGCAATAGTCTTTCACATACTTGAAAACTGTTACAGTATCTCCTCATGAATTTCTCTTCTAAAAGTTATACAACTGCAGTTCTTTCAATCTCCATTACGGGTTGCTCCTCTTTAAGAGCCAACCGATAAATCTATACCGTCCTTGAAAGAAAATCATTGTATTTTTGCATAGGATCACTTCATGCATTTTTGCAGTCTACACTGTTTATACAGCCTAATAAGGTATTTACCCTGCTCTCAGCGGCATGACACTGTTGACTTATGTTCTGCTTGTAGAGAAGGAATTGCACTTCTGCCCCTTCACTGATGCATGTGGTATTGGCTTAGCTGGCTAAAACCTTATATGAGAGGTAAGCAGAACATTACAAGCTCTATAGCAATGTTGTCTTAGGGGTTTAAATTCAGCCTCCGGCAGAAAAAAAGGCAATTTCTCACCGAGAAGGAAGAGAAGAGTGAATTGGGAAAAATCAGACTGATAGATGAGCAGAGCTTTGATAAATCTTGGTTTTCTACTCAGTTCATTTCTTTCCATCTGAACTCAGCACAGCCAAACTGAAACAATTCCTTTAAGGCACTGCCTACACAAGTGATAGCATCTTTGGATGGGCAGCATTCACAAGTAATCACATCCTACCTCAGAATCTGGCCATGCATGCAGCTGTAAGAAGGAAGGAAAAATTATGAATAAACTAAACTTCATTCACTTTGGGGGAGGAAAAAAAAATCCTGTGGAAAATTTATTAGCATTCA
This sequence comes from Lathamus discolor, assembly GCF_037157495.1. Classification (NCBI taxonomy): domain Eukaryota; kingdom Metazoa; phylum Chordata; class Aves; order Psittaciformes; family Psittacidae; genus Lathamus; species Lathamus discolor. The sequence continues at coordinate 78,240,618 of NC_088886.1, forward strand.
AATTTGTTCTTATGCAAATACACATTTTCAGAAAGAACACAAAAAGTAAAAGGTGCCCTTAAGGCTGCATCAGTTGTCAGACGGAATTATATGATTTATAGGAGCTCTCATAGCTGGGGCAGGTGGCACAAAATTATTTATAGCCATCTTCCCAGCAGAACAGGTGTGCTTTGTGAATAAAGTGAATTTCACACAGTTTCATTAGGTAAATTTTCACAGATAGGGTCACGGCTCATCAGATCATTTTTTCTATGATTATATGTATTTAATTCCTTACTGAATCAGTTTACTGCATTCAGAGTTAAGCTCAAGTCTGCTGTCAATAACAACTCTATCATTGCTTTTAATGGCAAAGAATTTCACATTATTTCTTCTGAATCCTATTTAAATGTTGTCTCGATACATAGATGCATCTGTTCAAACTTTAGTCTTGAAAGAATAATTTTTTTGTATTTTGATTTTGATGGTTTTGCCATGTGCAATGACTAAATTAAAAGGTACAGGATTAGATGGAATTCACTTCTGTAAGGAACTGGGTTAATTTATTCTCTTCCAGGCAATATTTATACTTCATTCCAGCAGTAGGCAGGGTATTTTTAGCAGTTTAGTACACCCATGGGAGCTTAGAATTTGCTTTATAGCATCTCTGTGGTCAGTGACCTGCATATTTGCTCTGTTACTAGCTGTGTTGACAACTTTTAGCTCAGACTGCCTGTATTACAGGATGAGATGCTCCAAAAATGGACGAGTATAAACCTAGATATGATAACTACTTCAGGTCACACAGGGGGGTGGGAGGTGGGGAAAAAAAAACAAAACAAAACAAAACACTTGGGCTGCCACAGTGCTGTAGCCAGTCATTTTCAGGAACAATGCAGACTGAAAGAATAAGCACTACATACTGCTGCTTCTTATCCAAAATTTTTTGCTCTTGTAAGCTAATCTGAATGAAGGGGGGAAAAAGAAATAAAGGTTGCCTTGAACAAACTAGTAAGCCTAACATTTAAAAAAAATGTTCTGAAGATTATAATAATAATTTCTGATTAAATAATAACTTTAATATTAAAATGTCCCTATAAGATTTTTTTAAACTTATGTGAAAGACAATAGAGAAGCCATTTTTCCCCCTGAATGTTTCCATCTCCTCAGTCATCAGAACAATCTTCCAGCAGTCCTGACAGTTTGTTAATCTATTTTCTCTTCCATGTGAAGAGAGCTGATACTTTGAGGATTGTCTCAATATATGTCTCCTGTGAAATTATTCTGACTTCTGACAGGTTGCACAAGACACTGAAACTGGAAAACTTACACAGATAAGCCACAGTACTAACATATTTCACATAAAGAAAAAATTAGATATTCACACAGAGATAAAACTAGACCTGAGATATTAACACCGTAAGGCTTTACCACCATTATTACAACAGAATTCATGAAACCAAAACCCTCAGCTGGCTGATATGATCCCAGTCTGCTCTGGATTTATGTAAACATCAGATCCACCTGTTCTTAACACATCAGCTCTCTAAGATGCCTTTAAACTGGCATGATTTCTAAGACAACTTATCATGGAGAGACTGCATACACAGACTCTGTACTTTTGGATATGGAACTTCACAACCCAGTTGCTCACTGGATCCTCCCTGTTATTCACACACTTTTTTTTTTTTTTTTCAGACTGTGCTTTGCATTTAACCCCTTCAAATGCAGTTTATGAAGTCTATTACAGAATTTTATCCTTCAGAGTACAGATAAGAACAACCAGTGATCATGATCACACCTGTCTTGGTTTAGTCAAGCCCAAAGCAAGGCACCTTCATCTATTCTGAGAGATATTTCTCACTTTGAATTTTTTTTAATTTTGAAAGGTAGATTACTTTCACCATGACTTAAAATTCCATCCTATTTCTCAACCAAGAACAAGATACATGGTCCGTCAAGCCAGAAATTCACGGAGAGATAATCAGCACAGAAGGATTCTCAGATATAGCGAAAGTGGGGGCTACACTATGAGATTAACGTCACAACAAATGGCACAGTTTTACAGCTCAAAGTAGATGTGGACACATGGTAACATTTACAGGTTTGATACAAACTTCTTCAACTAACAGTCTTACATTTCACAAGAAGCCAAGAGTATTTGCATGGCAACCCAATCAAGTTTATGCTTTTAAAGTATCAATACTAAAGTTCAGAGTATCTTCAGTTGTGCAATTTATACCTCATGAAAACAGATTCTTGCTACACCAAAGTATCTCAAAGTTTTAGGAAGGAGTTAAATAATCTAAAACAAAGAAAAATGGTATAGTCATACAGCTAATAGAAGATCCATAAAACAATCTGTCTCTCAAATGTCGATAGGTGGTCCTGCATCTCCAAATCACCAAGTTAATAGTTTCAGGAGTTTATTAATTTCACTGGAAGAACTAAGTATACCCCCATAATAGATCAGAACTGATCTTCTTGTGTTATGTCTGCATCTTCTGTTCTACTTTATATATATTTTTATATATATATATATATATATATATATATATAGAGAGAGAGAGAGAGAGAGAGAGAGAGAGAGAGAAACAGGAGAGAGAGAAAGAGAGAAAAAGAAAGAAAAAGAGAGAGAGAAAGAAAGAGAGAAAGTAAGTCCAGAGATTAACTCTAGTTTATAAAGTGTTCAGAAGTCTTTGGAATGATTTCAATATTATCTTGCATTAATAAGATTATTCAAGAGGATAATAGATTGACTTTTCTGTTACTTAAATACAAGGTAATGTCTATTGGATGAAATCAGATTAATGGCATCATGAATTTCGTCCTGTATTTAGAAGACAGAAGAAATAAGAATTTGATTTTTTTTAAGCTAAAGCATATATTCAAGGGAGATATTAAGGATGCATGAGGATAAGGTGTTTCTACCTTGAGGCACTTCATTTTTGCCATGATCAGTAGGATATCTGTGTGGATTGTAGCAACAAATGCAGTCTTGTTAAGGCAAAAATGCAATTGCAAACAGTTGTTGCACACATACAGTATCTTACATTTATTCTAGTCCTTTTTTGTCACATACTTTAGTGAAAGATTTTCTCTTACTTTCATTACCCATTCTTACAATCTTTTCCCAGTCCCCAAAATATTTTTTCTGTTTCCAAGAATAATCAGCACCAAATCTAGCAGCTTAGATTCAAGCCCTTTTCACCTTCTTTGATGTTTTCCCTTTTTGTCTACTTACTCTCTTTTTTAATGACATCAGTAGTGAGAATTGCCAGGTATGTCTTTAAAATCCGTGTCCCTTCTGTACCATCTAATTTCAGATATTCTAAGATTTTAATAGCTAAGAAACCTCCCAAGACACACCACAGATTTTTAAACCCATGAGCTCCCCTCACATGCATACACTTTTGAGACTACTTCTGAAGATACTGTCAATATTCCTGATAAATCAAACCCCAAAAAATGAGAGGTCAGAGACAGTTCACAACATATATCTGCACAACACATAAAAATTGGACAGGCATACAACTAAGATGGGAAAAGGTTGAGCCACCTTTTTTAAAGTGAATTACTAGCAAATGCATAAACCAAACCCTAACCAATGGCTCAAGTAGTAATGCTTCCAGAGCTTTTGTCAAGTAGAGTGTCTCCTTTATCCAAATGAAGGCATGAAAACAAATTGCTGATTTTTTTTAGTTTTGCTTAGTTTTGACATTTATATAGTCAGTGCAACATAAGTGATAAAATTACAAGCCTATAAAACATTATTTCATTCCAAATCGTATTTAGCATACATGCATTCTCACTATTTCTTACGTGGTTAATCACATCTGTATGAGCAGGTTATTGTTTTAAATTGATGGCACATTTCTACCTGCAACATACATTCCAGGTGCATATAGAATATGACGATTTTGGAATACTTTGTGTTTACAGAAAAGGACAGCTAAAGTGGTTTGCCACTACAGTGTGAGTGGGCAGAAAAATTTCATTCAAAGCCTTTTAGCTATTATCATCAAAAGGCAGCTTTAGCAAGTGAAAAATTGCCTTCTTCTATTGAAACCCTATTTTTTACTCACCCCACACATGAAGGTCAAAGTTGAAATATATCTTGCTGTGTAATGAAGACATAATAAAAAAGTGAAGTCATAAAAGAGAAAACTATTATGACCACTATAATATATGCCCTGTTTACTCTGCAAGTTGCATTACATCATGTAAAGCTAAGCTATGATACATGCCACTGCTGCCTACAGCAGATAATAATATATAATAAAAAAAATAAATCTCTTCAGAAATCATATCCTGGAGAAGAAAAATATGGTGCCAAGCCTTGTTGCTGCCCTGAAAAAGCCCCTCAGTGTTAAATACAAAAATACTAGCTCTGTTGCCGTAAAAGAAGTTGATAAAAACAACTTTCAATGCACATAAACAAAAGGCTTATTAACAGACTCTCTTTGTAGTTTGTTACAGGAGAAAAAAGGACAACAGCGTTGTAGTGGAAAAACCAAGAAAGCAAGCAGCACCCATGTAAAAGCAATGGGTTATAGTACAGAGGAAAAACATCCTTAAGCAAATAAGGTTAAAAAAAAAAATTTGATTTCAGAGAAGTTATAATAGGTTTGAACTACCAAAGTTGTATCATGGTGGGCTACATTTTCAAACCATCTGTATGTATATCTTTGGGTATAGACGATGTGACATACTTATGCTTTTACATTCATCCACAAGGGAAAATGCAATGAAGAATGAAGTATCCCTCAGTTACAGCTACCACACACAGCAAGTCTTAGGCACACCCCTAAAGCTTTTAAACACTTTCAAAGTGGGCTGAATAAGTTTTCAACATGAAAACAACAGTGGATTAAAATATTGCATATCAGCTATTTATGTTTTTTGGCAAACAGAGAAGATATCTGAAGATAACTAATTCTACAGCACAACTTGAGTAGTTTTTTCTCTCACTAGTTTTAATTTCGCACCATTCATGCTTTGACATCTCTCCTGATCTGCCTGCTCTATGAAGTGCTTATTTTGCACAAATATACAGGTAATCAGTCAGTTCTCGTAACTAATCCTATTGCCTGGAGCTGCCTGGGCAGTGGGTAATTTCAGAAGTGAGCTATCCCGAGGGCAATTTATTTTTGTAGTGTTTCCAGTAGATGCAAGCAGAAAATTAGTTTTTTGATTCTGGTCCATCAAAAGACACTATCATTGCATCATTTTGCATTTCATATACAATTTTGATTTTTAAACAAGAAATAAAGTGAATTCATGTGCTAATATTTAATGTTTTGTTCTTGATTACTCTCTCTGGCTTCTCCCTTGCCTCCCTCCTTCCCCTACAGAAAATAATACACACCCCCTAACCAGCCAACAGAAATACACCACCAAACAACTAAAGGAGAGGAAGGAGGGCACGCATTTATAAAGACACAGAACCACTTGTAGAAAGACAGAGGCAAAGACACTTGTTCTACTGCAAGCCTACCAGATTGCTGCAGTCACTTCAGCAGCACTTCTTAGAACTGACTCTTAACTCTGATTACTGATCACTACCTGATATTACTGATATTGTGCTACATTAGGCAAAACCAGTACAAATAAATATAAAACTCGATTTTACTTAATTTCTCTCACAGTATATCACAGAGCATTATATTTTTAACTTACCAATGTATAATGCAAAGAAACAACTGACTGTAGCAAATGGAAATGTCACTGCTACATCCCCTAAATACCCTGCCAGAAGGCAGAGCAGAGTGATGGGTGATATGAACAGCACTATGCCATGCACAGATCAATACAACCTTGATGCTGTGGCAGAGTACAAGAATAGCTCTGGAGAAGCAACCGTTCTCTGCAGCAAACAAGACACTGTGCCACTCTTTAGATGTCTCAGTCCCTGCCGGCTAGCTCCTACAGCGAGTAGCAGGTTCCACTTCACCTGCAGAAGAAGAGCTTGTCCATCACAAAGTGGCCCTCACTGTGTGCACATTCAACCCATCACTCCACAAGGAGATGATGCCCACCAGCTGCCCTAGCCTATTCTCACAGGCCTGGGCTATTTGTTTAGGGTTTGTGCTACAACATACATGGCATCCTTTACTACAAATTATCTTATTACAGAATAGAAATCCAAAGTAATTTCTTTTCATCAGAATAATTTTTGGGAGCAGGGGTACTACACAGTCATTTGTCACAACATATAGAGCATCTCAGAGTTTCTTATTTATTGAGGTCTGCACTTTCCAAACAAACTCTTCCCCCTCTTCCTTTCAGTACTCATCCACCAGGTAACACTTTGCTAAGAGGTGCTCTACAGGATTATTCCTTTTGTTGGATTTACTTGCCATTCACATAACAAATTCCAGATTTTTTTATTTATTTTAATAAGTAACAGCTTAGGATTCTGAAAGCAGCAAACAACTTTACTGAAAATGAATCAGAAATGAATACAACTAAAAACATAAGATGCCAGTGGTCCCTCTGATCCAAGGGGGAATACTACTCTGGATGTCTGGTGGAAACTAACTTTTTAATAATTCTCGAAAATCTGCTGGAAAACCAACTACACTATGTTAATAGGAATTCCTTTCATTCACATGTTGCTTGACTTGAATAGAAATTCAGTGGTGCATGATTCTTTCCTGCAGAAACCATACTGACTCTCCCCTAACAGACTGTGTTTATTCACATTCTCAAAGATGTCATAATTGTATATCCTACTTTTCTACCAGCCTCAGAACTCACACTCAGTCTGCATTTCCCCACAGTCTCTTTTGTGAGAGGAAAGTGACAGGGAATTATGCTGGCAACCTTCCAGCCTTCCAATATTGTGTCTGTTTGCAATGGTCAGGTAGAAGCCTTGACCAGCCTCTCTGCAATTTCATATTTGAGTGTATCTTGGGTGAATGCCACCTGACCTGGTGAGTTACTGACAGGTAATACATCTATTTGGTTCAAGACGTTCTATATATTTACACAAAACTCACCCAGTTCATCTAATCCTCACCCTATGTACTAGAAAGAATGGTGCAGAAACCTCCACTACATCTTCAATAGCAAAAAGCAATAAAAGGATTAAACTGAACCTCTCTGCTACAGCTTTTTAAATCCCAAGTTCTTCCTTACAGTCTGGTCATTAAGGGCCACTTAGGCCCTAACCAACTTCCTACTTTTGATTTAAGAACCTTTGGCTAGAAGCTTGAGCACCCCTTGTAAAGTGCTCTTCAAGTTTTTAGTACTCTATTTTATGTCTACATTTGACCTACTGTGATTTATGGGCTTTCTAGTTCTCATTTGGTCAAGCTTTGTACTTTCTAAAGGAACTTTTTCAAGCCTTACCCTATGATACAGTCTTTGTAGTCATGATCCCAGGAGCTGGATCACTTTGATGACTGTTTTGTGGTGGTTTGTCATTTTTTCTTAATTCTTTTTCTTTAAAAAAGAATAATAATAAAAAGTGACTGTTTACCTGGGCTTATACTACAACACTTGAACACTACAGGCTACTTGCAGGCATCTTACTTGCCAGAATACTAGTATATTTCATTGTCATTTTATTTATATATATGCATATTGTATATATATTTATATCTACAAATATATTTTTAATATATATATAAATCCACTTTTTTCACATTAAGTATTTGCAGACTGGATTTATTCAGCTTGCTGTCTCCCACCACAATATTGTGAACACTGCTATGGAGGCATCTTCCTTTAATTCACCTTGAAGTGAGCTGTGTGTATCACTTAAGACAAAAAACCTCCAGTCCTTTGCAGTGTACAAAGAATTTTGTCTCTTCATCTCATAACGATGAAACATTCACTTAGTCTGCACATGTGTAGATAAAAATCTGTCGCTATTAACAAGGGTCCTAAATTCACAACTTCTGAATTTTCTTCAAACTCCCTGATCAGTGTGCTGTGGTCCTAAACAAGAGTTTGTAGTACAATCTGGTTATTTTTTATTATTTGAGCAGGCAGAAATCCTGTACAAGGCCTTTGCAGTGCTTTGCTGTTTCTGCAGTATTGTCATTTTTACATTTCTCCTGCTGTGACACTGCCCTGCCTGTACATAGTACTCTTTCATCCCTGCAAAGCTGGTAACCTGGCAACTATATACCCTACTGATACCCACCCCATTGATCATCCTCTTCAACCACATCAGAAGTGTATATCATACCTGACTGTCATCTGACAGCCAGCATTCCTGCTCTCCTGTCTCTCTTTGGGCTTCCAACACTGTCACAGAAGCACTTGCTAGTTTCACCCTACGCTGTTTAATAATGCACATGATATGACTAAAGGCCCTTCTCTGTTACTGGCACTTTGGTTTTTGCCTCATTTTCCTCCACCCCTCACCTTTTGGCCTTTTCAGAGTCAAATTGTTAGCCGAGTCTACCCTACAGGTAGTATCAGCAAATAATACATTCTCCACCAACCATTGGTTTCCTTGATTTCTTGTTAGAGCATCCATCCACAGATTTATCCTCTAGGACATACCTCCCAGAAAGACAGATCTTTACCAATACAGCAGACAGTCACCAGCTCTCCCTACAACTCTGAGTAACTTTACACTTACTTTACACTTGCCAGGCAAGTTAGCCTGCAACCCTCTTGGATGTTGGCTACGCACATAAGCGTCAAGTCTACCACCACTACCAGCTTCTGTCATTGACAGTCTCCCATGCTGCAGGAGCACCCTCAGTGAAAGCCGACACTGATACTCCAGACACAACTCTGATTCTCCTCACTGCTTCAGGACAGCTGCTTTCACCACACAAGAACATACATGTTTTCTCAACACTAGGAACTTCTCGCATTTCATGCACACACTAACAAAACCCACCCAGGTAGGCATTTGCACATGCTGCACATTGTACTGTGTTCTGGGGAGCCCTCAGCTCTCACTCTTGCTGGGCCCTATAACATCAGAAGCAGGAAGCTGTTTGGGGTTTATAAGGTTTTAGTTTCACTTCACTGTCCTCCCCCCTGCCTTAGCTACCCTGGTAGCTGGGCAAAGCTAGTAACAACAGGCACATATGCATAGGGAGGAACATGTCAGTATAGAGAAAAACAAAAACCAAAGCAGCAAGCTGACCCAGGGATCTCTGCGTTGCCAGTAGAGATACTTAGCAGCCTCTCTGCTGTCCCCATGCACTACAGCCCGTGCTCAGAGACAGCCTTTTTGTCCTCTCCTGGACCTGGGCAAGCCCCACACCCCAGATGGACACCTCTGCATGTGCACATTTAGCCATGCATGAGCATAAGGAGCAGCCTCCAAGGTGACAGTCACTTGTCTGCCAGGGTGACACACCAGTTTCCCACGCTGATAGCAAGATTTGAACACTTTCGAGCTGTAGCTTGACTATTAGCCTACCTGATGAGTTTGAAGAGTCTGCTGCTGTAGATGCACAACTGCGAGAAGTGTCAATACTACCACTCAGCTGGTGTTTCAGCTCTTTACTAAGCCCGCGTAGCTAACTTTTTTCAGCCTTAATCAAGTAAACCACTCTCCTTTGGAAGTAGCTTAAGAGGTAAGGAAAGAAAACAGCAGAGATGTCTTATTTCCACTGCAATAAAGTCAGAGTACAGCACTGAATAGGGCACTCGGTTTGCTTTTATGCAAACTTTTACGACTAGATTCTTTCACCCAATGCCTTCCATTTAGGACTTAAACATTAATCAGTATCTTTGCCTTTATGCAACAGCATGGCATTTTTACTCACGTTTTTCACCATATGCCATAATCCACAAACTGAGTATCTTTTTATGATTATTTTATCATCTTAAAAACACCAAAAGAAATGACATGCACTACATATAAATGAACATCATTAGCATTTACTTTCAAGTATTCCACTGACAGCAAAAGTACTATTCTCATCTTTATTTCCTCCAGACTCTTACTTCCTACTTTGTCACTGTTTAAAACTTAAAAATAAACTTAATGCATCTACAGGCTTACCAGCATTGCTAGTACTTTAGCTACTTTCACCATCACTTTTCCTGGATCTTGTATTTCAATCATCATTATACAGGCTTTGTGGACTCAATATTATCTTTTATCACTACTATGTTTATAAAGCCTTATTAAATCTTAATGAAAACACAAAATCAGATAATATTTACATGTAAAATAAATTTGTAGTCTAAGCAATGCAAAGTATCTATAATCATCAAAACATTCAGCAGAAAAGATAATAAAAAGAGAATAGAAACCATTGAAAGAGAATATATACAGAATCTCTTCCTAGAAATCAACTACCAGAGGTTTACTAGCCATAATAATTTGACACACAAAGCTTCATTTATCAAATAGATTTGTCATTTAGATAATTTTTTTTCTACCTAAAAGCCCCCCAGTACCTGTAAGACTCAAATGTAGTTAAGTGCTTCTCCTACTTTTTAATTATTTCTAAGAGTAAAACACCAGAATATATCAATGATGAATAAACTATCACATATGTGGGCTACATGGCAGAAAGAAGATCCCTTTACTGAAATTCTACCCATACTATGGAATAACAGGAAGGAAAGAATCAGTTTCAATACACTTCTAAAATTTAAAGAAGGTTATGAAAATAGAGATGAAGGTGTATATTCTTTGCTCCTGTACTATCTGCAGGAGATATAAGCAATCTGAGACATAATTTGTTCTAAGATCAAAGTTGTCCTAGTTCAAGTCTCTGCTAGCAGAAATTATTTTACATTAGCAAATTATTTTCCTGGTTTTGAGCTATTCTCCAATGGCTTTTTATGTCTTCATAATGCAGTAGGTGATTACTGAAGATCAGGGAGATATTTTGGCTGAGTCAAAGCTAGATCAGAAGTCTGCTTCTCCTTGAACGTAAGTAAAAGAGCACTTGTTGTTCTTAATTATTATAAACACAAGTGATACTTCCAGTAGCTAAGGAAGAAAAAGACAGCATGTCCCCAGTGAACTGCCACTAAAATTACGCCAATGCTGCACAACATTATCTATGAATACTCATTTGAATTTTAAAACATATTTGCTTTGATTTCAGTTTTACATCCCTTTTGTGTTTGCTTTTGGTATGTTCTAGTAAATTAATTACTAGCAGAAACGTTTGCTGAAACTGTGGATTGTAAGCAAAAACTACAAAATATTTACTGAAAGTACCCTTTGCATTTACAGCTGTGGTTATAGCCAGCAGCAATCTGATTCTTGAGGTTAATTTAGACCTGTCAATGGAGAAGAAAACAGCAGGTAATCCACATCTTTAAATTCCTACTACTAAAATCAGCAAGAAACCATTCATGAGTCATAGTGACTTAATTGCACAGATACAGTAAATAATTGCGGGTGATAAGTACTTCATAACATGCAAACAGTCCAAAAATGTACTGCAAGGTAAAGACAGCACAACCATTTTCACTTCAGCAGTTATACACAAGGCTTTACAACATTCCTGCTGCTGGAATTGCTGTGGGAATGGCAGTTTCTGCTCTATTGAAACATACACTCTGCTACTGGCAGTTTTTGTGACTCCCCACCAAAAATCAAAAGCTTTCATCTTAAACTTTCATGTTAATACAACTGAAAAATACCACACTCTCATGTAACCAGTACATCTCAGCATTATTCAGAAAAGCTCAAGATGCCGTCTTGAAACATAAGGGTAAATCCACTCTCCTTTGTAAAAAAAAAAAAAAAAAAAAAAAAAGGGTATAATCTGCTACCTAAAAACATGTACAAGTTGTACTTAAAATTTCTGAAATAGTTGAAAAGCCTGGGATTTCAACTCGGCATATTGCAACTGCTGACATCATTTGGGTTTTTCGCCTGCAGCATGTACAGCAGACTTGCTTTTCTAAGCTGGGATACTTTTGAATACTTAACTGGTGGCAGGAGGAAACATCCAGTGATGTACCCGTTTATCTTCATTAGGCCCATGCTCTTTCTTTCTTTCATTCTCTGACAAGCATATTACAAAGCTCTCCTGACAACCCATATATCCTCACAACTGGACTTAAGTTAAAAAAAGTGTACCTTCCTCTCTCAAAAAATTCATGCTAAATAAGAAATAAGGCAATCAAATATCTATGTGCCTATACTGATACACAGTAGATAGCCATTTTAGCAGAGAGCACAGTCTTTTCCCTGCTTAGGAAGGTACCTTGCTAACATACCTCTTATCAACTGTATTAGATGGTTCTAACTACTGTTTCCGCTGCAGCTATGAAACGCCTTGACCTGGCAACCTAACTATTGTCAGAGCAAGACAGCAAAATTGTACAGATCTTCAGGGTCAGGTCTGCAGAAAGTCAACCTTGTAAACTGTTAGCTTTATAAAAGTCTTTTAAAAAAACCCAAATAAACAAAACCCCAAAACACAACTATCTCCCACACCATTTCCATTTAAAGAATACCAGTGCAAGTTTGCAGTTGTGTATCCACAAAATGAAAGCAAAGAAATTACCTTCAAATACTTAAGTCTTTGATCAACACAAAACATCATGAGAAGCAGATGCTTGCAGCAGATCAAGAATGGTGAATTATACTCATCTCCTTGAAACTATGTGACTGGGAACGAGTGGCTATTAAGAAACAGCAGAAAGACTCCCTCCAGAAAACAAATGTTGTAAGGAAACAGTTGGAAAATAATAAAAACCTTTTTGCCTTAAGCATTCTTCGTGGAAAGAAGGTCAGAAATTTGAAATATTGAAGGACATTTATCTGAAAAGTTCAGTAAACAGAGGGAAAAAGTGTTCTGCTATGACTGTATGCAGCAGCATGTAACACTAAAAGAAAAATCATGAAGCAAATAATGAACTTTTTTGGAACTACATATGAGATGAATTCTACTTTTCAAGTTATGACACTTCAGTTTTTGGCTACCCTTATCTAAATCTATTTTATGACTCTAAATGAAAATTTCTATTTTATTGGGATGGTTACACAAAAGAAAATTTAAACTCTTCATCTTTGGCAAAGAAGCCTCTAAGGAACTCTTCAAAATCTTATGGATTCTGTCTACCAAAAGGTTGTGGCAAACACCACTGTGAACTGAGTAAAGAAGACAATTCAAAGAAACTACCATACTTCACAATGATAACATTCACAACCTGAAAATGTGAAGACGAGAAATATAGCTACAGGTTTCCATGAAAAAAACAGCAAAACCCGTCTATATTTCCATTGGTTTTTAAACACATGAGAAAACATTTAAACCTCACCATTCTGATGGTTTTTTTTTTTTTTTTATGTAAGGAGCAAAGTGGATCCTCTTGAAAACACAGTATGAATGGCTGCAGGGAGTGGTGGCTGTTTTTGTTGAGCTCTGAGTTTTCAGCAAAGATGCATCTCCCTGTGTGCAAAGCCTCACAGTGGAAGGCAGGTTTTAGCAGGATAAGGAGCAGGCAGCTTTGTGCTTCTCCAAGCATATTACTGCTGGACCTGCCAACACATGCTTCCTGCAGATATGCTCCACACGTGAGGCTGGACCCCAGGCCACATGCCGCCTCCATCAGCCAGATCAGGCACTTGCGTCAGGACTCCAGAGCAAACTGTGGCCTGTTTAATAGTGCTCTCTTTGTGAGTAGGGTCTGATTGCATCCAGCAGAGAATTTTACTGGGCTGCTAAGAGCATTAATTTTTCAGATATAAAACCCCACCAACTTATAATGGTATATACATATATATACACACACATTTATAATATAATATAATAATATAATAATATAATATAATATAATATAATATAATATAATATAATATAATATAATATAATATAATATAATATAATATAATATAATATAATATAATATAATATAATATAATCTTAGTAGTATTTTCCTATATTCCAAAATGTGGCAATAAGTGTCACGCCATTTTACGATTTCTTATAATTTCAATTAATCATACTACATATATTTTATAGCTTCTTCCAAGAAAGTATTTTTAAATAATTACTTCATTAATAGGAAAATACTCCCCCCATTTCTTGTGATGTAAGTTAGTTGCAAAAAAAAAAAACAAAAAAAATTAGGAGTAATAATTGATCTAAAACTAATTTCTCAAACTTTCAATTTATATAATCTGACATTAATAGGCTTTATGTCTTTCAAGTGATTTGCTTTACCTGCCTTTTTTAACATACTGCAGAGTATTGATGCATTTAATTTAAACCTGCATATTTTTTTAGCTTAGGTTTCCTCAGATACAACAGCATTCAAAACACATCAGTACAGGCTGATCCTGACAGAGCAGAAACAAGGTCTTGTACTGTGCTTGAGTGACACACCAAGAAAAAGACCTGGAAAGATGGAAGGTTGTTATGGGAACCTGTGATCCACATCCATATGAGCAGAGACTTTGTCTTGGCCAAGAAACTTCTCATTCACTAGTGAAACAAGGATATTTAAACATAGCTGGTTTGGGTCATACAGGTTTTCATTCAACCAGATAACTCTCAAGATGAAAAGAAAAAATTAGTTCCCTTCAGGGAAGGAAAAGATTAAGCCATGGTTTATCCCACATGATTTGACAGGATTTTTGAACTCACACTGACATCCAATTTCTGACAAGGCATCATGAAGAACAAGGCATGCACAGTGTGCAGAGGGTAGCTCTGGAGTTCATAATGGAAGAAAGCTACCACCCAGCTTTCCTGTCTTTCTGCCTCTCTCCCCATCAAAATATTGTTATTCAGTGCCTCAAAACATTCAGTGCCTGAACCCATTCAGACAGAAGAGAATTAAAAGCCTCAGTGGAGTTTGGGTTTGTTGTGGTTTTTTTTTTTTTTTTGCTTTAAAGATCACTTGGCATCCTTTTTTCCCCCCTCAGTATATAAACTGGGGGCAGTTACCCTGAAGGGCTAGATCCCATGGGTCAGGCTGGGTATCAGCCGGCAAGTGGTGAGCGGTTGCATACTTTTCCCTTATTATTTCCCTTATAATTATTATTATTGGTGGTAGCAGTAGTGATTTGTGTGATACCTTAGTTACCAGACTGCTCTTATCTCAACCCGTGGGAGTTACCTTCTTTCAATTCTCCTCCCCATCCCTCCAGTAGCAGGGGCAAGAAAAGAGGGGGAGTGAGCAAGCAGCTGCGTGGTTCCGAGTTAGTGGCTGGGCTTAAATCATGACACTCAGAAAAGCTAAGTATCTGAAGCATACACAATCTGGAACTTATGTTTCCTAAGAAGGACAGATGGACACACATATTTCAGAGCTCTTTGAATTCAAGTGCATAAAATAATAATATATAATGAAAAGTATCAACCATGAATCTGCTGTGAAAACCATTTAAAAAAGATTTTAAACCTGTATTTTCAAGTTCCTTGTGCCATAATTGAAGTTAATTCACTTCTGTCCTTTCAACTGCCCTGAACAATTTCAAGTCTCTTACCTCCTCAAGCATAAATCAGTCATATACTTTTCCTTAGCATTCATTCCTGGTTCCTGAAAAGTCTCCTGATCCAAGTTATTCTGTAAAGAAGCAGATCTAATGCTGATGAGCTTTTGATAAAATAGGAAAGATTTTTTTCAACCACCAGCTTTCTGATGCAATCTCGGTACTCAAACAGAAAGGGTGGATGCAAAGTTCATTTTTAAGATGTTGAGTGCTTTTAGAGAAATACCTTCTCAGAACTGTAACTTGAGGGCAGAGACATCTTTTCCACAGAAATACCAGAAATGGGCATGAAGAGGGTGGAAAACAGCTATGGGTCCGAACATCTAGAACAGTGAAGAGTCAGTCTTTTGAAGGGTCAGTCTTTTCCAGCAACCCTCATCTCACAGTGAGTGGATATGTGTTGGTTTACAGGCATTGCAAGGACCAGCTCAGCAGTGTGAAACATAGGAAGAAAGACATTATGAGCCATGACTTACATGAAATATGGCATAGCTGCCTAAATTCACAGGTACAGATATGATATTCTACCCATATCACAGTCACAAAGTCTCTTCTTTTTCCAGTCTGAATGAGTTAACATGCTTCATATCTTTAGTTAGTGACTTTGGCCTTTGAATTGGGGAAATAATGCTAAAATGTTAAAAGACTTCCTGGGCAATCTGCAATTAGAGATAGTAAATAAGGTTATGTTCTACACCATTTGTTTCTAACATCTTGTTTAGAAGTATCTCATTACTGAAGAAATGAAGACCCACCTGAGGTGAAATCAGACACCAATCTAGAGCTGTTAGTAGTGACTACATGATTTCTTTAACAGCTGCCCAGAAAATACAACAGAAGCAACTGCTAATAAGGGTTAAGCTGTTATTATTTATTCTGCTTGAACTGAAACTCTTTTTCACGGAAGCTTCGGTTACAAATGAATGGCCTGATTACCTAAGTTTTAAGCAGCACAGCTATTTCCACTAGTTTATTTAAATGGCAAGACTAGACCTAATGGCCATTTTAAGGAGTGCTAAAGTACAACTCTACATATCCACATATATCTTAATTTTTCTTTTTCTGATTCATGGAATTCCTTAGTTCACTAATAACAGTAATTGACAGCAACTATGCCCTTGACTTCAATATTCTTTAATTTTGTACCAAGTTACCTGAAATAGTTCTATTAGCCATTACTCAAGTACATTTTGAGGCGTTTTCATTTTCATCTTGGACTCTGACAAGCATTTTGAACAGTCTGATAAGTATCCAAAATTTTTTGTTATAATCCTGTACTCCACATGAGAACTTTTTTGAATACATTAATGAATATGTAAAAGACTTATCTGTCTAGTTTATTGGCATAGATATACTATCAGGCATTAAAAATAACAGTACCATAGAATAGTTTGTGTTGGAAAGGACCTTAAGATCATATGACAATTCAAAAGAATTAGATACATTACAATGAGAAAATAAAAGTTTTCAAAGATTTCTCTGGAAATAGAAGAATTCACAAGTGACCTACATGCAAAATGAGATCATGGAGTTCTGTAGCATCTCCTGTTTACCTGCCATTTCTAGCTTCACAACCAAAAATAACCACTGGCTGAGTAGATAGATATAATGATTCTGTAAATAGTTTTGTTCAAGTAGCTACATTTTGCTTTCAGAAGTCTTTTAGAGCTGCAAGATTAAAACAACTTCATAAGAAAGCATTTAAAGGAGAATTTACAATTATTGAAAAATAACCTAAAGCAACAGTTGATTGTTTTCTAAGTATGCACTACAGTACTGAAAACTGCCATAGAAGTTCACTTCAAGGTGAATGTACACTCAACCATTTCCAACTATAAGAGAGATAAGGTGTGGGGTGCAGAGGAGATCTTTTGCTTGCTTCCTCAAGCACTCCATTTATATGGGGAGCCAGATAAGACTTGCACAAGGCTCTTAAGACGTAGAAGTTTTCAAGAACTATATATTATAATTGGATTTGTTGTCTTAATTTATAAAGGGAAGTTATGGTTTACATGCTGTATAACAACAAATATAGAGTTGCCTGACTACTGAGATTCCTGACTGTTACCAGGCCAGGTTGGACAGGTTGAGCTACCTGGTCTAGTGGAAGGTGCCCCTGACCATGGCAGTAGGGTTGGAACTGGATGAGCTTTGAGGTCCCATCCAACCCAAACCACTCCAAGATTTTATCATCCAGGGTAAGACAGTGAGATGGCACAGTTGGTCATGGGGCAATTATAAAGTTTAAAGTTTGGAATGAACAGAATGATGTAGATTACAAAGGAAGTGGCCTTCCAATCTATTTTTGCAAAATGGTAGAACTGAACTCCAAGTAAATGTTGTGACAACAAACTAAGTCAAAATGCTACATCATAGTAAATCAATGTAGAAGTTACATAGGCAAACAACTCCCTAAGCTTCTTGTATATTTTAAATGAACATCCTAAAGTATTGACATATTTCTTAAACATAGCTACGTTGTCACAGCATTTTCTTGGAAACATATGGAAAACTGTCCTCCTTTCTTTCCTGCTAAAATTAACATGCCCATTACAAGAGGAGAGAAGAAAGAATCACTGTGCAGCCCACACTGAAGGAGCAACCGTCTGGGCAAAATACTGCACAAAAAGACAGGAAGCAAATTACTCTGTGCAACAAGTCTTGGTGGGAGATGCTGTCAAGTGCACACAAGGAACACAGAGAAAAATACAAATTTGCTCAAACATATTCCAGATATTTCTTACTGACAGGAAAATATTGAAAAGTCTTGAGATTGGTCTGGACATCAGAGCCTGAGCAATACCAGTTCCTTCTGAGTGCATGCATAAGTTAAAAGAGATACCAGTTATTAGCATTGAATACCAACAACTCACCCATCTGACAGCGGCTGGTCTTGGGAACAGTTTTCCTTGAGTGCAGAACTTCCTTTTTGTGGTTTTCTCTGATTTAATGTAATTCTTAACATGTAACCAAAAATGCATTGAGAGCATAGGAGTAAACCTGTAACATGCAGTAATATTTGGCTGAGCAGTTATTCCCTTGGAGATAAATAAACATATTTCTCCTTAACAAGAAATGAAGCTGATTTTTAGAAATAATTTTGTCAAGGACAAAGTTCCTACAGGACAACTGAAAGTTTGCCGAATTGAATTTTTTTGTTAGAATTCTGCTCAAATGCCAAAGCCAATTACTATGTTAATTTGTGTCCATTATGCTCAATGGCGTGTAACAACTTCAATGAGAATCAACAACAACAAAAAAAAACCCCACACAACAAAAAATTACTTGGACAAGCATGGATGGAAACCAAACAAAAAAGCTGGAGACTTTTTCATAAATACAATTTTAAAACCAGTATTTATTAAAAATACTATGAAAAAGCTCAATATTATTAAATGCAATAATCACAAAATTCTTAAGTGTATATTCTGAACACAGTAAAGGTGCAAAAAAACATGACACGGGATTGGGTCAAGTGCCTATTTCCTTCCAAATGTATTTCATCACAGACAGACATGTTAATTGAATCTTCAGTTCATCTAGGTTTAGGAAAATTGCTGCAAATAAACTGGAGTTTTCCCACAAACGACCACCCAGTATAGATGGGAAAGTGCACATGTAGATATGTAGATAGGCAGATACACAGATAAATGCAGCTGTCCAACTAAAGCCAGCTTTCTTGCATGCTATAGAGTTTCATTTTTAAGCTCCTAGCTGGAGAACATAATGTAGTGACAACAATGTAGAAAAGCACTGCCACATCATCAAGTCCTCCAAACCAGAGCGCTGCTACTGCTTATTTTATTATTTCTAATTACAACAAAGTGCTCTACAGTTTGCTTGGAGATGTTTTAAGCACTGCATGAACTACCATAGCTCCCGGGACCCTCAACTGGGCCATGAGTTCTGTCGTGCTCTACAATGTACAACTGCAAACAGATCACTCCCTATGATTCTGGTAATAAATCACTACTTTTCACAAGGACATAAACATTTTTTCTTCTATTTCTAATACATAATAATCAAAGCTATGCCACAGATACCTTCCCAAACCCACCTTAGATTACTTAAACCTAATCAGATGTTATCTCAGAAGATGCATAGAACTGCAAAAAGAAAAACTGAGTATATATTCTGCAATAGAAAACATCATACGCTAGCAGTACATGAGGTTAAATAACAATATCCGATCCAATTAGTAGAGAGAAATTCAACATTTTTAGAATTATCTGCCTTAACAAATAAAAAGTTTTCTACAAGCCTGCAGGTTTTGAAACTTTCTTCAAATACCCATAAAGAGCAAGACACAGATGCAGATTATCTGTTATTACTGAGAGCAGCCACAGCTTTATGACACAGAAACCCTTCACTTCTCCTTGTGGTTTTGGGATTTGAGGCAGGGGGATAGTGGTGTTGGCAGGGTTTTTCAGTTGGTTAGTTGGTTTTCTTTTAAGTCTTTCCAACTGGATTCACATTTGCATAGAAGGCACTTTCTATACCGCTTGTACCTAGTTTGTCTTACTCATATATGACAAATAATTTATAATAGTAAGACCTCATCCTCTGCATCAAAAACTATATAAAGTTAGTTGTTAATCTTCCAGGCTCAGTTACTTTTCCCTCACAGACTTCCTAGAAGCTAAAGATCAGCAGTACAGTATTTTAAATATAATACAATAATTCTGAAATTCCAGAGTTTACTTCTACCTCTAAGCTTATATCCCCCAATTCCAACAGCATTGTAAATCAAATAACCACACCAGGAAAGCAATGCACTGCACCTGCTGAAGTTTTTAATGTGACTGATAATCTTCATTTATGTGATATTATTCACCAGAAACAGAGCACAATTTTTTTTCCTATGGTTAGAAATAGAGATCTGCAAATACTCATAATGGAGAAAAAAAAGATATCAGAGACCAGTTTACCAGCTCAGAGATTTTACCTGTGAGATTATATCTGTATATTGTGAATACAAAACAAAACTACCAATAAGCATAAGGAAATGAAACCACCCCTCTACAAGATGAAATTATGGAAATATTTCAGCATGAAAAAGGGGGGGGGGGGGGGGTACTCACACTGCCTATGCAGCCAACACAGTTGTCTAAGCAACTGCAGAGAGCCATCAATATCAAAGCGAGACACTTCTCCAAAGTAGATTCAAAATATGTAACTTCCCAGCATACTTATTTTCTCCTCACAATTTAAGCTGACTGCTAAAGTGCAGTTATGCATAGAATAAGTTATTTCTGCTTTGAATTACACTATGGATTCTCCTACTTGTTACTGACTGCACAGAGAAGCTAGGAAGACTAAGTCTCCCTGCTACTCCATTTTCTGTTGGCCACAGCATAGCTAAAATGTGCATCTACAAAAGAAGTCTTTCAAATGTTTCAGTTTCCATTTGGTCTAATAGCAATATATATGCATACAAATAATAATAATAATAATAATAATAATAATAATAATAATAAACAGCAGCAAAACACATTACTACGAAAATTATGGAATTATCACATTGGGGATAGGAGAAAGAATGAGCCAGACATGACAGATGCGAGTCACATCACATAGTGTCTAGCTGCCAGGCTCCTGGATACTAAAATGGTGAAAGAAGCCTAACACAATATGATTGGAAAAGTAATGGAAAGCAGTCATGAACCTCTGATTGATGGTTAGCTAACCCACTAAATCCAGACTTCAGGAAGGATGAAGGATATTTAATTCTTCATTAAAACAGTGCTGAGAGAAGTGTGTCAAACTCAATTCACAGTTAGCATTTTAGCTAAATTCAGTCACACATTTAAAATTACTACAACTGTTGGGGGAAAGTTTGAAATTAAATTTGTGTAGGGAAGCATGGCAGTTAAACAGTGATTATCAAGGGAAATTGTGTGGCTTTTGGGAAGTACTTAACACACTGATTCCAAATAACTTGCCATTCATGGGTAAAAGATTATGCACACTGTATAGTTCTATATTCACTTTTATTTAATGAAAGAAGAGGAATGGCCCTTAACATACCACAATAAGACCCACACATCCTACTATAATAAGCAGATAACGAAGAGTGAAAAACAAACTTGAGCCCTGCATCAGACTCCACACTCATGCAAAATTATGTAGGGTAACTCCTATTACCTCTGTTGAGGCAAGTGAAATCTTACTTCCCTGTTCAGATGACAGTGGCTGTGTCTACACAGGTAGACAGTGCAGTAGGAAAAGAACTGCAGAGAAAAACACTAGGTGCTGAGGACTCGATACTCAGACAACATACATTTTGAGGTATTTTATTTCAAATTCTCTACTCAAAACTACTAACTGAATGGTCATTGGTGGTTGGATGCACAAGACTGACTCCTGGAACAGATCTATCTCAGCATATTTGCATTTCAGTCCATCCAGGTCGGAAGCAAGTATTCCAATTGCCTTCTCTTACTGTGCTTCAATTCACCCTACGAATGATCGTGGGACATACGGAGTGGATTCCTATCAAGTTAAACTAATCAAATATTCAGTTCAGGAAGGTACCTGATGATACAGTGTCCTGGGTTGAGCAGTAGCAGTCATTTTTCTCCTTCTTAGTAGCTAGTGCAGTGCTATGTTTTCATTTTTTGGCCTGGGAAGAGAGCTGATAACGCTGATGTTTTCAGTTGCTGCTCGAATGTTTGATCTGGCCAAGGACTTTCTGAGCCTCATGCTCTGCCAGGGAGGAGGGGAAACCGGGAAGAAGCAGAGACAGGACACCTGACCCAAACTGACCAAAGAGGTATTCCATACCACAGCACGTCATGCCCAGGATGTAACAGGGAGTTACCCGGAAGGGCTAGGGACTGCAGGGTTGGACGAGGTATCGGTGGGTGCTTGGCTGGGGGGAGTGGGGTGAGTTATCTGTTGGCTGGTGCTGAGGTGTTGTATTCTCTTCCCTTGTTATTTCCTTTATCATTATTATCATTGGTGGTAGCAGCAGTGATTTGTGTTATACCTTAGTTACTAAACTGTTCTTATCTCAACCTGTGGGAGTTGCATTCTTTTCGATTCTCCTTTCCATCCCTCCAGGATGAGGGGGAGGGCAAGAAGGGGGGGAGTGAGTGAACGAGGTTTGTGGTTGGGTTTAAACCACAACATACAGGAATAGATATCCAGTATAGAGGAGCAAGTAAGAGCTAATGACTGAAATATTTAGTTAGGCCAAATCCTCACTAGAAACTGTCCTGTTATAAAGGTCTACTGCTCCCACTGGGCCACACTCCTTGGTTAATATGGTTACAGCCAGTGTGCTTGCCTTAGGCTAGTGCTACTTTGTCTAAATGGCACCAAGTTATACAAAAAAAGATTAAATGTAAATGAATAAAAACTGAACTGCAGCAGGCAGCAAGCAACCCTTACTGTTTCTGGATGAAAAGCTGTTTCTGCACATTACATCCATTCTGATACTTAACTATATGAAACAAGCGAGAAAAAGACAGACTGTGGAGAAGAATGCAGACATGATTAGCACATTTAAGAACTTTTTTAGCAAATGACTTCTAGGGTAGAAAGCAGACATTTTTCAGCTGCACTGTTTAATTGCGGAACTAAGTTGATGGCAAAGGTTTTCAAGGGAAAACATAATTAGCACTGACTCAAAAGGCAAATAACTTCTGTTTCCCTCCCACCAAGTAGGCAATAGCTTCAAAGCTATATTTAGGCTTTAACAAAGCCACTTTGCAATCTGAATTTTAAATGAAAAAGCCACCAATGAAGTTAAAGTTAGGGAATAATATGTACTTGAAGACAAGCTGGAAAAGTTTAGTTGTCTCTAACAGCCTCCCTCCGAGAGATTTTCAACTGTCTTTTCCCAGTGACCAGTCCCATTCTTCAAACTCCTACCAGACTTGCTTTCATCTTTTCCAATACTGTGCTGAATGTGCAAGAAGAGACCACCCTCTTGATGCTAAGGGTTAAGCAATATACAAGGGGGTAGTTTAAGCCGCTTGCCTGACAATGTTACTGCTCGTTCATGCTTATCATACTTGCCATGTGTGCTAGAACAGGATGTAAAAACATGGCTATTGATAAGAGGAAGGGACCGTGACTTGGTTCCCATTCTTCAGGCATCCAGACCAGCTGAAACTGGCTCTGCGGTTTGGACAATGACCAAGTCACCAGGAAGCATGCGCAGTGACTAGAGGTGAAAAGTTCAGGCTCGAGGAAGACTCATTTACTTCATTTTGAGACCCTTGCCCACGACCACCAGGAGGCACTGCACAAGCGCAAAAGACTTTTTAACTCATTATACTATGACACGGGGATAGGACATAAATATGTATAGGCACGTTGTGTAACCTCATGCATATGTATAACTTTAGAGGATAAATGTACACCTCAGTGTTGTTTCCCTCTACATGACTTTGGAGGAGCGATCCCCCACATGCCTCAGTGCTGAATAAAGCATACCTACTTTACAATTTTAATGAGTTGTGGAGTCTATCCGTGTATCACACTAGCCACACAAATGGCACCTGTGTGCTTTCATAACAAAATTCTACTACTAATCTTCTACTTGTACTTCTAGCCCTCTTCTCAATTATCAGATAAAAATAAACCCAGTCAAAGCAAACAGAACTCTCATTTTTGGGCTGGACTGATATGCTGAGGCTGTTAGAGAAAAGGGCAAAATTTTACGATAACTAAACATTAGAAATGATTATATTTGAAAATTTATAAATCAGTAGTGTGGGTTTGGAAATACTGTAATTTTCCAGTACAGTTTGTAGTTTGTACCAGAGTTATTCAGTAACCAATGTTAACAATGGTAGGCTAGGTGGTAAGAGCTAACATAATTACATACGGTAAAGGGCATACGGGTGGATTTAGAAAGTATTGTGAAGTCTATCGAAGTAGAAATTAATGGACACACCAGGGTAGTCAAGTGAGAACAAGACAATGCTGGCGTCCACACAATGGTTGGGATATATCCAAAGAACAGAAAGGTGAAGGAGGACAGAGCGAGGAAGACTTCTTACTTCATCTGAGGAAGACTCCTTACTTCATCAATGCGACCACCAGAAGAGGCTGCGCAAGCGCAGAAGAGGCTGATGTCGTAATAGACTGATGTGGCAATCCTTGATGCATATGTATTAGTTAATGATGCAATCCGTGTTAAATATGTATTAGTAACCAAATTTTAGTGTATAAATTGTGAACGCGATGTGACGAGGTCGAAGCCAGATTTGGGTGAGTGCCCCTGGTTTCCCAGCGCTGCAATAAAGCACCTCATATAACCATTCCGGTGGTTATGTGTTTATTCTTACGCTAACATTTTGGCGACCCAGATGGGACCTCGCGGGCATTGCTGAGGCGGATCGCGTTTCGACCCCGCTCCAGCCGGCACCGAGAAATTCTCGGGGAGCCATCGACCGCGACCGACCTCTGCTGCTCACGACGGACCTCTGACACGGTAAGAAAGGTGCTTTATTTAAGTTACAGAACCGGTTTCTAGTAAAAGTATGGTGTATTGACCTTTGGTTAGGTCTGGTAAAAGCCTGCCTGTAATACGCAGCGAAAAGCTGCGTTTGGCTGGGCTAGTAGTAAAGCCTGCCTGTTAGACGCGGTGAAAGCTGCGCTTGGTTGGGGCTAGAGAGCTCTCGGGGTAAAAGCCTAGGCGCCGTCCGTTAGACAGTAGCGAAAGCTCTGCAGGTTCGGCAAACGTGGTTATGGTATTGGTATTTCTGCTGCAGGATCAGCATCTGTCTGTATAATTCCTGTAACGTAGTGGTAAGTGTGTGTGCGTGTTTTGGAGATCTCTTTGTATTTACAAAATGCCATTGGTCCCTAAGTCGTCTCCATTAGGTTGTTTTTTTAAGTCACTGCAAGGAGGGTCGGTTTGGGCAGAGCATGCAAAAGAGTAAACTAATTGATTACTGTAATGTACGGTGGATGCAATATGAATTAGAAGACCAGGAAAATGGCCTGAGAATGGAACTTTACAGTATAATACCATCTTGCAGTTGATGTTGTATTGCAAAAGGGAAGGAAAATGGGACGAGTTTCAAGGGAGGCAGGAGCGAGCTGGAAAGCCCTGCTGCTGCCTTCCTCCCACCCACCTACCCCTCCTCCTTTACCCCTCTCCTTTCCCCACTCCCTTTCCCTCCCTTCAGAAAAAAAAAAAAAAAAAAAGAAAAATGAAAAAAAATGAAAAAAAAAAAAAAAAACAGAAACCTTAAAAAAAAAAAAAAAGAAAAAAAAGCAAAAAAAAAAAAAAAAAAAGATGAAACCTTTAAAAAAAAAAAAAAAGAGAAAAGATGAATGGCAGAAATCCTATGGAATAATGGTTGTTAAGGTAAATACTAATGAACAATGTAAGGGATGTGTTACTACTAAGAAAAGAGGTATAGGGTGTCTTGCTTTAAAGAATAATTTACAACATCAGAAAGATATTGAAAGCTTGGATTTGACAGTTGCCCCATCAGCCCCACTGGCATTAAATGAAGAAAGGGGGGGAGAAAGAGGATTTTGTAATTAAAAAAAAAAAAAAAAAAAAACACACAAACAAAAAAAAAAAAACACAAAAGAGAATGAATGTAGACAGAATGTGATATAATCAATGTGCCCTTTGCAAGCAGGAAGGACAT
Source organism: Lathamus discolor (assembly GCF_037157495.1). NCBI lineage: Eukaryota > Metazoa > Chordata > Aves > Psittaciformes > Psittacidae > Lathamus > Lathamus discolor. The sequence continues at coordinate 78,266,610 of NC_088886.1, forward strand.
TGGAAAAATGAATGTCCATCAAAAGGGGGGCAGTTCATGTCAACAAGAAATCCTTTTGCAGGATCCGACATGGCTAAAACAATGTTGTTGGGGGATTTTGTTAATCAAAGCTGACTAAGCCAAGCAGAAAATAAAGAACCCCTTGTAAAGATCCAACTAGGAGAGGAGGAAGTAAAATTTTTTTAATGGACACAGGGGCTACATATTCAGTTTTAAATGATTTACACAGGGGGTTAAGGGAAAGAACTATGACAATTGTGAGAGCCACAGGGAAGGAGGAAATATGGCCATTCTTGCAGCCCCTAGATCTGCGATTTGGAGGGAAGGAATTAACACACGAATTTCTATATGTACCTGAATGCCCCATTCCCCCTTTAGGACGGGACTTATTGGCCAAATTGGATGCAATAATCATTTTGAAGATGGTGTATTAATAATGCAAATCCCCGAATCAAAAGCAGGACAGATTTTGGTTCTTAAAAAAAAAAAAAAAAAAACCACCATTGCTCAAATTCCAAAAGAGGTAAAAGTGGCTGTGATACCGACAGTTTGGGAGACAGAAATCCCAGGAAAATCAAAAGCAGCTCAACCAGTAACAGTGGAATTAAAAGATGGGGTTAGGCCAGTAAGAGTTAAACAATATCCTTCGAAGCTAGAGGCAAAGTTTGGGATTATAAAAAACAATTGAGAAATTTTTGAAATGTCGAATTTTGGAAGAATGTGAATCAGAATATAACACACTAATTTTTCCAGTAAGAAAATGAAACAGTGAATATAGGTTAGTACAGGATCTGAGGGCAATAAATAAAATAACAAAAGATATCCCCCAGTAGTAGCAAATCCTTATACACTGTTAACATCTGTGAAGGAAAAATATAAATGGTTTACAGTGATTGATTTAAAAGATGCCTTCTTCTGCATTCCTCTTAATAAAAATAGCAGGAAACTGTTTGCATTTGAATGGGAAGAATCCACAGAGTGGACGAAAAACAGAACTAATGTGAACCAAACTACCACAAGGATTCAAAAACAATCCAACCCTTTTTGGGAATCAATTGGCTAAGGAACTGGAGACATGGACTACTCAAGGAAAGGTACAGGTACCGAGATCACAATATCTCCGATTGCAATACGTAGATGGTATCTTTATTGTGGCAGAACAGAAATCATTATGCATAAAAGTGACTATTGAAATCCTGAACCAGCTAGGAATAAAAACTGCATAGAGACAATTTGTGCCATTCCAGAACCATGGAATTTACATGAGTTAAGAACATTTTTGGGCATGGCAGGATGTTGCACGTTGTGGATAATGAATTACGGACTTATTGCTAAACCCCTGTATGAAGCCCAAAAATCACATGCTTTTGTTTGGGACAAACCACAGAAAGAGGCTTTTAAAAACTGAAGAAGATGTTAATAAAATCACCAGCATTGGGACTCCCAGATTTGACAAAGGACTTTCAGTTATTTGTCCATGAGAGGCAGAGATTGACGTTGGGAGTATTAACCCAGAAAATTGGAAGCTGGAAAAGACCAGTAGGATATTTTTTTCAAAACAACTAGATCCGGTAAGTGCGGGATGGCCTTCATGTTTAAGAGCGGTAGCGGCAACTATTGTTCTAATACAGGAGGTCAGAAAACTGACTCTGGAAAACATATGGAAGTGTTTGCACCACATATGGTAAAAACTGTCTTTGAACAAAAGGGGGGGTATTGGTTATCCCCTAGCCGAATGATGAAATATCAAGCAATCTTAACAGAACAAGATGATATGAATCTAAAGACTATTAATTTGTTAAATTCAGCAGCTTTTCTAGGAACTGACCTAGAGGAAGGAACTCTTGAACATAACTGTACAGAGGTCATCGAGCATATATATATATGCAACCAGAACAGACTTAAAAGAGGTACCTCTTGAGCAACCGGACTGGGAACTTTTCACGGATGGAAGCAGCTTTGTGGAGAACAGAACACAGTACGCAGAATATGCTGTAACAATGCAACAAAAGGTAATTGAGGCAAAAACATTACCTCCTGGGACGTCAGCTCAATGGGCAGAGCTGATAGCTCTTACAAGAACGTTGGAACTGAGCGACGATAAAAGGTGAATGTATGAACTGATTCAAAGTATGCGTTTGGTATAATACATATACACGGAACATTGTAAAAAGAATGAGGACTGTTGTCTTCACCAGGGACTGATATAAAATATCAAGAAGAAATTTTGAAACTGATAATTGCTGTACAAAAACCCAAACAGATAGCCAGTATGCATTGTAAAGCACACCAAGGAGGAACTTCGAAGATGTCCGAAAAAAATACACTGGCAGATTGGACAGCTCGACAAGTTGCCCGAAAGGTATGGAACATGATGGCCCTGATACCTCTCAAGGTAAGCCCACTCCATACCTATCTTTCACAAGATCCTAATTATTTAAAAGAAAATGAAAAGCTGGCAGGACTATTGGAGGCTCAAAAGAATTCTGAAGGGTGGTATACAACAACAACTGGACAAATAATAGTACCACCAGCAATAATGCGAAAAATCCTACAAACTGAACACCAAAAATGTCATTGGGGTGCAGAAGTATTGGTAACTTATTTAAGGCTAGGAATAATTTCCACACAGATGTTAACGATGGCAAAAGCAGTAGGATCAAAATGTGAAATTTGTCTAAAAAAAAAAAAACAATCCGATAGTAAGGAGACAAATTGAAATGGGAAAAATTAAAATAGGAATGAAGCCAGGAGATAATTGGCAGGTTGATTTTGCGGAATTACCAAAAGTACAAGGATACAAATATCTGTTAGTAGGGGTTGACACCTTTTCTGGATGGCCAGAAGCCTTTCCCTGTCGCACCAATCAAGCAAAAGAAGTGGTAAAATGGTTACTTAGAGAAATCATTCCACGGTTTGGAGTTCCTTTAGGAATATCATCAGATAGGGGTCCACATTTTATTGCCAACGCAGTACAAGAAGCTAGTAAACTATTAGGAATATCATGGAACTTACACACTCCTTGGAGGCCCCAATCTAGTGGACAGGTAGAAAAGATGAACCAAACAATAAAAAGACAAATCTGTAAAATATGTCAGGAAGCCAAAATAAAATGGCCACAAACATTGCCTATAGCTCTGCTACGAATTAGAATAAAACCCAGAAGTAAAATGTCAGTAAGCCCCTAAGAAATCCTCTATGGAAAACCATATGAGATACCGGAACCCAACCCTAATACCCATATTAAAGGGAATCAGGATGTTTATAATTATGTGCTATCTCTCGGTAGAACCTTAACTCGACTGCGAAGCACTCTGGTGTAGAATAGGCCACTATCTCTGGAAAATCCAGCACATGATATCCAACCAGGAGACCAAGTATACATCCGGAACTGGAATAAAGAACCATTAAAAGAACAGTGGGACTGACCATATCTAGTATTGCTAACCACATTCACAACAGTGAAGGTAAAAGGAATAGATTCTTAGATACATTATACACGAATAAAGAAAGTTTCAAAAATCTGGGAAACACAGGTACTAGGCCCTACAAAACTAAAACTGGAATGTAAATAAGATGCCTGGGTTCTATTATAAAACTTTGATTTTCATATGGTCGTTAACAGAGCTGACATCTGTTTTTATCCTAGCAATCCCTCGGAAAGAAGTTTTAAAACGACCTAAAACAAGATGCCATTCTGACTTGCAAGTTCGCAAAAACCACTCCAATAGGACCAACACCAACAAGGGTAGTTGTGAAAAAGATAAATGGTTCTATAGGACTGGATATACAATTAGCCATAGCGAAACTAAGGTTACAAGAAAAAGGACTAAAAGATCAGTAAATTCAACACAAATAATCCAATTGTATCATCGAAATCCTGAGGAAAATTTAATGATAGGACTGATTAAAGATTTTGCAAAGATGAAAAACACAAGTAGAATAACAGCTTGTTTACCAATACCCAAAGCGGCAGGAGAACCAACTGAATGGGGAATAATAACATTCTCACTTTCAGAAATTAACAGAGCAATCACGTGTCAGGAAAAGGAGGTAACGGAAAACATGACAGTGACAGAATATCGAGAAGAAGGTGTTTTTGGAGATCCTGCAGTTTTAGTACTGAGGTCAGTCTGTGAGAGATACCAAAATGCTCAATTTACCTCTGTAAGAGATGAATGGGGAAAATGCATTTATAAGAAAGAAATCAAGATAAATAGGCAAAAAAGGGTGTGGGAATGTGGAAAAACAAATAGTTCAAAACAAGACTGGAATACAATTTGGTCAGTGAGCATTTTACAGAAATTCCAATATATTGGGAACATCTCTTGGTGTCTTAGATGGACAGGAAAACAAAACTTAACAGAAAATATAAACATCAGTAACTTACTGTCCATAAATAGGGTTAGTCAAAATATAATCAAAAATGTTCCTTGGTGGAATTGTACCAGAATCTTAGATTGTGACACTGACCCTGAGAAAATTACAATACCTCCAATCAAGATTGCTTTAAAGGCAGGATGCGCGTGCCAAGGACTGAAAATTGGAGGAAAAGTAATACAAGTCCCCGTTGACAATATAGATTGTAAATATTCAACAGTGCATAGTATGGGACATTTCGTTTGGGCAGCAAGTGACGGAACCTGGACTACCCACCTACCCATGGAAGGTCCAGCTAAAGAAATTACTTTAGGATTACCGACTCTTTGTCCAATTTGGAAAAATTCACCATTCAAAGGCAAATTAGAAATCTTACAAATTCGAACAAGAAGAGATATAGATAATAACGACAATAATGATGAAGACATTTGGCAGGAGCCCTCAACAGGAGTTAAGATAGGATGGGCTTTTGAATCTCTACTTGCCCCAGTGGCAGCATATCGAAACAGAGAAATGATTGACAACCTGTTTAGTCAAACAAAAGGGTTAGCCAGAATAACAAAAAAAAAAAGGGGATTCAAAGATATAAATTTGCAATTACAAGCCACAACTAAAATGACCTTGCAGAACAGAATGGCATTGGACATGTTACTGATTAAAGAACATGGTGTTTGTGAATATTTGAAAGATAGAATAGACCATTGTTGTATTCATATTCCCAATGTAACTGCGAACATAGAATATAATATTTCCCAATTGACTAAAGTTGAACAGGAAGCAGAAAAGAAAAAGAATATATTGAACAAAATTGGATCGGAGCACTTTTTGATGATCTAGGCCTTCACCTCACAGGATGGGTCCATTCCCTCGTACAAACTATAATAGTGATACTGATTGTATTTTTAATGCTATATTTGATGTATCTTTGTATTCGAAAGGAAACAGCCCAAAACAGGGCATGGACCCATCGAATCATAGAGGCAGTAACTAGGAAACATCTGAAATACCCTACACCTCCACTGACTTATCAGGAAACAGCTACCTAAGAGAATGAAAATACTTACTTAAGTTAAGTGAAGTATTTTCAAAGGGGGGAAATGTTAGAGAAAAGGGCAAAATTTTACGATAACTAAACATTAGAAATGATTATATTTGAAAATTTATAAATCAGTAGTGTGGGTTTGGAAATACTGTAATTTTCCAGTACAGTTTGTAGTTTGTACCAGAGTTATTCAGTAACCAATGTTAACAATGGTAGGCTAGGTGGTAAGAGCTAACATAATTACATACGGTAAAGGGCATACGGGTGGATTTAGAAAGTATTGTGAAGTCTATCGAAGTAGAAATTAATGGACACACCAGGGTAGTCAAGTGAGAACAAGACAATGCTGGCGTCCACACAATGGTTGGGATATATCCAAAGAACAGAAAGGTGAAGGAGGACAGAGCGAGGAAGACTTCTTACTTCATCTGAGGAAGACTCCTTACTTCATCAATGCGACCACCAGAAGAGGCTGCGCAAGCGCAGAAGAGGCTGATGTCGTAATAGACTGATGTGGCAATCCTTGATGCATATGTATTAGTTAATGATGCAATCCGTGTTAAATATGTATTAGTAACCAAATTTTAGTGTATAAATTGTGAACGCGATGTGACGAGGTCGAAGCCAGATTTGGGCGAGTGCCCCTGGTTTCCCAGCGCTGCAATAAAGCACCTCATATAACCATTCCGGTGGTTATGTGTTTATTCTTACGCTAACAAGGCCAAATGTATGAGATTTAACAAGGATGAGTGCTTGGTCCTGCACTTAGGTCACACCACCACCATGCGACACTACAGGCTTGGGAAAAAGTGGCTGGAAAGCTGCCTGGCAGAAAAGGACCTGTGGGTGTTGGTTGATTTTGGTTGACATGCTGAGCCATCAGCATACCCAAGTGGCTAAGGCCAACAGCATCCTGGGCTGTATCAGAAATAGCATGGCCAGCAAGACCAAGGAAGTGATTGTCACCCTGTACTGGGCACTGGTAAGGCCACACCTCAAATGCCATGTTCAGTTCTGGGCCCCTCACAACGAGACAGACACAGACGTGCCAAGGTGTGTCCAAAGAAGGGCAATGAAGCTGGTTAAGGGCCTAGAGCACCAGTCTTCTAAGAACTAGCTAAGGGAACTGAGCTGTTTAGCCTGGAGAACAGGAGGCTGGGGGGAGACCTTACTGCTCTACAACTCCCCAAGTAACAAGCAATAGCACAAGGGGAAATAGCCCCAGGTTGTACCACATGAGGTATAAGCTGGGTATCAGGAAAAATTTCTTCACCAAAAGTGTTGTCAAGCATTGGGACACCAGAGAAATGGTGGAGTCCCCATCCCTGGAGGTATTTAGAAGATGTGTAGATGTGGCACTTAGACATGGTTTAGTGGCGGACTTAGCAGTGCCAGGTTAATGGCTGGACTCAATGATCTTAATGTTCAACTAAAAAATTCTATAATTCTATGAATGTGTCACCAAATAAACTGTGGAGCAAAAACTCTTCCTTAGAGGACACAGTATTGTAACTACCATCAATTACAATTTGTAAATTGTATACAGTGTTCCAAGCCAAAGTGATGACATGTAAGGACTAAAATCATTGACCTCTTAGAATCAAGTCTTTCTAAAAACGTAAGATCTTAAATAATCAGGGGAGTTAGTTACTTCAGTACATCCATCCTAATTCTTCCTCTGCTCAGGTCTTCAAGAAAACATATGGGTATCCGAATATCTACAAGTAGTTTATTGATTAAAGGAGTATATTGATACAAATAAGCTTTTGATAGCCAAAACAAATCATTATAAAACACAAAAATATCTTTCAGTTCTTTTACTATCCTTCAGTTCTATTCACATCCTGACACTTTTTAAATGATAGCAAAGAATTACCTTTGTCAGTTGATAAAGTAGACAGCACAAGTCATGGATCACAAATAATTGCTGGGAAAAGTGAATCTTTCAGGGGAATGTTTGCTTTTCTTTGTTTTTTCAGCAGAATGCAGGAACAGAACCATTAACTTTTCTTTATTTTGGGATTATTTTAGTTGTTTTTTTGGGGGGTTAGCTGGGTTGTAGGGTTGGGGTTTGTTTTTCTTTTACTTAGATGACTTCAAATGTCATGGGTTAATTCTTGGCAGGCAGCGCAAGTACATTTTTAGTGACATTCTGGTATATTGCCATGGTTTAAATAGTGACAGCCATAAATCACGCAGTGGCTCTCTCACTCCCCCCTTTTTGCCCTCCACCTGCTCCCAGAGGGATGGGGAGGAGAATCAAAAGAATGCAACTCCCATGGGTTGAGATAAGAACAGTCCAGTAACTGAGGTATAACACAAATCACTGCTGCTACCACCAATAATAATAATGATAAAGGAAATAACAAGGGAAGAGAATACAACACTTCACCACCAACCGAGCGATAACTCGCCCCCCCCCCCCCCCCCCCTCAGCCCAACCAGGCACCGACCGATACCTAGCCCAACCCTGCAGTGAACTAGCCCTTCCAGGTAACTCTCAGTTACAACCTGGGCATGATGTGCTGTGGTATGGAATACTTCTTTGGTCAGTTTAGGTCAGGCGTCCTGTCTCTGCTTCCTCCCAGCTTTCCCTCCTCCCTGGCGGAGCATGAGGCTCAGAAAGTCCTTGGTCAGTCTAAACATTTGAGGAGTAACTAAAAACATCAGTGTTATCAGCACCATTCCCAGGCCAAAAGTCAAAAACACAGCACTCCTCCAGCTACTAAGGAGAAAAAATGACTGCTACTGCTGAACCCAGGACAGATATTTAGGTGAAAATTTCAAACATCCATAATTCCGAAGCTTAAGCTCCCTAAACATGCATTTCAACAGCAAAATATTTACCCTATGTTACTTTAAAATAACTTTAAAACTTTTATTAATTTAATTAAAAGAATACAGAATGATGCAAGCTCATGGAAGGAGCTCCCTGAGATTACGCAGTGTTCTGCATTACTACTCACTGGAAACCTGACAGTTTTTACTGTCAAGATAAATGTACCAGTTTAAGAAAAATAGTTTCTACCATTCCCAGTCCCCTGGCACCCTGCAAGAACAACTTGACTACCACTGAGTAAACATGTGAAACTTTTAATTAGATGGCATAGGAATGATGGATAGATAATATAGCCTTCTGGATAGGTAATATTTATTGTGGCATTCAACATTTAGAATATTGAAGAGTTTTGTGAAACAAAATAGTGCCTAAAATCACCTTACAAATAAAAAAAGCATCTTATCTTCAGGGTTCCTGTAGTGGTTTAGGGACTTCATCTGAAAGAGGCGAACCAGTGGATTCATCAAAATGCAAATACCAACCAAGAGGAAGGTACAGAGTAAGGCAGTTCTGTTTCCACATTTCCTGAAACAGTACCAGATGGCCCAATGCTTACCTTTCATTAACTAGTGTGTTGGAATAAAGCTGTGTTAATTAAATCACTAAACTACTGCTAATACTCTTATTTACTAATTCAACAAATTTAATTTTTTGTTGTGTTCAATACAGCAAATTCTAATTTAGTCTTGTAAAGTTGAAAGGATCAATAATTAAATAAAATACATGAAAAATGATATGCAGTTTTCTGTTATAACATTAACAGCAAAATACATGTTCGAGGCACAAATGAGCTTATATGGAACATTTTACACTAAAAAGACTCCACAGAAGAAAATACTCAAGCAAGAACATCATAATATACTTGCTAGAGCATTTCAAATGCTGCCAACACACTGAGATGTAAGCTGTTTACCACCGAACTGTGCAGCTTTTTCTCCCTCAGAACCTCACAAATGGTACCATCTCTTCAAAACCTGACTTCGTAACTTGCCCCCCAAGTTGCAAAGTTTCAGCTTCCCTTTATCAGCTAGAAGTAAATACATAGTAATCTAAGCTATAAAGAGTAGATCTTGTCTCTGTTCAAGCTCTCTTCACCACAATGTCAAAAGTCTTGTCAGGAAAGTAGCTAGAGTAAGAGTTTGTTTTGCTACCCTTTCTTCCCATGTGGCCTTTTGGAGAAAACAGACAGCTGAGTAAGCCACAACTGTCCTAACTGTTCCCAGCAATTCAGAGTCTTACCTGAATGCTTCCCATCATATTGGACTCCACTTGCAACAAGCAATCCTGGGAGTGCAGAATAGTATTTATTAAGAGCTGTCCTTCACTCAGCCATAATCAGTCAATAAATCCTTTGTTCACTTAATGTGTTAGAATTTGAAAACCAGTAGAAATAGCAGTCCATACAAAAATCATATCTATTCTTCCCACACGAGGCCTTGGGCAACCTTCTGGGTCCCTGCCAATGGTGGTACACCAACACTAGGACAACAGCAGGCACACAAGACGCTGGAGGCTAAAGGCTGAGGTCAAGAAAGCTCAGTAGGACCGTTCTTATTCCAGAAGGACTAATTCGCATTGCTTAAAGAGTAAACACAGCATAACACAGAATTATTTTAGAATACAGGCATATTTTAGAGTTGCTCAAACAAAATCTTCTTGTTGGAGTGCCAGCCTGCATAGTAACATTAGTAACATATGGAATCACCTCTAGACAATTTTTGCAAATCCACAAAAAATACTGGGAAATTTTTCTGTACTTATTTTTGAAGATATACAATTGTATGGGAAATTGATACATCAATTAAAATAACCCCCAAACCTACCATAATAAAAAGAATTCTAATGATTACAGGAGATACTTAGTGTTTGCATTCGAGCTCCATCCATAGCGAGTACCTTTTCCTTACTCCTGTTATGCATGGGAAAACATCCCACTACTAGAACTTCAAGACTGACAAATACATAAAGCCAATATAGACCAAATCAAATTTGCCACCAGCACAAGATAATCTTCTCTCAGGAGACAAAAATTACTGTTAAGCAAAGAAGCCTAACTTAAGAATTTATTTTTTTGAAAAGACTGGACTGGATATTGGGAATAGTACCCAGGGTTAATTATAAATGTTTCTCTAGAGAAGAGATTATTACCAGCACAGCGAATGGATAACTACATCCTTAGGTAACAGCTGCAGTTTTGATACTCTTAGAACTTTGGCAAACAAGCCTCCATCAAATGTTTATGCCAAACGTTCAGCTGTGTGTAAGACAGGTATAACTAACCTGTCCAGCTTTTAATTCTTTCCATATTTGTATTTATGATTCTTAAGTAGTTTGATACACTCACCTGTGAATTAAGCCAGTGCCAAAGAAATAGAAGCTCAAACCGTTCACTTGCATCCTAGTAACAAATCATCACTTGACTCCTAAGAAATAATGAGATGCCAGGAGATGTATTTGCTGTTTTGTTTTTGTGGCAACTTTTTAAAAGATAAACATATATAGGACATATTAGTACCATTTTCCTTCTGAAGCATTTACGAAAAGAAATACAAGAGCAAACACCTGAATGACATGGATTATTTCTCTGGGCTGTTCTCCCAACTGACTGTTCAAGAATCTGAGTTGTCAGAGACACCTCCCAGGCACAGAGCCTGCCCATGCAGGAACAACCCATGGCGCGTCCACACCTAAGAAGAAGCATATGGTATTTCTTCCTCCATCATTCTGAAACTCTGCCTAGAAAGCTAAGTTCTAAACTCCAGGTGCAGACTCAGAATGACTCAAGGCTAAAATTCTGATTAAATCTCACCCCTGCTGCTTTTGAGGGCAACACATCAGCTTATCTCCAACTTCCCAGCTATGACCAACTTCTGTTTCCAGGAGAGCACCTTCCTGCCTCCAGCAGCACCTGGACTGAGGGTAGCAGTTAGGCTCACTGGCTATGGAACTTTTGAGAACTACATTAAAGTTGCTTTTTGGCTACGTGCTGTGCAAATATAAAGTGAAGAATATCCATTCTCAGAGTTGATGCATAAACCTCTTTAACACATGATTCCTAGAGAATGATTGAGAACCAAATGCACCCCAAAACAGGAATTCTTGCAACTTTTATATTGGATATAACTGGGAAGAGTAAGTTGTAGACAATTTTAGTTACGTAAACTAACATTTCTCAAGGTTTGTGGGTTTTTTTCCCCTTATATTTGCCTAATTAGGCATCAAGTCTCCATCAGAAATCCCCTTTTATTATTCATTTCTATTTAGAAAAGATGGCTCAACAAATATAAGCAGGCAGAGTAAGAAGTTCGGCAATCAAACTCCATTCCGGGTCAGATAACTCTAAAGAGGAAACAGCTGATATAGAATCATAGAATCATAGAATAGTTAGGGTTGGAAAGGACCTCAAGATCATCTAGTTCCAACCCCCCTGCCATGGACAGGGACACCTCACGTTAAACCATGTCACCCAAAGCTTCATCCAACCTGGCCTTCAACACAGCCAGGGACGGAGCACTCACAACCTCCCTGGGCAACCCATTCCAGTGTCTCACCACCCTCACAGGAAAGAATTTCCTGCTTATATCCAATTTAAACTTCCCCTGTTTAAGTTTGAACCCCTTACCCCTTGTCCTGTCACTACAGTCCCTCATGAAGAGTCCCTCCCCAGCATTCCTATAGGCCCCCTTTCAGGTACTGGAAGGCTGCTATGAGGTCCCCACGCAGCCTTCTCTTCTCCAGGCTGAACAGCCCCAACTTCCTCAGCCTGTCTTCATACGGGAGGTGCTCCAGTCCCCTGATCATCCTCGTGGCCTTCCTCTGGACTTGTTCCAGCAGTTCCATGTCTTTTTTATGTTGAGGACACCAGAACTGCACACAATACTCCAAGTGAGGTCTCACAAGAGCAGAGTAGAGGGGCAGGATCACCTCCTTCAACCTGTTGGTCACGCTCCTTTTGATGCAGCCCAGGATACACAGTTAGCTTTCTGGGCTGCGAGCACACACTGCCGGCTCATGTTCATTCTCTCATCGGCCAGCACCCCCAAGTCCTTCTCTGCAGGGCTGCTCTGAATCTCTTCTTTGCCCAGTCTGTAGCTGTGCCTGGGATTGCTCTGACCCAGGTGTAGGACATTCCACTTGTTGTGGTTGAACTTCATAAGGTTGGCATCAGCCCACCTCACAAGTGTGTCAAGGTCCCTCTGGATGGCATCCCTTCCCTCCAGCATATAAACCAGACCACACAGCTTGGTGTCATCAATATGTACATATGATACATGTGTATAGACATATATGCAAAAATAGAGAAACTCACCTGCAGCCTGCATTCAAAACAGAGCACCCAAAGTAAGAGCAATTTAAATGTGCTACTATTCTATCAGCCAACTAAAAATAATGAAACAAGGCTACTTTACATTGTGTTCTGACTGGTGATATTTTCTGTTAAGCTTTTCCTCTAGAAAAATTACTAACCTAGATATGTTCCTCTCTTGGGAAGAAATTGTGGAAGGAGGTGAAGTGTGTATAATTACGCTTTCTTCTAATTGTGATGCTCAAGCTGAACTGCACCTCTATTAACTAAGGAGTTTAGGAAGGTCACAGTCCTCAAGGGATTATGTTCTACTGAATATCACAAAGTAGGTCTAAAATATTCCTCATTGTACCAGTGCTTCACCTGTACCAATGTCTTAGAAATCGAGCTTTAAACATTTCAAGACTTACTTTAAAATTTCTTTGTAGGTTTGGGGGGTGGAGGGATGTGTCCCATGTGCCTTAAAGATTTTTTTTGGTGCAGGAATCATTATCAACTAGGTTGGAAAAACCATTATGAAATCCAACCGTCCCTGCAGGACTGATAAGCACACCACTAAACCATGTCACTGAGGGCCTCATCTCATCGAAAGATAACTGTGTTTGATATACTTTATTTTTTACTACTGTTATGAAGTTTAAACTATCAAGAAAAGAGCTAAAATCATTAGAGAATATTTACAAGTTTAGTCTTAGAGGAAAAGAAAGTAATCCTTGTACAAAAGAAAACAAGTAAAGGGTAAAACACTTCAGAAGGACAACAAAATGCATTCAGAAAAGCACTTGACATTTCTTTTGGAAGACAGGGAAAAAGAATAATAAGAAAGTGAACAGAAGAGGAAAAGCCTCACTCTTGTCCACACACCCTCTACCTGCAGGAAAAAACTAGACAGAGATACAATGAAGCCAATTAAAAATAATCTAATTATCTTGAGAAAATACTAGCGTTGCATTGTGTGAATAGAATCATAGAATAGTTAGGGCTGGAAAGGACCTTAGGATCATGTAGTTCTAACCGCCCTGCAAGAACACCTCAAATTAAACCATGTCACCCAAGGCTCTCCCAACCTAGCCTTGAACACCGCCAGTGATGGAGCATTCACACTTTCCCTGGGCAATCCATTCCAGTGCCTCACCGCCTTTACAGTAAAGGACTTCCTCATATACATTATATAATATATAATACTATGCACTCAAGGCATCATAATTAAAAAAAAATCACTAACACATTCCTGAATAAATTACATCATCATCATGTATCACAAATTTTATTTTTTTTCAGTCTTTAACATGCTTGCATTTCTTTAAATCTGAACTTCTTATATTTGCAGTAACGGATTTGGAGACCATTACATTATCTGTTAATTGCATTTCATCCTAAACTACTGTCAGTGTAAACTTGCTGTCAGTCAAACTCTACTTGGGAATGTATACAAATTAATTCTAAACCTATCCAAATGTCAGGTGAGTACTCAATGCACTTGTTTAATGTGTAATATCAGGTATGAAATCTGATCTCTGCAGAATCAGAGATTTTTGCTCTTCTTTTGAGACACGTAGAAATACTTTGCAACAACAGTATATAGAAATAGTTCGTAGCAATTACCAATAGTGATTTTCTAGAGCGGAAATTGCATTTTAACCCAGAACTGCCTGGTTTCTCCTTAATTCTTGATCTTAGATAAAGCATTTCAAGTTGCCCATCTCTAGTCAAAGAAGCTAAAGGCATAACTAAATTGTTTAAGCAGTCTAAATGTAATGTCCAATCCCTCCAGTTTATCAAGGTGTCGAGGTTTAAACAAAAGTCATCCATAAATCACGGAGTCGCTCTCTCATTCTCCGCCCCTTCTTGCCCTCCCTACTCCCGGGGGGACAGAGAGGAGAATCGAAAAGAATGCAACTCCCACAGGTTGAGATAAGACCAATTTAGTAACTAAAGGTATAACACAAATCACTGCTGCTACCACCAATAATAATAATGATAAAGGAAATAACAAGGGGAAAGAATACAACACTTCAACACCAGCTGATAGATAAGTTGCTCCACTCCCCCCACCCGAGCACCGACCAATACCTCGTCCTACCCTGCAGTCCCTAGCCCTTCCAGGTAACTCTCCATTACATCCTGGGCATGATGTGCTGTGGTATGGAATACCTCTTTGGCTAGTTTGGGTCAGGCGTCCTGTCTCTGCTTCCTCCCAGCTTCCCCTCCTCCCTGGCTGAGCATGAGGCTCAGAAAGTCCTTGGCCAGCCCAAATATTTGAACAGTAACTAAAAACATTGGCTTTATGAGCACTGTTCCCAGGCCAAAAATCAAACACTGTGTTGCACCAGCCACTAAGAAGAATTACTGCTACTGCTGAACCCAGGACACAAGGTCTGAAAGTCTGTATATAATATATAACAATAAAAATCTGTCTTAATCAGAAAGTAGTCCATTCTCAAGATGTCTTTCTCCTGTCTTTATCCAGGTAATTTTTTAAAGGAATAATTGTGCTTTTATACTATTATCAAATAATAGATATTTAAAACTTCACTGTACGCACTGTAGTCTGCAGCCTATACCAATAGTTCTGTAGACATGAAGTACTGTGTGTGCTCAAACTCTCCATGCATTCCACCTGTCTTTTAGAAAGCTAAGGTTTTAATTAAAACCAACTTTTTCCTACCCTGTAATAATCTCACTTATTAATCTTTGACCCTACACATACAATTTGTCATTTGCTAAATTAGTTGTCTGCAGTATCATTCTAGTCAGATTTTAATTCATATGGTTGCTATTGCTTCCTTTGTAGTCTCTAATAGCTGCTTAGATTTTTTTCAAACAACAAAGTGCAATTCTGAACTGTACAGTGATTAGCTGATTGTGTCAAAGTATGAATGGCAAAAGGATTTGTTATGTCACACACAATATTCTGTTCTATATACCTTACAAATAATTCCTTTGACAGGTAAAGCCCATTTGTAGTCCAGGAATAGGATGTTAGTCATTAAAAATTTCAAATTGATTCATAATAAAACTTTCAATAATACTATTTGAACATCCTAAGCAGCGAGTAAAAATCCAAACTTAAGGGCTGAACCCATCATCATATCTTTTGCATATCCAGTTACAGTTCTCATCCATAAGCTATCTCCTACTTTCAAATATTAAATGAATGTACATGTCCTTCTCTTAAACAGTTCATCAATACATACTGGTTCTATCTACAGACCAAGGAGGAAGCAATCTATTTTGTATCCTCCACTATCAGAATACAGTAATTCTGCCATGAGGAAGCAGACAGGAAACAGACACTAAGAGTATTATACACAGTAAATTAAGATGCTTATTTTGAAGAGACTTGTTTTAAAAGACAGATCTCATTCAAACACAGAAAAAAAAAAAAAGGTACTTCAAGATACACAGCTCATCAGTAGATGTATTCTAGGATAAAGAACAGTTTGGCATTTTCAAGATCTGAGCTGTATTATCCTTCAGTTGAAGAATTATGATTTCCTTCCATCAGGAAAACAGGGAGCTCAAAGTGGGGAGCTGGATTTTCATTTGCAGATGAAACCATTATCAGTAGAACTTGGTTTTTAACCACTGGGGAAAAGAGTTTTTATACTGAGCTTAAAAGTTCCCACATAAAGTTGACATAGCAAATGAAGAATTAATGAGAAGTCTGTCAGAGTTGTTAATAAAAATCTACTTTCCCTGAGAAATTAGATATTCAAATGAAACAAATTCCCAGTCTAGTAAAACCATTGTGGAATGACTATAATCTGGTAATTAGAGATGATAAGAAATTTTACTCTCTGTCCTCATCCCTATTTTCCATCAGAATTACAGATTAGCTTTGGTTTTGTTGAAGTTTCGCACAATAATATGTAATTAAAAGAGGTTTTTTAAAGTAAAATGAAACAGCCTTGTGCTAAAAGCAGTTCTGCTAATAATTTATATCAAAAATTAATAGTAGGTGTTAAAGGATAGATCACTTGATTCTTTTTCTTCCAAAGAAAATTACGGTAGGACAGCCATTTGAAAGTCTAATTCAAGTCTCAATCCAAACCTGACCTAAAAAATTTCCTTATTTTTTCTAATTAAATTGCTCCTTCCTGAACACCACTGCTACAAATAAATAATTATTTTAACTCCAAAGCACTGATTTTAAGAAAGAATGTATTGTTTGACTTTCTGATTCGCAGGTGGGAGCAACTACTGAATTGTACTGCTAGCTGTTTGTAAACTGACTGTTAAAAACAAGCTAGTGCTGCAAATACTTTAATCTGAGGTTGTAAAAGGCAACAGAAAAAGCAAGCTTTATGGTGAACAAAGCAAGCTGTCACACTATTGTGCCCTGAGGGTGAGCATAATGCTAGATACTTTATCAAATAAAATAAAAACAGCTTGTACCTTTCTTACATTAATTGGTTCATGATTGAACTTTAATAAACTCAAACTGTCTTTAAAAGTTTCCTTACATTTTGTAGCTTTATCTTTTTATTTAAAGTTTCCCTAGTTAATGTAATTTCTGAACAAATTCAGTGCAGTGACAGGGTTTTATTGCAATTCAATGCTTTAACCTATTTCAAAGTGTTTGATGCCAGCATACACATTCTTACTCCAGATATTTTGTCAATATTTTCATCACAATTCTCGGTTATCTTTTCAGCTGGCTCTTATGTGTTTCTACTTCTAGAGCTAGCTCCTTCAAAGATGTATTATTGAAATGTCGTCTAAGACAAGAGTAACTGTTTTGAACACATTAAAAAAGGAAAATAAACAAGGAAACAATGGAAATTACACATTTAAATTAACTCTTGCTCTAAAATCCTGTTTCTTGTCACTAGCTTGTACAGTTAGACAACCAAAGCTGTGTAGCACATAAACTGCTAAAGCTAGGTCAGGTGAAATTCCTCATTTCTGTGTGTTGAACTTCAGATTCAATCATTATGAAGGGAAAATAATTTTATTCTTTTTCCATCTGCCTCCATATAAGTAAATTCCTAAAACTGAACAGCTGGAATATTACAATACAGGTAGTCAAAACAAAGCAAGTAATAGAAAGTAACTTCCACCCTAACTCCAGAAAAGCAATCATAGAATCTCAGAATAGTTAAGATTGGAAAGGAAGGACCTTAAGATCACCTAGTTCCAAACTCCCTGCCATGTTCAGCCTGGTCACAATTAGCAAAATGACAGATGAAAGTAAGGGGCTTTGCAAAAAGCTCACAGGCTTCTGAAAAATGACATTGTAGCATCAATGGACAATAAAAGTATAATGAAAGTTATATTTCTATCTTAGTATATTGCACTAATGCTACTGAATCTTGTCAACTTAAAAAGTAAATATCAAAATTTAACATTTTTGAGCTTCCAAATTCAATCATATCACTGTTGACAAGACCAATCACAGTGACCCGAAGTCTTTAATCTATTCAAAATAGTTTATTCAGTGGAGGACCAGGTAAAACTGCACCTCCTATGTAGAGAAATGTAGTCTAAACCATCCAAGCTACATGCCTACTATAACATTTTTCTTCTTCATAGTTTCAGAACAGGCACAGGAGGTGAAAAACAGAGTATGGAAGAATCTGGGATCTGCTCCCATCATGTCTCACTCAAAACATTCAGTATGAATGTATGTCAGATGAAATTAAATGTCTTGTATGTCAGATGAAATTTATCTGGTCTTTCATGCAGCTTCACTACTACCCATTTTATGAGACACTTTTGTGCAACAGTTGTGTGAATTATCCCTTTATTTCTACAGGCCTGATACATACTTGGCAAAATTAGATGTCATTAGGTTTATAATGCCACAATATACTTATTCTGAAGACCGCAACTCTTACTATTGATTTAAATGGACAAAAAAACAAGATTGCTTGGAGACTAAGGCTTTTTGATTTTCCTTACCTCTAAGTTTCTAAGAGCCTACTAGAAGCCCAAGCATTTCTTAAAAGTAGGTGTGATGGTCAGAATTTAAAATCCAGCCTCATGAATTCTCTATTCTCCATGCTGTGAAGTGCAAGCTAGTTTGGGATGTGTAACTACCGCAGGATCAAATCAAGCAAGCTCATAAAGCCTGGCATTATTTTAAGACAAAGATAATGAGACAAAGTTGCCAACTCCTTAAAAATTACCAAAATATCAAAGGAAATATCGGTTATGGTGTTTGCTGAATAATCCTTTTGAATTACATAAGATTGACACCATTTATTTATGAATTAATGGAGAAGTTTCCTACCCACTTGAGTGTGATTTTTGAGTTCCGAGTGTGAAGCCATTATTTTCCTATGACTTTACATTGGAAGAAAAATATGTACTTCTCTTTTTTGTCTATACAATTATTTTTATGTGTCTTCCTTGTACTTTGGAAAAAAAAAAATCTTTTCTGAAGGTAGCATTTAATGTTGGTAATCAGCAACAACTGCTGTTTCAAGGACTAGCAATTAAAACTATGCCGAAATAAACAAAACTGTTCTAATACAGAAAAACTCAAAATAGCTTTTCCTCTGATTTTAAACCAATACAATCCTTACCTTGGTGTGAGTTTAGTCACTACATCGTGAACATATTCACTTCATCTGCATTCACAATTATGCGCCAGACAACTAAGGCAAATATGTAACAAGTCAAGTAAACTGACAAAAAAAGAAAATCACAAGAACAAAACAACTGGTTTTCAAACACCACGGCATCTAAAAAGTATCCCACCTTCATACACTCTTCTTGCTCTAAAAATACATTCAATGACAATACACCATTCAAAATCTATTACAGCCAACAAATAAGCCATTAATGTATCACAGTCACCACTGAGGAATCACATTTTGACTAATCCCAGTGCTTCAGTAGTGAGTTTATGAAAAACTGTTCAAAAATAGAGTGATTTGTAAATAAAGGTGAAAAGATGTGGCATTTCATGACACAAACTCAAGTTGACGCAGAGACTCAAATGCTTGTTTATTACCACCAAGCCCTTTTTATCTGCTTGTTTGGTACTTTCCCAACCTGCACATACATATAACATTCAATCTCACTGCCCCCTGCAAAACTCTCCAGGTAAACAGTCCAAGCACAATGTCACAGACTGTCTCACAACCCCCACATTCTCTGGCCTTACATGCCCCACAACTTATCACCCCAGGGCTTGTCAAAGCATCAAGGCCTCAGAGCTCATTCCCAAGCTGTTCTTCATGCAAATCTTATCACCTTCACTCCCCACAAAAAGACAGCTGGCCATACATTCAGTTCTGATTGTTCTCCTCAATTCTAAGATCTGTACCCTCAATTTATATTAATTTCCCTATATTA
This sequence comes from Lathamus discolor, assembly GCF_037157495.1. Classification (NCBI taxonomy): domain Eukaryota; kingdom Metazoa; phylum Chordata; class Aves; order Psittaciformes; family Psittacidae; genus Lathamus; species Lathamus discolor. Next base: position 78,286,482 of record NC_088886.1, read on the forward strand.
AAATTAAGTCACACTAAATTTTGCCATTTTAATTGTCAATAGTGGCTGGAGGAACCTGGCATGCCCGGAGTTTGAAGAACCACTTCATGAGTTAACTTATAAGTTTCAGCAGTTACAGTTAAAAGCCAAAAAATGCAATGTGGGGAATTTCATGTGCATAAACACATTTCTGTGTTAAAGCTCGCTAATGAAGTTCATAGAATCATAGAATGGTTAGGGTTGGAAAGGACCTCAAGATCATCTAGTTCCAACCCCCCTGCCATAGGCAGGGACACCTCACACTGAACCATGCCACCCAAGGATTTGTCCAACCTGGCCTTGAACACGGCCAGGGATGGAGCACTCACAGCCTCCCTGGGCAACCTATTCCAGTGTCTCACCCTCACTGGAAAGAATTTCCTCCTTATATCTAATCTAAACTTCCCCTGTTTAAGTTTGAACCCATTACCCCTTGTCCTGTCACTACAGTCCCTGATGAAGAGTCCCTCCCCAGAATCCCTATAGGCCTCCTTCAGGTACTGGAAGGCTGCTATAAGGTCTTGTTTCATCAAATGACTTATATCAAAAAGCTTGCAGGCATTAGTTCATTTTTCCTTCATCATAATCACTTCCAAACTTCATTAGAATGATAGTTGTGCACATAAACAATGGATTATTTTAAAAATCTGGTTAAATTTTTGCTTTGTCTTCAGTATTAAAGACAAAAGTAACTTCAGTATTAAAGACAAAAGATTTGATGCTGCCATTACTCTAACCATCCCAAAAGAGCACTAAACCACTTCGTCAGCCTAGAGACAGATTTACTGAGTTTAGCTAAACTGAAGACTATTAAATTCTCAAACATTAATCCCTCATGATTCAAAAAGAGGTTTAGAATGAGGCATAAATACTCCGGCTCAAAAAAACTGTATACGGAGTCCAAGTACAGAGTACACTGGAGATCATTAGATAAATAATTTAAAATAAAAAAAAGTAAAGGATTTTCAATGGTAAAGCTTTATTTGCCTGTGCCACTGCACATAATTGAAGCATTGAATGATGTAGGTTATGAGAAATGTTTAACGGTCATCTATGGTAAGGTCCAACTAGAGCAGACTGCCAAGAACTAAGTGCAGTGGAATATCCTCAAGGATGGAGACTCCATAACTGCTCTAGGCAGACTGTTCCAGTGTTGACCACCCCTGAGATGAAAAGGATTTTTCATGTATTCTGTTGGAATTTCCATGTTTTGTTTGCTCCTTTCATTGCATTCATTTGTGTGCAGGCATTTGAGCTGTTCCCCCGGTGTCACTGCTCAAGGGAAGCTCCAGACTCCCTTTTCATTCTGCATTCCAGCTCTCTTCCCCTATTATGCTACTAGCATGGCCATCTTTACCTAAATCAGGAAACTAGTTTCCCTGGATGAATACTGAAAGCCTTTTTAGAGGAGCCTTTCTCTTTTCAAGATGTGGAAGGCTTCCAAATTAATGAGTTGTATGTATTGGAGGTAGGTACCTGAAGAAGCCTACACAGAAATGTCAGTGTTAGAATACAGTTAATGCCTACTGAATGTTAATATTGTAAAGTATTTCCACCACCCCACAATATTCCTAGTAAATTGTCCTAGTCTTTTCAGGCTGAGGCATCAGAGGATTCTTTGTCCTGTATCAACGCAAAACTATTGCAGAACTAATCCATTGTTCAAGGAAGAATATGATTAAGCTTCAATAACTCAAGAAACAGTTAAAGAAATAATTTAAAATTATAGAATTGTTAACACGCAAAATCATGAATATATGAAAATATATACCTGACACACAAACCTAAGGAGTCAATACCAAATCAAGTCACACTTGACCTGGGGTGATTTATAACACCACAAAGAGAAAAAAAAACCTTTGAAAGGAAAAAAGTGGTTTAACAAACTCAACTATTTTAGCAACTGCTGATAAATTTGTAATTCTAACTACTGAAATACCAGTTCAGTATCATTGAGGTTAATGGAGCTATACTGATATATTCATAGACTCAAAGAACAATTAGGGTTGGAAAGGACCTTAAGATCATCAAGTTCCAGCCCCTCTGCCATGGGCAGGGACACCTTACACTAAACCATGTCACCCAGAAGACTATTCCAGTGTCGCACCACACTCACAGTAAATAATTTCTTCCTTATATCTAATCTAAACTTCCCCTGTTTAAGTTTGAACCCGTCACCCCTTGTCCTGTCACTACAGTCCCTAAGGAAGAGTCCATCCCCAGCATCCTTATAGGTCCCCTTCAGATACTGGAAGGCTGCTATGAGATCTCCACACAGATTTCTCCAGGCTGAACAGCCCCAACTTTCTTAGCCTATCTTCATATGGGAGGTGCTCCAGTCCCCTGATCATCCTCTTGGACCTTCTCTGGACTTGTTCCAGCAGTTCCATGTCCTTTTTATGTTGAGGACACCAGAACTGCACACAATACTCCAAGCGAGGTCTCATGAGAGCAGAGTAGAGGGGCAGGATCACCTCCTTTGACCTGCTGGTCATGCTCCTCTTGATGCAGCCCAGGATACAGTTGGTTTCTGAGCTGCAAGCGCACACTGCTGGCTCATGTTCATTTTCTCATCGACCAACACCCCCAAGTCCTTCTCCACAAGGCTGCTCTGAATCTCTTCTTTGCCCAGCCTGTAGCTGTGCCTGGGATTGCTCTGACTCTCCAAAAGGTTAGATTCCCACTGCCATGTCCCATCTATCTCGCAAGATGGTTCTTACTTTTGCCACCATGCCTGGAAATTATTCAGTTGTCTTAGTTAATTTCAGCCTAACTCCTTCCTTACCATTTATTCTAGCTGAACTTAAACAAGCTCTTGAAAATATTTTTATTAACAACTGAAATCAGAGTCTCCAATATTTATTAACAGAACCAGAACAAAGTTTTATTTTACCTGATCAATAACATTTTGAAACAATTAGGGCTCAATGAACCACAACACCACATACATTGCTTACTACTATATTATTGCCTGACAAACCCTTAAGATCATTCTTAATGCATTGTAAACATATATTTAACAGATATTCTTTTAGCTTTTGCATATGGTACAAAACCAACATAATACCTTGTAGTAAACATTCAGGCATACGTGGAAATCTAATACACCACTCAAACTATGAATTGTGCTTTACCCCAGCCACTTTGCTGAACAGTGGCCCTCATCCAAAAAGAAAGCTTGTTGTTTGAGAACCCACATGACAAGACTTACAGTTACCACTCTCCCACATTAGGGGAATTCAGATAAATAATTTTTCTAAATATCACTGTTTAACTTTTAAGTACTATGAAGATAAAGCATCAGAAACAGTATTTTGTTACCAAAAAAACTTGAAACTGAAGCATCTTGTTGGCTGTGAAACTTACAGCTACAGAATAAATACAGCTTTTTCCAAAATGCAAAGTATGCTGCAGCTTGTAAGGAGAGGCAATAGTCACCTGAAGTTTAGAAACTAGAAGCTAAGTATTTTGTTCCCTGACACAATTTTCCAGTGACTTTGTTGTATTTCAGTAAAAATGCAATATACTATTAAATTACACTGGTGAGTTTCTCTTCCAACTCCTCTCCAGGGAAAAAGCCAGGCCCCTCTGAAAAAACGGAGATGAGATTGGCAGTGAAGAACTGTTACATGAGTATTTTGCTAAGTGACATCTGTGCTACTTACTAGAGTATCACACAACTTTGCTGCACAACAACAGTATAATGAGATGTGACCAAACCTTGGGAGCATTTAGTTATGAATACATATAAGTAAAGTTTCAAGGCAGAACAATTCATACATCCTGTTTTATGCTCCCAGCAGTTCTTGATAGCAGAAATGAAATAAAACTGAGCAATCTTAGCATTGGCAACTAACTTGAAAGATTTAAGAGATGAAACATCAAAACCTGAAATACAACACAGAAAAGGCATGGCAGACCACAACTAGAACTCAAGATAATATGACCATGGCAAGTTCGACCCCAAATCTTAAACTCTCAGTCTTTGCAGTTCACTAGCATATGGAATCAAATGTGCTAATGAGCTACATAAGCATCAACATATCAACAAACATTACTGGTCTAGAAAACTGATTTTGTCCTTCCTTGCTCTAAAGCTATGATTCTGCAGTCAATGAAGAAGATGTTTGTATGTGTGGAAGAAATAGCCCTTAAATATTTGTGGCTCACACTCACAAGAATATCTAGGGATTTAATTATAAGGAGTAATAGGACTAAGAAAAATAGGCACTTTGGTCAGTCTGCCATTCATTTTATGATTTCCCAATGAAAACTGGTTCAAATCCAGGCATATGTATCACCAGACTCAAGCTGTCAAATGAAAAAGAGCAAGAGGGAAAGAACTGGCCACTCTGAAAACCCAAGACGACAAGCTATGCGTAGGAGTTTAAATTTGAACTAAAATATAATGGAAGCTTATAAAAATACAACATAATGCTTAACACCAAACACAGATTTTTAGCTATTTTCTACTTGATTAACATTTAAATTACATGTTATAGTCCAAATTCACAAGCCAAAACACCACAGTTTATCACTTTGATAAAACTAGCAAAAATGAATTTATTATTAGAAACGTGCTTATTTGAACCTTCTTACTTCGTCATCCAGCTCCTAAAGACCATCTTCACTTGTTTGGACATAAGCTTCCATTTTCTCATTTCTAGGTCAGATTTTTTCTATCTTCCCCCATTGAATTAAAAGTTCTGAGTTTCTTTCACAGATGGTATTAACATTGTTTGAAAATGAATACACTGCCCAGGAAAGCAATTGCTAATAGCACTGGAAACCAAGTCTTCAAGATGGAACAGGTAATAGATGCCTGTGTGTCGTGGTTTAAACCGATCCAGACAGCTCGTCCACTCACTCCCCCGCCTTCTTTCCCTCCCTCTACTCCTAGAGGGACGGAGAGGGGAATCAAAAAGAATGCAACTCCCACGGGTTGAGATAAGAACAGTTTAGTAACTAAGGTATCACACAAATCACTACTGCTACCACCAATAGTAATAATGATAAAGGAAATAACAAGAGGAATGAATACAACACCTCAACAGCAGCCGACCAATAACTCACCCCACTCCCCCCCAGCCGAGCACCCACTGATACCTTGTCCAACCCTGCCATCCTAGCCCTTCCAGGTAACACCCCGTTACATTCTGGACATGATGTGCTGTGGTATGGAATACCTCTTTGGCTAGTTTAGGTCAGGTGTCCTTTCTCTGCTTCCTCCCAGCTTTCCCTCCTCCCTGGCAGAGCATGAGGCTCAGGAAGTCGTTCAGACCAAACATTTGAGCAGCAACTAAAAACATCAGCCTTATCAACATTGTTCCCAGGCCAAAAAATGAAAACACAGCACTGCACTAGCTACTAAGAAGGAGAAAAATGACTGCTACTGCTGAACCCAGGACACTGTGCAAATCCCCCCTCCAGGCCTGTTCAGGGTATATAATTAGTTTTCTCTCTATGCTCTGATCTTCTCCCAGATATTTTTCTGCATGCCCTTATTCCACAGGAGCAACCTATTAACTTCAAAGATATGTCAAACAAGCAGTCCTACAGAACCTAGTGAAAAGGCTCGTGCGTATAAAACTTCACATATTTAAATCCCTTATTTTATCTTCTGATATTTTTATAAAGACATCAAGTCACAGCCAATGCATTTGTTTTCCTTAGATCAGCATTTCTGATACTGATCCATTCCAGCTCCATTTCTACAGAGTATTAAACACCAAGCCATTGGCACCTCATTGGTTTTCTCCAATATATTTTAATATAAAAAAAGAAAAAAGTTACTTCTGAGAAATTCTAGGTTAAAGTTTCCTCTGTTATTCACCTACTGTCTCCCACTGTACCACTGTTACTTCTAGAATATATTAAACCTAGCAATAATTACTGTGCAGCCAAACTGTCATATCTTCTTTCCTATTTAGTCACCGGTTCCCCATCTTTACCCCATTAGGACTTAGGAAACCAAATCTAATTTCCTAAAACAAATGAGATGAATATTCAATCTCTCAACTCTTTCAATCCAGGGCCTTTTACTTCAAAGAAAGCTAGCAAGTCTGGAGAATTAGCAATAAGTACTTAGCAGCAATCACTGAGTGGTTTTAGCAGAGACTGTTTTGCTCATCTGTGTTTTCTCCAGCAAGAGCTGTATAGAAAGCTATTACACATCCTGTCTTTAAGAGGAAAAAAGAATTACATCTGTCCATAAATAATTTGACACTCTTAAGATACAGTCATGATATCAAAGGATGGGGAAAAAAGCAGAATATGCCAGAGGGGTGAAGATTTATTAGAAGTGGAGCTCTACAAACCATTGCTAGTTATAGTGCAAGAACACAAAGCATACTGACTCACCACCGTAACAGCCGTTTCAGAGCAGCAGTGTCTTACTGAAGCACAAACATTTGTTCCTAGCTTGTTGTTTTTAGTGAGAAACAAGCTCAGTACAAAACAGCTATTTCATTGTATCTTACAGGCTTTTGACTCAGCATACCCTCCTTTGTTTTCCACAGGATTTCTGTTATGGTCTTGCATCCATTTCTCATGTATCTTCTATAACAATCTACAGACACCATTCTTGCAGTCACGCCATCACACAACCCTTCTACTTAGAAGGTTTAACCCAGGTTGCCCTTAAGACAGGCTACAAGAATCTCCTTACCTTTATTATTTGTGACTATCATGTAATAGCTAACCACAGCGAGATGCACTGTCTCAAACAGGTATAAAAATAAATGATTACTCCTTCTCAGCAAAGCTATTTATGGAGGTCTAGGACTTGAAATACAAGGTCTGGGATTTCTTCTCTTCTGTGTCTATTTGTTGCTGTTAACAATCTAGTTTATGATAATATATGGTGTTAAAGAATAAAAGGAACTGTTCAAACAGATAAAATTCACTGATGGCTTTAGTAACAACTTGAAAAAATCTGCTGTATATCAAGTTTGAAATAGGGAAGCTGGTCACTGGCGCTGCAGATATAAATAAGCCGTCTGCAGACAGACAGATGCCTACTTTCCAGTATGCACTGGACAAAAACCAGCTGAAAAGCTGTTTGAAACCTATTGCTTCCCAAAGCAAAACATCTCTTCATGAAGAAAAATGGTCAATAAAGGAAATCAAGGACCTGAGGAGGCAATTTATGGGTGAGTAGCTTTGGCATATTTGGCAGGAAACTCCTTCCACAGAGGTAGATGACACACGGAAAGATGCAACCTCGTTGAGGCTGAACTCAAAGCAGAAAAAAAAAAAAAAACACACTAAGAAAGAGCTGAACAGGCATCAGACAAAACCCAAAGTATTCACTAGCTCTTGATGAGCAGATGTTATTTTAGACAAGTAACCAGCAAACACTCAGAAATGTAACACACCACAAGATGTTAGAACTGGACAAGGAGGCAGCACAGCCACCCATGCAGCAGTTACTCAGAAGCTGTAGATAAATTACATGACAAATACAGTGTTCCGCACTATGAAATGAAAACAAGCAAGCTTCTACCACAACACCTAAAAAAAATATGACAATAAGTGGCACAAATCTGAAACCTTTCACATTAAGAGGAGCATTGTAATCCAGAGGCAGGATGATCAGGTTTAAAGTAGAAAAAACTGGCGAAGCTCAAGCCACATACTTTATTTCTTTTTAATAGTACTGCCTAAAATCAGAGAATTGCTCCTATCTGTAAAGTCACGCCTAACAAAAATACAGCCTGTGATGCATGAAAATGACATCATCTGTAATCTGAAGGACTCCTTCAAGCCATTCCTTGTGTGCAAGAAATCTACAAGTCTGTCAGGCCCAGAACAAGTGCAGCTACCAGGTGAAATGGCTGTAGCTGTAATCACAGCAGCCATATTCACTAAAGCCAGGAAAGAAACAAAGTCTAAAGAGTGTAGGGAAAAAAAAAAAATTAAATTGCTGGATGACATAATACCATTATTAAGCAGGAGTCTTCCTAATGACAACTCCAAACATTAATTTTTTTATTAGCAGTTAATAGAACAGTACTTTGGTCAGGCACCATAAAGAATGAATACATTCTCCAGGACACTGCTCTGATCACTTTCTAGGGGTGTGCTGATCTGCGGCACTGATAGCAAGATCTGACTTTGAAAAGCCTTTTTAATGATGATAATGGCAATGAAAAGCAGCTTCATTTACTTTATCCCACATAAATCTCCATTACTGTGAGCAACCTAAGCCGTAACGGTACTAGTGGTGAGTAGCCAAGCAAAAGCAAAAGCCATATTCTAACAAATCTATTAAGAAAGGAAAATTAGTAAGATCAAATCTCAGTACCATGGTACTCACTCTTTTCATGCAGCTATACAATACACACATATCAGCTTCTGCACTCCTGTGTTAATAAGGAAGCTGCAGGTTTAACTTGGGTACCCTTATCTCTGTTCACATCTGCAGTGCTGCTCTTATTCCCCCACTCTTTTCTCTTAAGGATGCCAAGAAAGCAGCATTTAAGTCTTTTGTTTTCTCTTTTGCAAATCCTGCACTGTTATAAGTTCCTGAGCAGAGAGAGTTTACTGCCCGACTCCATGCCCAAAGCTTTGGCAGTTAGGAAGGTTTTAACTCATTCCAGGACAGATTCAAGTATTTTGTACTGAATGGAAACTAGATCAGTCACAGAACCCAACAACTTGAGAAATTTAGGAGAAATAAATAAATTTACTGAAATAAATCTCAAACTGTTGTTTTGAATACCTCTTCTACTGATTTTCCTTCTCATCATATAAACCCACTGTTTCTTCATATAAAATGCACTGTTCCTTATGTACTTCCTAGTACACTGAGCCAAGGCCAACATCTGAGTGTCAAACTGGGGAAATTGTAAGAGCATATCCAGGTCTAACTGAAAGGCCAATCCTTTTTTCCCCACACAAATTCAAGCAGCAAAAGGCAGGCTTGGATGACTCAACACACTACCATTGTTATAGGCTCATTCAACACCAACAGACCTGCGTTCACTTTTGTGCTGCTTCGTGGCATGGCATCATAATTGCTAACCCACCAAAGGCATAACTTGCTGTAGCACTTAACACCACACCCCTTCAAATCAAAACCAAGCTTTTCAGTAGTATGCCATCTTGGATAACTCAACCACAATTTATGCCAAATGGGAATTAGCATATACTGTGAAATGTGCATTTCCTACAGCTTTCTGAAAAAAAAAAAAAAAGGAAATATACAATGTGGATTCAGATTGAAATGGTGTAAATAGAAGTTAATGAATATTATTACTTGAGTTATTAGAACTTTCTGCTTGAAAAAATTTAATCTAATATTCCCATTTTTAGCATTGCCAACAGCAGTGGGGCATGCAGTTCAATAGTTCAAAGTTACCAGCTTTGTAATTGCTTTCTACAGACCTTAAAAAAGGCATTTATGTTTCAGGATATAACTGAATGGAATGAATTACCATAGTCACGTCATATGCAAGAAAAAAGTTATTACCATGCTTAGTACTTAACATACCTTTTCCTTTGAGGAACATGAGGAAGAGCTACAAAGCATGGTAAACAATAGAGAGAAATCTGTAACCAAAGAAGCAGGAAGCTTTGGGCACTTTCAGCTCAAACACTATTTAAAAACTTGAAATTTTTAACTGATATCACACATTTTCATTGAGACACAGCACTAGAAACACTGAATTGCAATTATTCTTATCTAAGCTTCATGTACCCAGTAGACTATGACAAGTAAGATTCCATCACCTAAAGCAGCTATTGGAGCAAAAGGTGTTTCTGCTATGTTCAGGTTAAGTGATATTATAGTATATTGACAAATTTGTTTTAACTTCATCAGTCAATATTGCATGTGTAGAGCACGTCACTGGAAGGAGGAATCATTTTGTTTATGCATTGAGAGCTGTCTTGTTAACAGTACCATCAGATTTAACATTTCAGTGTTGTTCACAAGAATACCTGAGTGATCATCTATAGGAAGGACAGGCGGTTTTCTGAGCAACTACAATAACTGCAGTTTCAATTATTAAAAGATGCAATTAAAATAAAAGACACAAATATTAGTACTCATAGGAAAAAGTCCTGGGCAACTAGTCCAAGAAATACTATTTCAATAAATTACTTTGACAGTATTTTTAATAGGAAACCCATTTTAAGCCTACAAGCAAACAATCTGGTCCTCACAAAAAAGACTTTTCTTTCAGTTACCAGCATGGCTTTTGTCCATTAGTGAAAATTCCTTTGCAACATTCAGAAAAAAGATACAGTTCTTGACACAGATTTTATAGAGTTCATTGAAGGGATTGATCATCAGTGAATTCAGGAGTTCACCAGCCTGGGCAACTTCACATAAGGTGCTAGCCTCACTTCTGCATACACAAAAACAAGCACCTCCTCTGCACAGTTACACCAGATTATAGATAAATCACACAGAACAAGTGCAAATATGAATATCCGTGACAAAGCAATAAGTTGCAAGCTGCAAATTTAGATCTGCTGCTCCGCCACTGGACACACTCTCAACCCAATAATCATTACTTTAATCAAACATACTTTCCCAGTCCAAATTGTTCACCATCTCACATTTGCATAAATTAAAGAATCAGAGAAACAGTTCTAACTCATTTGTAGGAACAGATTCGCAAAACTTGCTATCACATAATCTAACTTATTTCAAAGGCCTTGTTTCAGCAGAAGTAATTTGGTCTCAAAAACTGAAAGGTTTTCTGAGATCTATGGAATTCCTGGGAGATGAAAAAAAAGTATAAAAAATAAAGATCATCCTTGACCTAGATTTGCTTTGAATGATCTTACTTCACTCATTTATGTCAATAGTGGGAATATCATTTATAAAAAGGAAAACACCATGATTTTTACTGAAGATATTACTGAGATAATTGCCTCATAATTCTGTGTTCAAATGTCATGATCAATGGCTCTGTGAGCTTTTAGGAGAGGAGAAATAGTTCCAAAGAGATGGTAGGCCTTTCTTTCCTGCATCTGCCATGAAACAAAACCAAACTGAATTGAAGGACCTACGGAATTCATAAAAATAGTTGTAAAGTTGAATGGGAACCACAGAACAATTTCCCATGAAGTACCTGAGGTTGCAAGTTTTATGCCAAAAAACACAATTCGGTGCACAGCCCCAACATTGTTTGTTTTTCAATTTTAGTGAGTTTCTGTGCAATTATGAAAAATGTCAAGACTGTTTAAGCCTGCAAGTCTTCCTCGCTGTACAGACTAGCAAAACTTGCATTGACTTCACTGGGGATTTGAACCCAAGATTCTTTTTTTAACTTACCTTTGAGGAAAAGCTCAGGTTTTTCAAAGTTAACAAAAAAAAAATATTGGGAGAAAAATAATATTTAAGAAGTATGTAACTAGTTTTTGTGGTTTTTGAAGGCTTACCAGTAGAGCCTGAATTAATACTTCAACATTGCAAACCACTCCTAAGAAATTGCTTAAAGGTTTTTATTTGTAGTAAAATATACTTCTTTCCTTTTAGACCACTGTGCATCAGGAAAGGAAAACATGTATGTCTGCGCGTCTACCAAGAGACTTGGGATAAGGATGTTGTCTCAATGGTCCAGGAAAGCATTTTTCCATTTGGGTACGCTTCTGACATCAGCAGGTGATGCTTTGCCTGAGAGCACTGAAACCCAGAGCACTGATACAGCACAGAATTTAATTATGCCCTCAATATTCACTGAGTGCTCAATGTTGAGTGTCAAAGCCTTCAAGGGACAGATTTTTCATTTCATTTATATCAGTGGAGAACTGAAGTATGTACAGTCATTTTTATTCTTTTTCCAGTTGTTTCTAAATTGTGTTGATGTAACTGACAGTGAATTTTGTTGAATAATTCCGAGACAGTGCTCTGGAACAGTATGGCCACTGCACAAAATCTGGTCATATGAATAGGAATGGTTCCGTTTCAGGAGCAGTATATTAGTATCTATCATACTTGGAAATATGATTTTAATCAATGGTCTTCTGCCAAGTATATGTGTAAAAATAATTACTTGTTTTTTTGGAAAAGTGAAGAAAAATCTACTTATTAAAAAAGTGTTATATTTTATATCTTTTAATAAAGAAAAGTCTCCATTTCCCCCCCTTTCAAGACAAGGATATTGTAGAGCAAGTTTGGTTAATTCCCAGATATTTTAACTGATTTCATTAATTAGGTGGGTGTATAAAGGAAGGATGAGAGCAAACAAGTTACCAATTAACATATCAAAACATTTCTCCAGCAGAGAATAACAAAGAGAAGGATGATGAAAGACGTATGTGATTCTAACAGGTTGAACTGTATCACCTAGAGAATGGCTGTGGGCTGCCCAAACTGTACAGTAGGTCCAGTTTCAGAGGTTTTGGACAGACAAATGCTCCTAAGCACAGAGGATGCAAATCCAACAGTGCACACAGAACAAGAGCCAGTGAACTGCAGAACCTCCAAGGGACAAGGCACTGCTAACAGCAACACAGGCATTAATACTAGGAGAAAAATTGCCTTCATGTCAGGTAGTATTGTATCAGTGTCACAAAAGACTGAGGCTAAGCTTCCCAAGGGGGAGAGCTCTAAAGTGAACAGACTAGAAGAAAACATAATCCCACCTAAGCTTCCTGTGCCTCATGTACAGGCACAACAATAGCAGTTCTTTAAGGAGAGATGATGGGGGGGGGTGGGGGGTGGGGGGTGAGATTTGTAGTTAATAAACAAGAAACATGAAAAATCTTGCACTTGCCTGAAATTATTGAAAAAATGTGAAAAAGGGCAGCAAAACCTTTACAAAAGCTCAAAAGCAATAAAATATACAAGTCCATAGTTAAACTGAGATTATAATGATTTCCTTATTGTATTGAGAAATTTCTCTTAAATTTTCTCCAAGGAATCTCAAAAAGGATTGACATTCACATTGGAGGAGAACTGGAAAATGTGGAAATCCAAGTGGTCTGGACAATAAATGAAACAACAAATTTCAGTTAGAACAAGGGGCCATCAAGTCCAGTGAACAGGCACTTGAAGCTTCTTGGAATTCACTATCATTGAAAACAGAACAACCACCACCAAACAGAAATAAAACACAAACCAACAGGAAATACACAGCTCACTGTCTCTTCCACAATAATTACTATCTACTGCTTTTGCAATGTAACACCATACAGTGAATCATCTTAAGCTTCTTCTCTTCTTATATGTACAAATTTCCATCACAGTCGCCATGCTAGAGAACTAGTCTTTTCCCAATAAATTCCCTTTCAGAAAAACATCTAGAAGGGATTCAAGACTGTCAAGTTTGAATTTCCTCTCATAAGATAACATCTATAATAACAAATAACTGAGCAGGTGGCTAACTACAGTTCATTGTGAAAGTACCAGGACTGTTTCTGCCAGGGGAAAAATCCTGACAGTCCTAACACTATAGAACAGTGTCTAACATGTGAACAAAGGGGATTCCATGAATATAGCACAGCTATAATTTCAAAAGACCTTTAAAGTTATTAAAAAAAAGTTCCAGTATATTGGAGAAAGCATCCATTTATGGACTGAACACTAATCTAATAATCAAAAGCAAATACTACAGCTTAACCATTGCTGTACAGGGAGAAGGCAAGTCAGTAGCACGCCTTCTGCCCCACCTCCCCCCCAGATACTGGTCTCAGTCAACACCGCCTGTGAGATAGAAAAGGAAAGGTGTAGAGGAGTCCATGCCTTTCCAAAACAAATACTGCAGCTAACAAGGAGCAACTCCAGAAGGACCTCCCCAAAGTTGAGAAAGCAGGCAAAAAAAGTGACAAACAAGCTTCAGTGGGAATAAATGTGTTGTAGTGCCGCAGGCACCATAACCTGGTGCTGGAGCTGACAGTTCCAGCTGATAACAGAACTTGGAGCTGACACTGATAGTATTGCAAAAATAAGAGTTAGGCATTGCTGGGCCAGATTTTTCAGAGACCTAAAAAGCAACATCATTTTGCTAGGATATTAAGCCCTGGTGCACTGAGGTTGTTTAAAGCAAAAGAGCCAATCTTTACACAGTACATAGTGCCCTTCTGGAATGAGATACAGACTAGGAGGTAAACAGTGTTGGCATATTAAAAATTAATTATTTGGGGATAACAGATCCATACTTACATAACACCCCAATTTTGAATGTGTAAACTAAGAGGATACCAACACCAAAAATAGGTCATTTGATGCATGCTCTCCCTAAACAACATCTTATTGCTGCATGATGCTGAATCAAATTACCAGCACTGACCCAATAGGACATTTTTTGTAGTTTTATGACTTCAACAACACCGTTTCTTCCCTTCAGATACAAGATCATGCCTGAAAGTGTTTCTTCTTGTTGGTTTGACGTTTATTACATTTAAAATGCAATGGCTATCCACCCCCTTTGCTGGCATAATGGGAAAAGAAAAACACCCAATTCATCTTTTTTCATGCCATTCATCATTTTATAAATGCCTGTTACTGCAGTGAACATCTTACAGTAAAGGTAATGTCTCCTGATCCTTGGAAAGATTTCAAATTCTTCAATATGTATTTATGTAAGGTAATTAGCATTAGCTATTCTACCAGATGGTTTTATGAAGAGACATGATGAAACTTATTGTCACTACACTGTATACCTTTCTAAACTTGCAAATTATGATCGTGCCCTGAGCAGAGGTTTCCACTGAACTGTCTAGTAAGACTTCCACATAAGCTTCCTAAGGATACATCATTTAAGCCATACAATGTAAATTTTCCCATCCGTTGCTTGACCTTGCATTTATGAATACTGAGCATCCTTTCTCACGCAAGTATTTCTTAAATATCTTAGAGTCTTATCTAGCAAAAAATAAATCAACGGTAATCTTCTGGACTTGATCCTAACTTCTCCTTCCTCCCTTTCAAAGACATAAGTAAATACTGGATTTCATAGAGATTTCCAAGATACTCCCATTTCACCTGTTTTCTCCCTTACTTTTAGTTTTCCACCATGGGTCTCCTATTTGACTTTTTTCCAATTCTGAAATGAACTAAATATTGGAAACCTTCTTTTGCCCTTTTTTGTTTTGGTGGGCTTTGTGCGTTTTTTTTGGTCTTTTTTTTCCAGCCACTTGAGCCAGCTATCCATTCTGGTCACCATAACTGTTTTATCAATTCTGATTAAATTCTGTGAGCTCATCGCCTCCTATACCATTCACAGATAATTGTATTTCTCAGCCTTTCAGCATAAGCAGACCCATTAGCTGTCCACATGCTATATTAAGCTATCACAGTGGATGAAGCCAAATACAGTCTCTGTTGTTTTGGTGAATGATGACTTACATGTTCTAGCACAAAGACAGAGTGGCATGTCAAGTAAAATATCTAGACTTTAGTTCATCTCTGTTCAAAATGAATTCAGGGAGAATATTTATGATCACAACAGATTTATATAAGGATAGACTACACCATTTTTTTGGAAAACAAATTTTTGAAACTAAATTTTAAGAATTAGCTGGGAAGATATTTTCATTTAATTCTTTTTTATTCCATCGTTTCTCATATAATGCTAAACATAAACCTTATATTGCTTTCATTCCTGGAAGTAGCTGTCTTGCTCACTTAATGTTAAGTCTGAGGACAGAGCATATTATGACTTCAGTGATATTGCTGCACATATGAAATCATTATAAAGACATAGCAAACAAACTCAAACCCGCTTTGGATAGGTGTTTTGTGAATGGACGCAAACTCTAAATAGGAAGATTCATTGTCAGTTGTTCTCCATGCCTGGTGGTATTTTCAACTCGTGGACTTTGAGCTATAATCAGTTTTGATATTGCATTATGTTTTGCCTCTTCCTAGTGAGAACAAGAATGTTACAACATTAACGAACTTTTGGAAAGCCAGATACTTCTATATTTTTCCTACATCTGTCTTTATTCTGCCCATTTCAGTTAAAGATATTTTCATATTTTAAATGAGATGTTAGTTATCCATGTGATTCTACAATACAGCTTAGAAATACTCTAGGTGATTGTTATATAGGAGCTCTTTAGAAGAAAGAAAACCCAAAACAACACACAAAATGGAAGGAGCCCTAAACTAAAGCCCTTTAGTTGGACTTGAAGTCCAACTAAATAAAAGCTAAAGTAGAAAATAAATGTTAGAAAGATCTGTTAAAAAAAAAAAAAATCAACCTTTAAATTTAACAAATATCCATAAATACTCCTCACTTAAGTTTATTTTAAACTCTGGAAGTGTGTTAACTTTAATGATTACTGAAAAAAACAGCCTGAATTATCCTATAAACTCTATAGTAATTTGTCTACATTCTAAACAAAGAAACAACATACTCCTTGAATTTCTAAGCAAGATATACTAGCAACCTGTGCTAAAATGATACAATCCCTATTCCTTCTCAAGAAATTGCATTTTTGGTGGAAAATCTGTATTTTGATCCGGGCACATGGTCCCTTTCCATATTATTATTCCTCTCCTAAACACTGAACTATACTTACTGCAATTAGAGCCACACATGTCCATTTTCAGGAATGAGTTCTAAAGGTGGGAAAAATGCTTACAAAAGGAAATCAACAAAGTCTGCACACCAATTACAGACACAGAATGTAACTGTGGGTAGGCACCCCAGCACTTTTTGCAGGCCTTATAGAGTAAAAGCAGACGCTGAACTTTCAGCGGCATCCAGCAAATGCAACAGGGCTCTTACAAAACAGACCTTTTTTAGTACATCATATAGTATGTGTGTGTGTATATATGTATATATATATATATATATATATAATACTGAGTCTTAGCTGCATGTTTTCTAAACATTATTTCTATCTAGGAAAAAAATAGAACTCTACATTAGAAAGGATGGACAAAGAGAAATATTTAAATATTAATGTTTAGTAATACTTAAAGACTGCTTATTGACTTCGATCTATATGATATTCCTGATACTATCAATGCTGTACTGCAGGCATGCTCCAGTGAAAATCTTATAATCTCACTCCCCAGACTGGTTAGCTGAAGGCACAGATTCTCCCCTGCTAGCAACTAAATGTCTACAGGAAGCTAGACCACACTGATCTCATCCTTACAGTAAGAAGCTGCCAGGAACATACATAGCCTAGGGAGCCAGACAACATGCCTGGGATATGCCTTAGAGGCAGTGTGTGGCATCATACCATTGCACAGCAAATTTCAGTTATGCAAGTAACTGCAATTAAGTGGACTTAAAACCCTGGAAAGAGACTGTGGACATTGCAGCAGTTAAACTCATCTGTATTTGTTCTGAAATGAATTATTTTTACCCAAAGAAAGTAAGAAATAAAAGCTGAAAGAGCTGAAAGCCAACTATAAAAAAAAAAAAACCAACCCTGAAATGGATCTGCAGAATTAGTTGCATGGCTCTAGATGAAGTTTTATTAATGTACGGACTATATATACACTTATTATTTATCTGATTAAATATGTGGAAACCCAAAACTAAAAAAGTATTTGCCATCATTCAGGTTCAGAGAAGATGGCACAGAATACATTTAGCCTAGTCATTCTAAGAATAGAACTCATAATCGGTCTTCACTGCGAGATATTTTAATGGCCTGCAGAATATACATCTAACTACATAAAATAGAAGCCTTAAAGCAAATTAAATACTCAGGGAAAAATATGATCTAATTAAAGCATCTACAAACATGTTTCAGAAATGGGAGAGTATATTTAATTCTACAGGCAAAATGTTCTAATCTGAGATGTATAACTTTCAAATTTGCAGATTGTCAGTGTTTTACAAAATACATTAGTTGGGTACAGCAACAGTTTGAGGCAGCGCACACCATCTCACTGGGGAAGGAAAAAGTCCAAGAAATTTGGGCCGTTTTTCCTTTGCATCAATGAACTCTGCCCTATCACAATGGTACTTTATATTTGTTATTATAAAGGTATTGTAAACTGTAACGATGTTACAAATGTACACAGATTTTAGCTTAAATTAATTTTGGCAGCTTTAGTTTCAGACACAGTCTCTTACTTTTGTGGTTTGTTGTTGGGGATTTTTTGCTTTTATGAAAGATATTTCTTTTGCTTGAGACTTTCTCTGTCATTTCATGTTCTTTTTCCTGAGGGCAGTATATCAGCTTAAAGAAAACACTAGGCTACAAGTGTACATGTAGTTGAAATCTCTCCCTTCTTGGCAAATAATTGCTATAAGGGTGGACAACACCAGAGGTAACAAGACAGATGAGAAGACAAGCATACCACTCCATACTGGCAGCAGAAAGAAGGTGTATGTTTTATTAATTGGTCTAGCACAAAATCTACACTGAGCACATTCCAAAGGAAAGACAAAATGATTTTGCCTAGAACAAAATTTTGGCAAGACCATTTTCTCAAATATTATATTCCATTCCAAAACATGCAGGAATTTAAGTTTTGTCACCTTTGTTTAATTTTCCAGTGTCAAATGGTAATTCAGGGCACTGCTTTCATCTAACAGTTCTCCCTCAGGAAGATGGGACCTGGGTGGGGATTACCACACTTCATGCAGAGGCAGTCAACCATACATACAGTGCAAATGTAAAATGTTCCAACAGAATAAGTAGGGAAAACAGAGACTAAGGCAACCTGCTTGAAGCAATCCATAGTCTCTTTAGGAGTGTCAAAGATACAGGTCAGTAACCTGACACACAGCTCTTCGAGCAACTATTTTGCAATCTCTTTACCTGTATCTGATAGGGTTTTAGAGCAAAGCATTGTGCTCTTGCTGTAGTAGGATTTATCACAGCAGTATTGCTATGAATGCCTTTAGAAAAATTTAATATATTTCCAGCCCCACTTCAATTAAATGTTCATTCAACTGGTTGCATTACTATGCTGGTAATTCAGGATACTTAATATTGGTTTATTGCCATCCTAAGTATTCCTGCAGTTTCTTGTTTCCAAACACTTTATAGTAAGCAAAATATTTAGATCTTAAGCAGTTCTCACTCACTGTGAGAATATCTGACCTCTTTCTTAAGCTACCAGCAACCCTACATTACTATTACTAAATCTCTGTGAACTCCATTACACTCATCTAGAACAACTTAAAGAACAGTATACAAAACTTGAGCTTCCACTGTGTCCAAAACCAACAGTTCAAACCTAAACCAACTCAAATACCATACACATGCATGGGAGCCTCCATGAGATGAGCTTTTAAATTCACTCTTTTTTATCCCAATAAGGAGGGAAAAAAAAACTGGAGAGAGCCTGCTTCCCAAAGATGAGATCTTCTCCTGGCTGCAAATAAAGAACACTAAACCTTTTGATAAACAAAAGGGTTCTGTTTTCAGAGCTGTTAGCCTGGTATCCTCTTATATCACCAAACCAACTTTTTCTTTCTTCTTTTGAATGTGAAATGAAATCACCTGGAATTAATAGAAGTAAAATGTAAATTTATCCTGCTTCCTGCAAGGTGACCACTTGTCAAACATCCCATTGAGATTCCCTACAAGCCTGAAAATAAACTCCCCAAGCCTAAAAGTAAATTTCAGCTGTATCTAAGCCTGTGAACTTAATGAATGAGCATCTGTTCCTGCAGTTATTCCATTTAAAGCACACTGTCATTTCCAAACTGCAACAGAGGTGTCCAGGTTCTCCTGGAGAAGAGAAGCCTGTGTGGAGACTTCATAGCAGCCTTCCAGTACCTGAAGGGGGCCTATAGGGATGCTGGGGAGGGACTCTTCATTAGGGACTGTAGTGACAGGACAAGGGGCAATGGCTTAAAACTTTAATAGGGGAAGTTCAGATTGGATATAAGGAGGAAGTTCTTTCCTGTAGGGTGGTGAGGCACTGGAATACGTTGCCCAGGGAGGTTGTGAATGCTCCATCCCTGGCAGTGTTCAAGGCTAGGTTGGATGAAGCCTTGGGTGAGATGGTTTAGTGTGAGGTTTCCCTGCCCAAGGCAGGGGGGTTGGAACTAGATGATCTTAAAGTCCTTTCCAACCCTAACTATTCCATGATTCTATGCCACCACTCCTATCTGAAAGATTCCTGCATACAGAAGTATTTTCTTCCTATCATTACTTTTAATTGCATCATGTGGAACTACACCAAATAATACATTGGTTTCTAAGATTTGTGCAGATTAAGAAATAATGTAGTTGGTAACACACCCTACTATGTTTTGTTTGATTCTCCATGGTAATTTTATAAGCTTAATATATTATCTCTTGGCACATGACATGTTAATGCACATGTTGCACAAGTAACATTCCATTTATGTACCGATAGTTGGCAGTGTTCACTCAATGCTTTACAGGCATGACAGCAATTCAAGACGATAGCCAAAAGTATCACACCATCTGAGCTAGAGTTACATGCTAAACTTCAACATTTTATCCAGGCAAATCAGGTCATTCCATTATTATTAATTTATTTAAAAACCTACAAGGGTTTAAGATTTCCATTCTGCTTCCCTCTCTTTTTAATGGTTCAAGGCTTAAGACATTTTCTTGTGTTCAGCTCAAACACACCTCAATACTCCTGGTAGTATCTTTTTTTTCATTTTAGTTTTGCTTCCTTCTTCACCATTCTTCCTAATTTAAGTTGCCATTAATACCACCCCTCCTAAATATTAAAGAGAAGAAAGCACTAATAACTGGACTACTTGTCTTATTACGCTGTGGAGCACCTCCCATTTGAATATTGGCATAATTGAAGACAATCATCCTGGTTTGTGTAATTTTAAACAAACGCCTTGTACATCATTCTGAATCCATTAAGTCAACATGTGGATATTATCAGGTTCAAAGATAAGTTGGTACTAGCCAATTTTGAAAAATCTTAATTGAAAAAGCAGATGGTTTTATGAAGCAGTTGTAAGTTTCAGTTCACATCTTCCTTCCCAAAGTGTTGTGCAGAAATATACATATCTACATATTTCTGCATATCTCTCTCTCTATATATATATATCAATATACATTTCTATTTTTTGAATTTCATTCTTTTGGCTAAGTATATAATTCCATATTTTCCCCTACTTGCTAATTTTACTTTGACAAGTCTTGACAGATGACAAGAAGTCTTCTCTTGCGGCTTTCCCACATTCCTTTGGACCTGATCGCATATCCACAAAGCTGTCACTGAAGTCACCTGCTTACTGACAAAGCAATGTATAATGGGAAAAAAAAAAAGCTACATGGCTGTTCAAATTCCATCCAAAGAACTACACACAATCCAATGCTGTGAACCAGTACTTGATTCAGAGAGGTGCTAACTTTGTTATCAAAAGTGCAGACTATCACAAGCATCTTTGTGTATGTGAGACACTGAACTTAAGGCAGAGAAAAGGAAAAAGATGTCTCCATTCTGATCGTTCTCCAAAATTCTTTCCCCATTAAAAAGTCAAATACTCCAGGTTAGCATACAAAGTTAATTGGATGATATGGTGCTGATCCCACCACAAGCATAGTGGCATTGGAAACACCACAAAATATGGTGGTTATCACTAATAAGTAGAAAAACTCAAAGAGCAGCGCAGGCTGGTGGCTGACCAACTGGAAGCCTAAATGGCTACCAACACCTGTATCAAAACGACAAAAAAAAAGACTAGACAAAAACAAGGTCTGTTTACACCTCATACAATATACAACACCTATTCTATACCACTTCCCACATAGCATTTCCTTATCTCTTAACATTAGAACAGATATATCTGGGAGAATATAACTTCCTTTTATTTCCTTACAGCATTTACACAGGCAATAACCAGATGGATTTCACTTTCAGGACACATTCTGAAGTTGAACAGGCTATCATCACACTGCTCTTTCCTTTCCCTTTGTCCACTACAGATGCAAGGAATTTAATCCAGGCTACAGATTTGCTAAAATTTGTGAAGCAGTGGGAAGAAATACTCTGATTTCAGATCAAACTAAAATAACCTCAGGACTGCTCCACTTTGGACCAGGGCAGCAGTTGAAAGCTGAAGCAAAACATACTTCTGCACGTCACTGAAGGTATTAAATACAAGACAAGTGCCCTTGCATCCCCAAACATTTCCTAATAAGCAAAACAGCTATCTGCCCTTTCTTGCTTTATTTTGATCAAGATGGGACCCATTAAGACCAGGTACAAAAGTATTCTTACAGTCTAACCTAGAGCTGAGCAAGCCAGGTACCTCTGCAGTTCCTGCTTCCTAAGCATAGGAGTACAGAATCTGCTGCTTCTAACCCCTAGTGACTGACTTGACTTGGACAGAAAAGCAACAGAATGAGTGGAGAAACAGCACATTCACTTTTGGTTCTAAGGTGCACAGAAAGACATACCTCATACTTCTACATTACAGACACAGCTGATGCCTGTATTATTCTTCACTGACTCGTGCTTTGACAATTATTGTTTCACCTGAGGAATTTAGAAGGTTTATAAAATAGAAATGCATTTGTCCCCGATACACTATGTTAAAACACTATGTTGAAAACACACTGCTAGCAACACAGATATTTAAAATATGAAACCAAAGCTATCTAGCATTCTCACTTGATCAAATAAGAGATTGTCTATTCATATTATATCACCACAAGTTGACAATTACTAAATGCTTGTCTTCAGGACTGTAACTATTGGCAATTTGTTTCAAAGCTTATGATGTATAACAAAAAACTTGAAGTAGTCAGTTTTTATCAAAAGCATAAGTTACTTTAAATGTACAGATCCATCACAAGTTATTATAGGAATGGTAGATGAGGCATACTGTACCTATAAAACTGAAGGGGTCTGGTATCATAAATTGCTAGCAATGACAAACCTGTATCTGCACTAAAATGTGATTGTAGCTTCAACAGGCTGTATCATTTGAAAGGCAAGGGAGAACTTGCAGTAGACACACAGGACTGGTAAGCTGTTTGTACTTCATTTTATAGGGGATTTTTCAACACTTTAATTAGAAACATATTAAAACTGGTTTAAAATTATAACATTAATTTACTTGGATAGACTCTTAGAAAAATGATATACTACTCCGGGTTGGAAGAGACCTTCAAGGGTCATCTAGTCCAACCCCTCTGCAATAAGCAGATATTTAACAGAGGGTTTATGTACAGCTTTCATTGTTTCGCTTTCTACTGTCAATTATGTAGAGCCACAAATGCATAAAGATCAAAAATCAACACGTAATTCCCAAAGTGATGTTACCTATAAAAATGTTATCAGTAACAAATGTGAATTAGTGACTTGACACATGCAATTAAGTAGTGGCCCTTGACATTATCCTGATGAATGCAGAAGCACTTCCAGGAACCCTTTCCATAGCCATATTCAGGAAAGATAGCCAGCCAGAATTTAAAAGTGTTGGGACAGAAACATACAATCATAGAATCATAGAATAGTTAGGGTTGGAAAGGACCTCAAGATCATCTAGTTCCAACCCCCCTGCCATGGGCAGGGACACCTCACACTAAACCATGTCACCCAAGGCTTCATCCAACCTGGCCTTGAACACCGCCAGGGATGGAGCACTCACAACCTCCCTGGGCAACCCATTCCAGTGTCTCACCACCCTCGCAAGAAAGAATTTCCTCCTTATATCCAATCTAAACTTCCCCTGTTTAAGTTTTAACCCATTACCCCTTGTCCTGTCACTACAGTCCCTGACGAAGAGTCCCTCCCCAGCATCCCTATAGGCCCCCTTCAGGTACTGGAAGGCTGCTATTAGGTCCCCATGCAGCCTTCTCTTCTCCAGGCTGAACAGCCCCAACTTCCTCAGCCTGTCTTCATACGGGAGGTGCTCCAGTCCCCTGATCACCCTCGTGGCCCTCCTCTGGGCTTGTTCCAGCAGTTCCATGTCCTTTTTATGTTGAGGACACCAGAACTGCACACAATACTCCAGGTGAGGTCTCACAAGAGCAGAGTAGAGGGGCAGGATCACCTCCTTCAACCTGTTGGTCACACTCCTTTTGATGCAGCCCAGGATACGGTTGGCTTTCTGGGCTGCGAGCGCACACTGCCGGCTCATGTTCATTTTCTCATCGACCAGCACCCCCAAGTCCTTCTCTGCAGGGCCGCTCTGAATCTCTTCTTTGCCCAGTCTGTAGCTGTGCCTGGGATTGCTCCGACCCAGGTGTAGGACCTTGCACTTGTCGTGGTTGAACTTCATAAGGTTGGCATCAGCCCACCTCACAAGCGTGTCAAGGTCCCCTCTGGATGGCATCCCTTCCCTCCAGCATATCAACCGGACCACACAGCTTGGTGTCATTGGCAAACTTGCTGAGGGCACACTCAATCCCACTGTTCATGTCAGCGATAAAGATGTTAAACAAGACCGGTCCCACATGAAACAGTTGATTTAAATATGGAGCAGTCATGAGAATATTTCTCTCAGGAGCTTACGATTGATATTGATTTTGTTATTCCATCAACTTGGATTTGACACAGCAAAAACTATGCAGTTAAAAGCAGCAGCTTAAAAGAGTGGTGGTGAAGGCAGGTTCAATAAACAATAAACATCACAGAAAGACCTACATTTTCCTACAATTCTGACTCAGAAGACATCTGATAGCAAATGAATCCTTCAAGTATGACTCATAATAACTAGTTTTACAAGACAACTACTGAATTGAACTAATTGTGCATAGCCATACCTGGCTTTACCTTAAAACACAAGCTCTCATTATTTCCTTTACATTCTAATAGATTTGCTGTCTCTAAGCAAGAGCTGCACAAATAAACAATTACATTAAAGAGGCATAAGAAAAAAACCACTTAATTTACAACAGGACTCCAGCCTAAAACAACACAGCAACTTCCTGCTTCAGCATATGAAATGCAATGAATCATTCACTCATCATTCACAAAATCAACCATTTCATTTCTCCAGAGATTAATGTCCTTCTTTGGAAGAGGTCTGCCTACTTTGACTTCTGCATTGCTTGCTCTCCTCCAAGGTTATCTAGTATTTACTAGCCCCTCACGAAGGCGACAACATACAAATACAATTACACAGAGCATCAACATCTAAGCAGCTAAAGGAAAAAGAAAACAAACATTCCTACATTGAATGGTGCACATACAACAGATATTAGCACTTATCCCCACCTCATCTATGTAATCCAGCAGGTTGTAATCTAATTTCCCACCTAATCCATCAGATCCTGGCCATACCACTTCATGCATTTTACTCCAGAAGTGAACTAGGTCTTATCTCTCTGCATGATCTATTTAAAATTACCTGCCCATGCAAAGTTTCATCTCAAATGTTAACCAGATATGATATTCTTCCTTACACTCTGAAGTATAATGGAACTGGAACTAGGACTCTCATCTTTGCAGTGATTAAGCATACTAAGTGTGTTCAACTCCAGTTCCCTTTAATTACCTCCGACTTTTGGAGGTGGGAAATACTGGATCTCTGTCTCAAGATTTTGCAAACTTTGTTTTCATATAATGACTACAGTAAAACGATCACTAGCAAATCTCAGCTGTTAACTGAAGGCAAAATATTCTCTAAATTGTGGATATTCACATTCTTCATTCCCGTCCTGAGTTAGCTCAAGAATATTAACTGTACTAAACACATCCAAGCTCAAAGATCTTCTACGTATCACTCTAAAGTGGCTTCTTTCCACGTAGGGAAGACAGAAAGATGCCATTACTCTCAACACTACCAAAACTTATGCTGCTTTGACAGCCCAGCAAAAGACTTCTTCAGTTTTAAAGGAAATATGACTATCAGAAAAATACATTTTAGTGACAATGTAGGAGAGTAAAAAAAAAAATTAGAATCTGAATGAATATTCACATCTTACACAAAAGGTGTTAATCCATTATATATATTTTTAAATGGTTAACCATTTTTCTGTGCAATGTCATACTTCCATCCAGGAAATAAATAGAACCATCCCTGATCCTTTAAAAGCGTTACAAGTAGCTCCTAAAAGAATTATAAAAATTCTTCAACATGCATTACAGTGCAGTTCATGGTTCCAGTAAATGAGCTCTATTCTGTATTTTGCATGTCATATCCCATATGATAATTGTGGAGATTTCAGAAATGCAGCAGGACATACTGAACTCTGCAGTTCCTCCAATAGCAATCATCCATAACTTACTGTTAAAGCTCTGAAAAGATCTCACAGATGTAGCTTCCAGTTCAGGAATCATGAAAGTGAATGAGAAGAATAAACAAAACCTGCACAGCAAGCTGACTCACTGTTACAGCGGCATTATAGAATCAGTGCTTAGTGGTACATTCCAAAGGACACCTGCAGTATCAGAGGTTAAAAGCAAGTACATGAATTGACTTTTTCCTTTAACGTGATATATCAAGCAGTTTAGACCATCTGGTACAGAAGAACTCTTGCTTATCTCATAGTTTAAATGCATAGGAGAGACATAACTATTGAGTTATTGTTAGAACTATAAATATCCAGCATGTTATCTTACCTTATGCAAGACTGCTAATTTACAGTTTCAAGATATCCATTACCTTCTCCTGTGCTCAAAATGTAGTATAGGCATTCCCTAAAGAAAAATTTCCCTTCAGTAGTCAGGGTTATTCAGCATGTTTTCTACATCTGGGAGATGTGTACCTGTCAACCAATATGAATCACATTACTAACATACTTATTTCTTCTTCAGGAAGAGAAAAGTTAGGGAGGAACACAGATATCTCTTGCAAGTATTCAGAGATTAACCATGGAGCTAGCCCACTTCTTGGGAAGAAATGCATTGAAGATGAATGCAAAGAATATCTGTTCTTCACAAACCACCGTCTTTCACAGATTGAAAGTCATCAGGGAGGGAGTACTGCTATCATCCTCTCTTTACCATGAATCCTCCCCGCCAGCTATAAGTTAGGAAATATTTGATGCAGAGAAGTGCTGCAAACCTGCTACTAACATCTATTGACCAATGGTGGTTCTCACAGCCTCACCCACTTCTGGTGGTTTACAGGTAACCATCCAGGAAGATGCAATTACTTCCCCTTCACTTACACACAAATAAGTTGAGGCAGAGAATTTTTGCAAATGCAAATCTTGCCCATGAAGAAATAGAGTAATTGCAGAGGGACCTAGACAAGCTGGAAGAATGAACAAAACTCTGAGATTCCAGGACTTCCAAAATCCTTGCCTTGGGAGGGACAAACCCCAACTAAAGTACAGGCTGGGTAAAGACTGGCTGGAGAACAGTTCTACTGCAAAGGATTTGGAACGACTAGTAGACAGCATGATACACACATATACAGCAATGCCTTTACAGCAGTGAAGGCTAAGAGCTTCCTGGGCTGTACCAGCTGAAGCACAGTCAGGTGTTCAAGAGAAGCACTTCCTGCATCCAGTTCTGGATTCTCCAGTACCAGAATAATACCAATAAATAGAAGTTCAGGGGGCCACAAAAAAAAAAAAAAAAGCACAGAAGCACATGTCCTTTGAAGATATACTGAGACAACTGGGCTTGTTTGACTTGGTGTCCTGGGTTCAGCAGTAGCAGTCTGTCCTGGGTTTACCAGGAGCCGTTTAGCTCCCTCTTAGTAGCTGGTGCAAGCTCTGTGTTTTGACTTCCAGCCTGGGCAGAGAGCTGATAACAATTAAAAACAATCGGTGTTAAGTAATGTTTATTCTGGCCAAGGACTTTGTGAGGCTCATGCTCTGCTGGATACAAGGGGAGGCCGGGAGGAAAAAGGGACAGGACACCTGACCCAAACTAGCCAAAGAGGTATTCCATACCACAGCACGTCATGCCCAGGGAGGTAACTGGGAGTTACCCGGAAGGGCATGGTCTCTCTTCGGGGGGCGTCGAACTCGTTTGGCGGTGGTATCGTATTCTGTTGTTATTTTCTCTTATCAATATTATTATTGGTGGTAGCAGTAGTGATTTGCGGTATACCTTAGTTACTGGGCTGTTCTTATCTCAACCCGTGGGAGTTGCATTCTTTTCGATTCTCCTCTCCATCCCTCCGGGAGTGGGGAGGGTCAGGGGAGGTGTGAGTGGACGAGCTGCGTGGATCAGTTTAAACCACTACACAGTCATTTTTCTCCTTCTTAGTAGCTGGTGCAGCACTGCGTTTTGACTTTTGGTCTGGGAACAGAGCTGATAACACAAATGTTTTAGTTTGACCAAGGACTTTCTAAGCCTCATGCTCTGCCAGGGATGAGGGGAGGCTGGGAAGAAGCAGAAACAGGACACCTGACCCAAACTGACCAAAGAGGTAGTCCATACCACAGCATGTCATGCCCAGGATGCAACAGAGAGTTACCTGGAAGGGCCAATTCACTGCAGGGCTGGACGACGTACCGGTTGGTGCTCAGTCGGGTGGGGTTGGACGAGTTATCAGTTGGCTGGTGCTGATGTGTTGTATTCTCTTCCTTTGTTATTTCCTTTATCATTATTATTACTGGTGGTAGCAGTAGTGATTTGTGTTATACCTTAGTTACTAAATTGTTCTTATCTCAACCCGTGGGAGTTGCATTCTTTTCCGTTCTCCTCTCCGTCCTTCCGTGAGTAGGGGGAGGACAAGAAGCGGGGGAGGAGTGAGAGAGTGACTGCGTGATTTATGGATGACTTTTTTTAAACCATTACACCTGGTAAAAAAAAAAAAGTAGGAGCCTTTGGGAGGGGCCTAATAGTAACCTTCCAGTACTACCTAGTACTAGGTAGCTAAAGTTAACAGATAAAGCCAAGTTTTTTATTGTCGTGCATAACAGGAAACAGAGATAGCAGGCATAAGGCATTGAGGATTTCAAAACTCAACTGTACAAAGACAGTTGAGCCAGCTATGATGATCTTCATAACTGACTTATTTTGAGCAGGAGGTAGAGCTAGATACCTCCAAGGTACCTCCAACATGAATGATTTTGTCATTCTCATCACTGTTTTCTCTTCAGCTAGGAGCTTACAAAACCACTTGACTAATTTAAGTTACCAGTTTCCTTGTTATTCAGAAATGTTCAGGTCTATGTAATATTTTAAACAGATTATTTTTATCTGACAAGCTTACAGTAAACAAAAATAAACAAAAACAAAAACAAAAAACCCAACAAAACTACTGCTTTCTGACTGTGATATGATTTCTATAGAAAATTTCAAGTAGTTACACAAACTGATTTTTTTACTCTCATCTTTGCTACTGAAAAATAGGAAATACAAACAGTCAGATATTACAAGCTCAAACGTCTGAGTTTTCAGTTTTAGATGTGTACATTTTCACGTGGAAAAGGGCACCGACTAATTTTCAGGAAGTTTTTCTACTTCCTTACCTAGTGCAAGTTACCTCAGCACTTGACTCTCCCTGAAATATGAAAACATTGTCACCTTTCTCCCACTTGTAGCAGTAGCCTGGGCATTACCTAAAAAAACCCATCCTTCTTTGTCATAGACCTAACTGTCATTGCCCAAAAAAAGTAGATTCCTGTACTTCCTTTGCTAAATTTGACCCTTAGAAATACAGTATTCCATTTCTGTATGTGAAAAACTGAATGTCATACAGAGCAACATCAGGAATACTTAATCTTTTGTCAACAGGCATGTTTATAAAGAGATAATCCTCTCATGTTTATGAAAGCTGAAGCAATCCATAGTATTAATGCAAAATCCCTCACTCATCTCCCATTTATGCCCTGTTAATCATACAACATTATTACAAACAATACAGTAAACTAATTACTGTTCAGACACTTTTTTCTTCCACACTGTAAACTAAATTACTTCCTCACAGAAATATTTTATCAATGGAATTGAACTGTTTGTTTATTCTCTTGCTTTTCAGTCTATTTAATATTATTTAAATTTGGAGATACCAAAACCTTAAAGATGCCTTCCCATAAAGCAGGGGTGAGGGTTCTTGGGGTGTAGTGGGCTTGGGGTTTGTTGAGTTTAGGGTTTGTTTGGGTTGGGGGAGGAGTGTTGTTTGCTTGTGGGTTTTTGGGAGGGTGTCAGGGAGAGCAGCATCGGGAAGAAAGAATAGGAGCAAAATAGCATTAATGAGTTCTCTCTTGATTTTCAGAGTCACATTGAATTCTGCTTGTAAAACATTCTACAAAAATCCAGGAAATCTCAACTGATTCATTACTGTACAGCCTTCAGAGTTTAAATTGGTGCAGTACTTCTGTAACCACAAGTGCAACCTGAATTGCACACGTTACTTCATTTGCATACTTCACTATCATTGTTAGAGGCACATGCCATTTGGGATCAGGCAATATTTAACAAAATTATCAACTGACAGAATGAACATACAGTACAACACAAAAGCACAGGGTAAGAGACATATAATTGAAGAAAATACATTTAATAAAATGCTCCGTTCCATGAATTTGTGAGAGTCAATGGAATCAAAGGCTGATGAAGAGACTTGTTAAATCTCACTCTTCTTTCTTTTAAGCAGAGTAACTCCATACATGAAGTGTTACTCTGAATTAAGTGTTTTGCCTAGTCTGATTTTCCTGTATTGAAGAGCTGAGCCTGTCTCACCAGGGTTAGGGATTTGAGCTTTACAGGACTGCACATTACCTGCCACTTGGTTTCCACTAGAAAGTTGCTCGTAACCTGATGTTTATAATTTACACTTACAGAAATCTCCAGAGCAGATATTAAAAGCAATGGCAAATGCACACCCTCCACAATTCCTCAGAAGATCATCCAAAGGAACAATCTGCAGCAGATGACCAGCTTCCACATACAAAAAACCCAAACATGTTTTGCACATGTCAATGTTCTACTGAAGTGCCCATAACTGCAGTATCATGAACCTTGTATATTTGAAGCACAGCATAAAGCAGAAAGTTTTAGCTTATGGAAACAGAAAGCAGGCTTTCCAGGAAAGATTTTGGTTTTTTTTTTTTTAAATCCTTTGTAGGATACTAATAAAATCAAGATAAAATTTCAAAGACACAGCCAGGTAAAGCCATGCTAGGATTTTATGTTTTGGATTATTGAATACCGAATATTGAGTTCAGAATATTAGAATAAATATTGACTATATTTCAAAACATTGGTGTGTTGAATCTGATCTGCTCACTATATTCAACACTATTTATGAAAGCAAATCAGGGTGTGTTCAGGTTCAGAATATAACCCTTTTCAGAAGACATGTATTAATGCATTATTCTTCTTGTATTTGACAGATAAGTACAAAAGGCATTAATATATGAAATGCTGTACCACTCATTTTTCATGGTACGATACTGAATTTTGCCATCCATAGTTTAGGACAACAGAAAACTTTTATACATGGAAGTATGTGCAGAAGAAATGCAGTATGAAATCAGTTCCAAGCTTCTCAGGCAATTTAAAAACCCATATGTTTTTAAATGAAAATATTTAACATAAATGAAAAATTCCCTTAGTGTTATAAATAACATTTTAAGTCCACTCTGTTGATTTATGAATAAAAAAATATCATAAATAAAACAATATCTCATTCGCATGCACAGCTTCTGTTTCAATGAAAGGCACTACAGATACTTTCAGCAGAGACTAAGAGACACTTTAAAGACAGTAACAAAATCAATTCACCTCAGGTAAGTTCAATTTTCTTCAACAAAAATCAAGGCCGAAAAAAACCTCAAAATATAGGAGAGCAAAATCCTCAAAATTGAGTTGCAGATTACAAGGAAGCCAAGTGGGGTGACACAGAAGGCTCAAGAATCTACGACATGATTTTTTATGTGTTTCTAGCACATTTTTCTCACTTGAGATAGCCACAGCTTCCACAAAAATATATGGCCAACCCTTGAAATATTTGTATATCATGACTTTTCCTGGCTTAATGTGGCATATTTAGATGAGAAAAAAAAAATAAAAAATGATGCTTTAATACAAGTTATCTTCCACCTTAAGCTTAAACGCACTTTCAAAGTGAGGTTTATGTTCAATATGATTAGAAAGTACATTACTAGTAGTGGAAAAAGAAACCATCAGGCCCATGAACATATAGTACTGCTTTCAGCAATGTTTTTTCATTGTCTAGATTGGTCCTGATAATTGTGTCTAAGAAGAAAGGCTGGTAGCTTTCCAATTCTATATTATTTTTAATACATTGATGAAAATAGAGTTAATAAAAAGCACCCAACTATTAGCTGAGGTCTAGTTTCACAGCACACAAGTAATTCCAAATTTCAGGGCTCCAAAAGAATAATTGATTCCCTTACTGCTTCTATCTTCATGTTTTTGCCCATTTTAGAATGGGATTCAACACCTATTACAAACCCTATAGCATAATTTTCAGAAATAAACTAAGTTTTAAAGAAAGCAACTCAAGCCTGTTATTTTTCAGAATGATAGCTTATGTATTAACCTATGCAGAAGTTACTTAAAAAATCAAATTATCTATGTGCTTAGGTAATGGAATAAATTGCTTTCCAGCTTTCAACTTGCTCAAAAATAAAGACAGTACCTTTCTATTTCTACGTGCCAAGTAAGCACTACATGTCACTTCACATAGATTTTACACTGATTGAGAAGTATACTTACTGCTCACTTTTGAAGCACTAAAGGCTTATCTGTCTACTACTGATTTACTCATTCCCTTATCTTAAAAATTAGGATGATCAAGATGCTTTCTACACCTTGATATTCGCCTCTTTATTTCATCTTTTAGCTTTGGAAAAAAGTGGCCTTTTGTGAATACTTTGTAGGAGATCTGCTGTTTCTTAATCCACCAGTATTTGTTCGACTTCTATCAGATTTAGGTAATCAAAAAGCATTATTTTATCTCCTGTGTGGGAAAGGAAAACTTAGCTTACTAAACAGTTTGGGGTGTTTGGAGTTTTGCTGTTGGATTATGTTTTGTTTTCCCCAATAGTAATAAGATGGAAAAAGTTACTATTTGGTTTCAAACATCTAATCCAAAGACTATACACTCCAACATGATGAGCACTTCCAATACATCTTTGAAGGTCTTGATTTTCTGTACTCATGAAATACATATTTGGCCCTGAATAAATTCCCAGTTAAGATGCTGTGCACAAAGCCAGCTAAAAAGACAAAAAAAAAAAAAAAGCCTTAACACAGAACTTCTTCCTAAACAAGGGAAACCAATAAGGTTCCTATCATTATGGCTAGCTGAAAGCAAAACACTTCATTTAAATTCTTTATGAAGATCTCACTATTAATATTTATTTTTTGTTTTTATCACAACCAAATTGCATTGCGATAAATATTTCTATACATATTTGAAGGATACTAAATTGTATTAGCCTTTAGAGTAACTGGAATAAATTGATGGAATTATGTTCAGTTAGTAAACCTTCCCTGGCAATCAACAGATGACTTAGCATTATCCTCAAAGGCACGAGAGACTGGTTACCACTTTACATACATAACCAGCAGGTCAGGTTCTAGTAATCAAGGACTGGTTTTCACAGATTTTCTCGCTTTCTTTCCACTTTAGTTGGCCCCTCAGTTTAATAAAAGCTGATTTATACAGTGAGTGATTAGTAAGTTTTCATTTTCTTATTCAGCATGTTTCATAATATAGCCATATTATTTCTCACTCAGATTAAAGTTTTGGTTGAATTTTTTTTTATCAGCAGATCAGAGGCCTTCAATATCACATTCCTTCCTTCCCTTCTGTTGTATGTGTAAACAATCACATTACAGAGTACTAATTAAAACTGAAACTGAAAATCTAAACAATAGGTAGCTTACAGGAAGCATTAGAAAAAGTTATTTTTCTGCTATTGTGACTATTTGCAAGAGTTCAGCTGTATTTTTCCCTCAAAAAGATATCGAGTCAAAATAAAAACAAACTGGCATGTTAGCAATTGAAAGAGCAACAGGAATCAAGAGATTTTTCTTTTTGTTACTGTAGCACTATGCCCTCTCTTGCCCAGGGAAGTAGCCATAAGAGTTTTCTTTTGTTTCATTCAATATCCTGGTACTGAATCACAAGTGCTACATATAAAGTCTAAAAAAAAAAAAAAAAAAAAAAAAATCTGTGTATTTTGCAAAATAAGTAGTCATCATCTCCCTATATTTAGGCCTATTGATTTACTCCCAAAATACTAAGTTGTTATTCAAGGTAGAAAAAGTTTTAAAAATACTGACAGCCATGACTAGCAAAAAAAAAAAAAAAAAAAGCAGTATCACGTCATAACTGTATAAGGCATCAGCTTTCAAGGTGCTGCTTGGAGTTACAAATCCTCAAAACATTAAAGCCAGTCTCTGTCCTATTCCTGAAGTTGAGGTCAGCTGATCTGCTTTCACCAGCCGTAAATGCATATGTTTTATTGCCCAATGGCAAGGTACTCTCAAATTCCCTAACCCCAAAAGTCTGGCAGAGTCCACAATTACAAGCCTTCAGGGCATGCTGCAGGGCTTATCTATTTAGTCAGACTTTCACCCGAGAAGCTGGCTGCAGAAGTAAAAAGAAGGTTTAAGTTCTCTTTATTTGATGGTCATTTTTATATATTAATTTATGTACATGTGCCTAGGGATAATTTCAGGCACATTTCAGACAAACAAATTCAATCATATCCTAATTAACTTAGACTAAATAAGAAATGAACTAGGTTTCCATTATAGATTATTCCTATGAAAAAGCATGGTACTACAAAAGAGAAAAGTTAGTCAAAACCAAAAAATAAAAGGGCAAAAACATGGCTTTCATGGATTGAGATATACTTGCAAAAATCTAAAGCCAATTTATAAGTTTTACGTCAGTATACAGGTGATTTTCTGTTTGGTACTATCAAAGTCTTTCCTTCAGAGTCCTTTGAATTATTGTGAAATAACACAAAAAAGATTCTTCTGTCTTCTTAGAATAACTCAATGCATAATTTTGCAAGTATTCAGAAATTTGAGATATTTTAGTCCATTTGCCTTGCAAGAAAATAAAAGGAGCTTCTCAGAATAAAAAAGTACCCTAAAAAGGAGCACCAAAATGGTACATTCATGGATGTTAACTGAAATAATACAATCAGTACAAAAAAAAAAAATCAACTGGAAAGTGAGGCTGATTGCTGAATACTTTCTGACAAATCTAAAGAGACTTTCCTGCAGGTGTCGGCTTGACCTATTCCCTGAAGAAACAAGAGAAGCATATTAGATTGCCAAGCCTAGGGCACAACGTAGATATAACATATTTTAAGGAGAAGAAAAAAATGAAAAGAGAAAATGTTTCAGGTGACACACATCAGTTCTACAAATGTATTGGAAAGAAGTGAAGTGGGTCTTAAGGCACCCATTTTCTATTGTGGTTCAATGCTATAGACTAACTTGTACATTACATAGCAATGCCAAGTGTCAGTAAAAAAAAAAATGTTGCTTCAGTGACAACTCTCCCTAACCTGGGAATGTTCATGTCCCAAGCCAATGTATTAAACTACAGCAGAACATGTGTAATACAGCAGTATTCAGCAGAGCCAATAAAAGGCTCTATGAAGACTTTAAAGTACCCAAGAGAAGCTTTAACCCCATAAAATCACTGTTCTACATTTGCAGTTTGTCAGGAGTCATCCTGGTTTGGGTGGCTGGAAAGACCGGTTTAAGAATTGTTTTGCACTGATGGAGATGCAAAGTGACAGAAATGCAACGAAGGATCATATCAAAAATAATGAAGTGACCAAGTACCAAGGGCTCATAGACCTGGAGCTACAAAACAAGGGCTCATACTGTGTTTCAAAACCTATTCAAACCAACAGAATAGCTCATCTACAACTGATTGTTATTACCAAAGGGAATGCATGGCAGGGTTGCAATTCTAGTGGAGAAATGAGAGAAGACCAATTTTAACACACACTCCAAGTATGAAATCCCACATATGCCTCAATGATGGGCATCTTCCAAATACCTTTGAGAAATATTCATGTCAATCACACAGAAAACAGCACGTACAAACAGAAATACAAGTAGAGCAGACCTCAGGAATAGAACTCATTTTAAGAGGAAGAGAATATATGCTGCATTGTCACAAACACAAATGTAAAATGAAAGCAGATGCAATGCTCAGCAGGTCACACTTGAAAGTTCTCGCATCCAATACCTGAATTACAGTAACATTCCAAAGTACGACCTATTCTTCTTACAGAGGATATAGTAAACGCATAATAAATGAGATCTTTATCTTTAATTAACCAATGAAAGCTTTTAAGCTTTACTAATCTGTGGCTGGCTGACAAATTTGTGGTTTATGCCATAATATCCAAACATGTTTTATATAATACAGAACCCATTCAGTAATTTTCTTCAAGCTCTAGATATCCACTTCCCTTAATACATGAAAGATGTTTCGTAATAGGTAGAGTGATCAGAACTGGGAGCTGAAAGATTTGGAGTGAAAACCTGTGGGTGTTTTCCCATTTGTCACCCCTTAGGCTGTGGTAGTGACTTATGAAGAATGTCATGTCCCTCTACAGACTGTAAAGTAAAGTTTTTCCTTAAGCACAAGTGGAAACTCAGGATGAAGAAAACAAAGAGGACTTTAAATTTCAAACTTATCTTCTACCTCCCTGGTAAGATAAACCAGCCCACAGCTCAGCTGCACTGTGCGCCTGCTTGCCAGTGTAAGTAGGGGAACATGTGGACTACCAGCTTAGCTAAGAGCTGTGTGGAAAAGCCACATAAGATTTCCTTACTGTGTACAATCATCAAGCTTCGGGTCAACTGCCCTCTACGTACTGTAATGATTCTGAGAAGAAAGACAATGTAAACTCAGCTTTCTAAAGTGGACTCAGAACCTTATCACTGCAATTTCAAAATACGCAAACTTGTATTTTTCACAAATACAAACATTTGTCTTACTATTATTACATAAAGATTTAACAGCGTTAATTTACATTGCTGGGCTAAAGCCTTCTTTAACAATAATGAAAGAATGAAATACGAAATCCCCTAGAATATAATTTGTATTGATAACTGTATTTTTTTTTTCTGATAGCAATAGGAAAGTATACCAACTCTTGCATTTAACTGATTAAGTTTCTAAAAACAAAGCTGGCTGCCAAAGAGCATTGTTCACTGTGAACACTTTCCCGCTTCACTTCAAACAACAGAAAACACTCAACCATTAAGACTTGAACTGTGAGCATCTAATATCACAAGGTCAAGGCTTTTTGATCATCACCTATTTTATTTACTCAGAAATTCTGACACAGTTGTCACCAATACTGAAATGCTAAAGGAATTATGTCATCCAGCCAACATCAGTTGGAGAAAGAAAGAAGCTGTTTTTTCCAAGGTTTAGGAACATTAAGTTCTTAATCTGCCTACTTGTTTATCATGAAACCACTCTGTCTTTGTGGGAATGCAATACGAAACATAACAGATGGTCCACCAAAACCCTATCACGTTTGCTTCAATTATTTGTGGAAGACTGCAGAGGGGAGGGAAGAACTGTGATTATACAATAAAATCTGAAAGGAATACAGAGCCAGGTACTAAGACATGGCAAGAATTATATGCTGAAGAAAATAAATGTTCATGCATAGGTCACCCTGAAACCGCTCCAGGATATTCCACTTCAACAGCAATTATGAAAATACACAGCCAAACAAGTACAGCGCTAAAAAACGTTCCATTGCTCCTTTTAACCACTTATTTTTTTCAAACACTCTAAAGGCACATACACCTGACTTTGGCTAGTTCATCCATAGAATTACTAATTTAATACCACTAAAACATATGTAAAAGAGAAAGATACACTCTAAGCATAGTAATTAAGTCTAATTGCAAAACCAGCTAAAGGGCAATCTTGTAATGTGAAAACAGAACAAACGACCTTTTAAATGTAAAGCAATGCTCAGCACAAGAGAGATGTGCTTTTTGATTCTCCTAGGCCCTTAAGAATGCTTTTTCATAGGCCAAATAGTCAAGAAGCTCCCATGCAGGAGCATGTGTAGAACAGATTTACCAAATCCTCCTCTATTTCCACGTGTCTCAAATTTGCTGCCACCACCACTCCATCAAAACACAGATGCCAACAATGTGGTGCTACTTCAAACATGTAAATATTAATGATAAAGGAAATACATCAGGAAAGCTGTGTCAGATTTTATAAAGACACATTCATACATTATTTCCTCTTTTTTTTTTTCTAAGCTAAAAGGGTTAGAAACTTTTAACCTCAGAGCTGCAGAAATTTAGGGCATTTGAGGCGAGAATTCGATTTTAGTATATAGTCTATTTTCCTGTGTATTACAAATCACTGCACTTCAGCCCAGCTACCTTCCCCTCACTAGATCCAGTAAGGTACATTTCTCAAGATTATATTTGTCAAGGTGCCAATACCTCAAAGATATCAAAAACCTGAAAAGCAACCAATTACTACTGACAACATTTTCTAAAGTTTACTCTCTCACATATGGAAAAAGTCCAAATACTGATTTGATTCACTTCCGTTCCTACTACTGTCCATTGGCAAATGCTCCTCTTTCAAAATTCAATACTGAGAGCTTTTCTTGTCAGGATACACCAGAAAAATCACTTGTGATATTTCATGTATTGAATAAATTATATGCACAGCAATATAATTATATTAAATAGATTGGTAACAGCTTAAATCTCTATTAGAAATATTTCCTCTACCCAGAAGTTCCAGAAGGAACTTTCTTCACCTTGCTCAAGTTTACCATTCAGTTTTGAAGTACAAACACTAAGTTACCTCTGTATTTGTACTCGTATTTGATTGGACATTCAGGGGTAATAGCAAAATTTCAGTGATATTCAAACTAAGTCAGCCTCAAAGCCCAGGGCCTTCTCACATTCATCAGATTATGTCTGTTCTGTGCTGTGACATTCTATACCTATAACCCCAATCTAGGTTTAGTAAAACATTAAGTCTTTTAACTGAGTCCATTTGCTTAGATCAACCTAAACTACACAACCTGACTCCTCAGTTAGTTCACTCCCCTTTGTTAACCCCCTGTCTCTTCCAACTTTATTTTCAGATCATTGCTATATACATTGAATGGCACTGAACATAGCACCAGTCTTCAAAATTCTCTGGAATTATTCCTTCTTTAATTAATATTCTTTTCAATATTTGTTCTGAACCATAACAACTATTCACTTTTTGGGTGTACTGAACTGTTACTGTATAGGAGAAAATATTTTTCCTCCCCAGAATATTATGCAGCATGAGACGAAAATACATCACACACTTTCACAATATTTGCACCAATTCAAGGGTCAAGATATAAAACTATCTTACTTCAGAGGGCATTTTCTGTAAATTCACCAATCTTAATCCATATTGCCTTCCTTATTATTTCACTTACTCTTAATGCAAGCTGACTAGACTACAGGTACTCTGTGCACCCAGCTTACTTACTTTAACCATCAGAATGACAGCAAGACTTCAAGCCTTTTGGATTATTCTTAATTGACTAGATCTCAAAGGAAATATTCCGGTCAGAAAAGGGCATTGATCATTCAAAACTGGGAAAAAAATTAATTTTTTGATATACATATCAAATTAGCATTCACAGAATCTTAAGCATAACCTACTCTGCAGGTGGTACTACATAAACTACATAAGCTAGCCAGAGAAAGCAATTTTCTGTTGAGGTAGCATGTCACTGACATGAAATCCACATCACCATAGATTTGCAGTCTTACAGGGTTCTAAGAGAAAAGCTAAATTTCTGTACGTTTCTGTACTTCTTCAAGCAATTAACTACTATGATTCCCCAAATTTACTGGTGTAAACAATAATTGAAAGAGTAAGATTTCCGTGCTCTTGATCCCCGTCTTTATATAGGACTACTATACTGAGCTGTTCCTTTCATGTACAAGGGAGATAATAAATTGCATGACAAAAATAAGGTTACTGAAAAGAACTGCAGTGTTTATTACCAGATTTCTGTGATAACCAAGTTATGTACATTGAGATTTTAGAATTTGTTTCACAGGTATTTGTATCCCTCACAAGTGAACTGGTAGTTCTGGCAGAAGCCTTAACTGTCTGTTTAGAAATTACCAGATCTTGCTTTTTGGAGTGAAGAGTGCCAGAAATATGGAGTTCATTTTACCAATTTACCCTTCAAGCTATATATAGTAACAGATCTCAGAACTTTCTGAGATCTGGCAGATCTCAGCGCATTCCTGCGTTGTACTGAGTGGTTCACGCAAATGAAACTTTTATCTCTACTAGTGAAAAGGCTGCTTTAAAGTCAGACTACAATGCGGAAAGCTCCCTTACAGTATGTGCTCCATCAGCCTACAAAATCCTTACCCAAAATGAATCACAGCTTTCAGGTTCTGAAATAAAGTTTCACATTCATAGAAGGCTTAAGCTTGAGAGTCGCCTTTCATCTTCAATATGCATACACCTTGTTTTGCACTTTGACTTGTAACAGGCATCAACATAATACTTCTCACCATTTGAGGCAAATCCATGGTTGTTTAAGAGTGCCCCAAGAGCATATACTAATTGTCATCATGTTAAGACACTTCAAAAAGGCAATGATCATTTCATTGCTCATTAACTCTACTATGACCTCTTCAGATCAGCCTTTTCCCCTAGAAAGGGCATCAAGACATCTTGAGTTTCACAGGTATTTTTTGATGATAATAATGACATTGACAGAAGGTGATGAAGCTGCAGTAGGTGTAGAGTTCTCTACAAATGATTATGGAAAGCAGAAGTACAAGGCAGCATTGGAATCACAGACTGTGATGAACATTATTTAAACCATCACATAACTTTTAAATAAGCCAAATTCCTTCCCCTTCCCACCACACCACTGGTGTGGTGATAACTACAGCTTTTACCAATACACGTTAGGTATGAAATTAGAGCTGTCATGGGATGTTGTTTCCTGCTCATTTGGCTATCAGCGAAATCCCCCTTTAGTCATTAACAAGAAATTGCTTTGGAAGAGACAGGAACAGTTCAGCTGAGCAACCATCTAATTTCTTAATATAGGAAAACAAGTCTAGGTTGCCTGTAAAAAGGATTGAGGCAGTGTCCGCGAAATTTACAATTGTCTCTTTTGAATTCAAATCAATCTTTTCAGTGTCTTATTTAAAACAAATGTGTTCCATCATGTGTTATTGTAGATGATAATTATATTCAATCCTATTTAAGTCTTCATTGTAGAGAAGACAGCATCTGCACTTCAGTTACTTTTCATATGAATATATAAAGAGTTAAATGCAAAGAGTGTTAATATTTGATCATATGCAAGTCCTGTCTGTCTGTAATACTCTAGAAAAAGAGAACATTCAGCATTTTCCACTCCATTTCAGAGTAAAAAAAGAATACAGTTAAATACCAAAGCTATGTAACTTTAGAACTCTACAACTGCCCTATTTCAGTTGTAGATGTGCACTTTTCTTGTCAATCTAGCCTTATGGAAGCTGTCCCTGTTTTAAACAGTATGAAATTCAATAATTCTAATGAAAATTTAACTATAGCAGCAGCAAGACATTATGTTCCTCCAAGCCATCATTTTTATAGGAAAAAAAAAATTCTTCACAATGAGCAATTTATAGATGCAGAGTACATCTGGGACTACTATTTGTAGTCTATTATTTCACAAAAAATATTTCTAGTAAGAGTAAGGCTAGATAAATATTGGAAAAGGTTGACATTCTTTGTAGATTATTTCTTAAGATGTGAAAATAATTTGGTAAATATTGCACCAAACAGTGAATAGAATAAAATCTGTACCTGTTAAATTTAAAACCTGTTATTTTTAAATAAAGTATATATTCCCAACAAAACAAACAAAACAACGTTAAAGTAGATGTTATTTGAACCGTTAGGTTTGAGAGTATAACCTCTTATGACCACTAAATTGGTAGGATACCTTTCCGGAGTTTCACATTGTGTTACCTGCTCTCAGATAGCAGGTCATGGCAAAACACAATCCATCGAGAGTTAATAGTAAAACCATTTTTACCTGTGACAGAATAACAGATCCTCTTCCTTAACTTTCCTGCCACACATGCTCTTTACAGCCCTTGGGAGTCATTTACACACAGAGACATTCCAGTCCGAAAGTCTCACCCCCTCCCAAGAAAGGCAGGTAGCCAATGAAAGATTCTCACTGCTCCTTTAAAGACAGTTTTGTCATTTCCATACTGTACACACTATTAAGGATAAACTTGAAATGAGCTTTCCACCCAAAGACAGAGGGCTATTACCTAAACCGTCTATAAGATTTGATAAATGGTAATTTCACCTTGATGCTTGTAAATTAGTACTCAAGCTACATGAGGTAACACTGACAAAAATGTTCAAGAAAATTCTTGAAAAAAAAAAAAAAAAAAAAAAAGGAAACCAAACAAACCAACATTGACATACAAAACCAAAAATCTTTGGCTGAAGACTAATGGACTTCAACTGCTATGTTCCAATACATTATAGAACATTTAATTACAAAAAACATTTGATATGCCTTTGAATCACTGCAAGAGGACTGTGATTCAGAAGAGGTGCTAATTGCTCACAATTGTTAAAAATCTTGTAGCACATTTGCACAAGTGAGAATGTTAACTTTTGTCTGGTTAAGTTCCAACTCGGGTAAGTAAAGGTCACCTGCTTTAATCCAATTTCCCACAAATTTGACATTAGATCAATCCATCTTCACATATCTTCAAACAGACTCAGGTACAGCATCATATTGCAGAGATAAATGCATGTCAGCCATACAGTGCTCAATGTGCAGTAGTATTTGTTTGTTCCAAAAAATCCACTAATGGAACAG
The DNA here is from genome assembly GCF_037157495.1 of Lathamus discolor. Classification (NCBI taxonomy): domain Eukaryota; kingdom Metazoa; phylum Chordata; class Aves; order Psittaciformes; family Psittacidae; genus Lathamus; species Lathamus discolor. The sequence goes on from NC_088886.1 coordinate 78,329,097, forward strand.
AAACTTATTATATAGTAACTACCACAACAGTGCTTGGACTTACAGGGATCTGCATAAGCTCTATTTACAGCATGCAAAAGATGAAGTGGAAGATTAAGATTTTGCAGACATGTTGCTAATATAATCAGAATAAAGCAAAAGCACACATAGTACAGAAATGTATTTGTCAGTCACTACTGAACAACACTGGATGCATAAAGCGGGTGGAATTAGAGGCCATGCCCTCAGTGGCAAAATCCAAAACAGCTTTGAAGGCTTCAGATTAAAACCTCTCAATTACCCATGAAGTTCTATTACACTCTCCTTCCCCAATCACTATTCATGCAATATGGTGGATTTAGCTTCAGTTCTTGCAGTTAAGGAAGTAGCAAGTTTGAATCCCGTAAATGACACACTGATTTGGTACTACTTGCATGCTTATATTTGGGAGCAGACACACAGATCCACAGAAATTGTTTCAGAGCCTAATTCTTACTTCTCTGCAAAGCACAACCACAGGAAAAAAGATTACAAAACTAAAGGATTTAGACCCAGTAGCTGTGCTACTGTGTCCTCCACTGCATTCAAACATCTTGCTGTACATGAGCATTTAGGGGTTTCTTTTAATCCTGTTATGTATTTCACAATTCTTTTATGATCTCTCACCACATGGTCTTTCACTGTATGTACAAATCCTTTTGGTTACAGGTTATAGACAGCACAGCTTCCAGGAACCACTTTTCCATAAATAACAGGGAAGGGGAAGAGTGCTGAATATAATTTGTGATGGGATTTTCTATTTCCTTAATTGATAAATGAAAAACAAATTATTGATATTCTTTTTTTTCATCCTTTTATTAGACAGAAACTTGAAAGTTTCACATCTGAAAATGCTCAGCAAGTGCTACTATTCATAGGAAAAAAAACCAGTCAAGTAAAATTTTAAGTTCCACTTCTATATGACTGTTCTTAGACCATTGTAACACATGGTAAAACACTGAAGCAACTCAGAGTAAGCCTCCCTCAAGGCTGGAGATAATAACTATTACATGATAATAGCTATTTCATATATTGAGTTTGCCATACACACACAGTAAAAATAGTAGAGATCTAATAGGGTTTTCTAGATATTCTGGAAGAAGAGAGGAGGGAAGAAAGAAGAGAGGAGGGAGGGAAGAAAGAAGAGAGGAGGGAGGGAAGAAAGAAGAGAGGAGGGAGGGAAGAAAGAAGAGAGGAGGGAGGGAAGAAAGAAGAGAGGAGGGAGGGAAGAAAGAAGAGAGGAGAGGACAGCTCCCAAAGGACAAGAAAGACTGAGAAAGCAACTATTAATCCTTGACCAGAAATGCTGAGATTTAAAAAAGTGATCTCCTGAAGCTTGTTGACCACACAGTTATGTTTGAAAATCTTTTATTTAAGAATGCAGCACTGTAAGACTTTCATTGTTAAAAACCAATTATTTCATTAATTTTTGTTTAGTCTCAATTCACTGTTAACTGCAGCTTCTGAATAACCAACAGCTGAGCAGGGTCACACCAGCCAAGGAGCGATCAAAGGAATAAAAACTCCATAATACTGAGCCTGGAATAAGACAGCCAGAGCTACGTAATTCCTAGACAGATGGCAATAGAAACTTGGTGAATGGGTATGAATTTTTAGAACTCCAATATTGCCAATATAGGGAAAGCTTCTGAAGCTTGAGCGCATGTAGCATACATGCCTCTAAGCCTGGCCTGTCAGGCAAACCAGGACACACGTCCTAAAAATAAAATAGAAACTGTGGCTCACTTACACTCTACAAGTAGCAGAGTAAACAGAATGATAGCCAAGGTTTTTCCTCTCTCAGTTTTAGGCATATGCAGCTGGCACCAATGTGTTGTTCTCATGCACCAAAGGCAGCAGATGGAATGAGTTACATATTTCAACAGCCTTTGACATCACATCAAACACCTTGGCTTTTAGCTTTAGAAGAGTAACTCTTGGGACTTCTCCCTTCCCCCCCTCCCCCCAGCTTTCACCATCCAAACAGAAGTCATACACAGTTATTTCCTTCTTTATAGGACAATACAGCTATGCCATATGTTGTAGACTTGCAAGTCTTGCATAGTAAATCAGTGTAACAGTAACAAAGGCTTTGTAGCTAAGACACTACTCACTAAGCAATGTGTTACAGGTAAACTCTGAAAAGCTCTTTACAATGCCCGCTGTATTATCAAAATTAGTGTGTTTAGCATTTATCTAAACAATAAAGATATTTCAAGTCTTTAGTATTCACAACTTAGCCAAACTGATCAGCTGTATTGAGTGTTATCAATTTCTTCCTTAAATTTCATCATTATAGCTACTTTGGGCAAGTGCACCACCAAAGTTGGTGGGAACCTTTGCTGATGATGACAGTGACAGGCTGAGAGCAGTGTCTAGCACAGCTGGACATGACCTGCAGTGCATCATCTTCATCCACAAAGTGGAAAAGCATCTCTTCAGGCACTAAATTCAGCTGAATGTCTGTCCCTAAACTGGATCATAGGAAGCCTGTCTGCTCACATCTGCAACTGTAATGCTAAACACAGATCAGGCAACAAGCCTACTCCAGCACCTGAGTTTTCGCTTGCTTTCCATTCCCAGAGTGGCTGTCAGACAAGGTGAGTCTCTGTTAGTATCCACTCTATACATAGTGCCTGAACCATCTCCCCTTGTGCACTTCCTGCCCCTCCAGAATCATGTACTTGTGCAGGACTCAGACTTCAGTCAGAGTCATTCAACACAGAATGGAAACCTCAGCACAGAGCAGAGTGTGTTCTGAGGACAGGCAAGGTGGGAGGTACCACATCTGCACTGTGTGAGGAGAGCACACCACCTAATTCCTCTAAAAATCTCAAAGTGATTAAGGTGATTATTTTCCTACCCTTAGAAGCTTGCAGACCTTCAGTCTTTCTGGAGCATGTTCTCAAGAGACTCTTTGGTTTTACATCGCCAATCATTTCTTCCAGTCTCAGGTTTTCAGATAAAGTAAACATACTTTGTTATGACCTTGATTCCCTCCACTACTGAAGTGCTGGCTATTCTGCTGTTTTCATAAAATGAATAGCTTCTGAGAATTTCAGACTATATCAGACCCATATATCCTCTCATAGCTTTTCTGTTGGAAACTCTGCATGTACAAGTGACTTTGATCCCAGCAAGCTCAATACTTCTTTGAATTACATCTCTAGTAGCTACTAACCCTGATGTCAGTCTCTATCGTACTTGTTATTCTCTTTCCTCATTTCAAATATTAATAGCAACATTTCCCCCCCTTCAAGGAAGTTTACTTGTATTTGACTATCTATATTTTGACAAGAAGCTCAACACGACCTAGCTTTCTTGAAGCCCAGAAACCCAACTGTATCCCAGGCTACATCAAATGAAGCATGACCAGCAGGTTGGGGGAGACAATTCTCCCCCTCTACTGCACTCTTTTGAGACCTCACCTGGACTGTACTGTGTCCAGCTCTGGGGCCCCCAACACAAAAGGCCATGGACTTGTTGAAAAAAAGAAAAATATTCCTCATCAGCTGTGACAAAAAGTTTGAATACCTGCTCTTTGGAAAACATATCCTTGTGAATTTCCTTTTGTTCAAGAGCTGCTATCTATAGTAATGGATTTGGAGTAAATTGACAGTATGCTACAGGTGTATACAGAATTAAGTGTTCCCAAGCATCTTCAGTCCAAAGGGTATCCATTTTTTCTAGCTTTGTTCAAGACATTCTCATTTTGCTTCTTCCCAATTATTCTTTGCCTCTGAAGTTTCACTCTCTGACCAGTTCCTTTTTCTAGCAGGAGGGACAGCTGTGAAAGACAGGATTTTTCTGGCAAAGATGAAATACTTCAATTCATCTCAGTTGTCCACTATCCTAATCTCTCAATTTCCTTAAATCAGCAGCTCAAAGTGAATAGATAAAATAGCTCCCAGAGAAAGAATAAGAAAAAAAAACCAAAGCCCAGCATACATACATAAGAGATGTACAAAGAAAATGGATTACTAAGAAAAAAAAAGGAAAACATCAAGTTGGGCTACAAAACCAGGCAGAAATTAGCAAGACTTCAGCAAATGTCAGAACTGAAACAAGAAGACAGAGTGAGATGGAGTTCTCAATCTGTATATTAAGAGCAACTTAAGTATCCCAAGTGCTTATCATCACTGCAAAATAAACCTATGTTAACCTTTGTGTTCAGTGCCACATTAATACTAATTTCTGTGTAATTCATAACAGGATATAGTCAAAGATGCAATTGAAATAGAAAACTCAGCTGTCACACACAGTCTTTAAATTAAATACCGGATGTGACAGTGTATCCTCTTCTAGGAACCAAGCAGAGAGGGGCTTTTTTTTTTTCTTTACCATTGATCAACTAAATCACCAGCTGTTTACAAAGAATTGCTGGCAACCCTGGAAGTATCATTTGTCTTCCTACACTGCCTGAACTCAATTCACTCATTTGTTTAAGAACACGACAGGCTAACATTGTCAACATCTTCATTATTAGTACATAAAAAGGTTCAAGAAATAGCCCCTGCTCATGCAAAACTTCCACTGGTTAAAAATCATACCTGTTGAAGAACTACAACATGGAGCACTCTAAGTTGATTGGATCATAAATCCGTATGAAGGTTTTTAACTGCTAGAATAATCCAAGACTTTCAGATTGTTAGTCAGTTCAAATCAATATTGTCTCAGATCTTATACCTGGGGTTTATTACAGGTTTATCAAGACTGCACAGGTGTGCACACAACCAGTAAAATTGCAGTGCCTCCCTGCCACACTTGAAAATCCTTTTTTAGCACCTTTTTCTTACCCACATTCAATCCTGAAAAGCAAGGGCAACCATTCTAAGTTAACTGCAACTTTCCAGGGATGCCAAGGTACATGTCATTTTCAGGTGCACAAATCATCCCAATTCATAGGTTAAAAGAAAAATCACCATTAACCCATGTTCCCAACTTATATTGATGGAACAGGGAGAAGCGTATTGTGATGGTGGTCAAACATCAACACATGGAGACTGTACCCATACACAGCCTGCATATTCTAATCTTTGGTATTTATGACAAACATATAGTAGCTTATGACAAACACATGGAAATGTCTTATACTTCCTCTTTCATAGTTGAAGTTCCAATCCTAAATGAATAGTTAATATTTACACAATCCTTTGTCTTCTTTTTCTAGCCTTGCATTAAACATAAAAACATTGTTTTAAAGGGATCTTCCAGAATGTTACAGTAGTCACTCTTCCATTTTAGTATGCTTAGATTGTTCAGAAAGTTTAAGGCAACCAAAAATGAAAAGGTTAAGATATACTTAAAAGCTGCTGCAGTTCTCAGTCATGGTCTAGCACAGCCCAGCATGCCTACTGATTCTTTTCAGATTGTACATATGCTGATCTGCAATAACCTGTGACACTGGAATCATATTTACTACTTCCTCACAAGATTATTTTGCATTTTCAAATACATAAACATAGCTCTCCAAGTCACCTTGGAAATACTGTCAGCTATTTCCCATTCTAACTTTTGGTAACAGTCCATTCCTAAGTCATTTAACTTCAGAACTTTTTAACTCAGTGTACACTGGCTATACATTTGCTGTCAGATCCTATCTGGAAGCCAGTTTTCTTCCACCCAAAACAGAAAAGCAAGCTTAGCTTAACATCTCACATTCCTCTGCAAGACCTTCTCTAGCAACAGTTTTACATGTACAATCAGGTCACATCTGATAACCTGGTTGAATTAAGTTGAACAGCTGTGACCTACACTTTTTAAGGAAAAAATAGCTATATTTTATGGATATGCTATAAAAATTCTGACTGTAACAGATCTCCACTGAGGTATTTTACAGTAGATTGGACCAGTCTCAGCAGTAACACGTATGCAGGAGAGAGGATACATATGCACAAAGAGCTGAGCACATGGTACCTGTCTTTTCCAAAGCTGATTATTCTGATGCAGTCTGACAGAAGCTACATCTAAGCAAGTATCCTTTTCAAAGGCTCTCTTACAGCGTGAAAGTCAACAGATGTGGCAATGGAACAGCATTTGGAAAGACCAGAAAAAAAGCCAGGCATAGACCACTTTTTCTCTCCCTGCTCTAACACAAACACACAGTAGTCACCAAGTGGAGCCTCCTGTAAACCCAGTTCTTTGGATAAGGGATGGGAGCAGCAGGGAAAGATATAAAGTGAATGGCAGGAATATATCATTCTGTCTATAAAGTAAACTAGAAAGGAAGCATATGCCAGTGCCAACAACCTATCATGAACTAGGTGATGGAAAACAGACAACAGTGGGAAAAGATGACAGTTTAAAGACACTTTCAAAAGATAATTTACAGTTACAATAGCCATCCAAATGAGAAATTATACCTGTCAAATGACTAATTGGTGATGAACACCACATGATGGAGTGAAGCTGTTTGACAATAACTGTCAGCATGATCACAAACAACAAACATCAGCTACATCCACAACAGTCCCACCCAGCATATTAATATGGTAGCTGTGATAATCCTTTAACATATTCTGAAGGACTGAGGCCAAGTGACAAGTGATTTCGAGGTTAAAAAAAAAAAACATACCCTTTGTTATAATTTATTAACTGGTACCTTTTTGTTGCAGCACTCACAGACATAAAACAAATCAGTTTCTTACAAAGAATAGCAATCTGTTCTAACCAAACATAGTGCTCTGGTCTGAACCTGCAAAACAGTCTCCTCCTCAGATCATAAAGGAAAATAATTCATACGTAGGGGATTTTTGGGAGAATTGACTGCAAAGTCCTTTGTAGAAACCTGCCGTTACATTTTTAATCAAATTCATTCACCCCCCACATACAACAACATGAATCTAATCACTTGTTTTGCAAATTCAGTACCCAGATACACTACGGAAGTTTCAACAGCTGTTGGAAAAATGCTGCAGCCTTTGACTTTTTTCACTAAAGTTGCTGCAGCCAAGGTTTACTGTAAATTGACGGTTTTGCTGGATTAGATGTTAATATGCAGCTTGATACATTATTTATGAGAATGAGTCACAGACCTAATTAGAAACATGACATGAAAAGCTTTTGAGTCCACAATCTGGATTTTCCCTGACATGAAAGATTCGACATGTGAATACATTTTCACCGAGAGAATAGAGATAAATAACCCCTTACATCTAAATGTAAAAATGTCATGTCGGAAATGCATCACTTGCCTTTCTGAGAGTTTGGGAAAGGCCAGTAAAGTATCCAATTGAGTAGAAGCCCTTCAGAAACATGAAGTATTCACTCCTCCATCCCTCTCTATCATCTTGTGAAACATCTATTCTATATATCTGTCCACTCAATAGACATTAAATACATTTACAATCCTCTGCCAGGTGAACATTTTGGGAGCTTCAGTAAGGTGGCCCAGGAACAGGCCTCATTTGTACAGCTCAGCAAAGCCACATCATAGCTACACAGCCCTAAATACCTGTGTACTCCAGTCAGTATGGTGTTTTAGCTTTCCAGGCTTAACTGATGATTAAACTAATCTTAGAGCATCATTATTTAACTGTTTTGGCTGGAAGTACTGCGCTGGCCAAATCAGTAACAATAGATTCAGACAACAGCAGAAGGGAGCCGCCATTCAATTAGTGATAATGACTAGAACTGGTCAATAAGTGTACCTGGGAAAGCATTAGTTGCACAACATATTAGGGGACTATTTGGTGCAGTGGATTAATTCACTAATTTATTTCTTGGGGCATAAGCCAAAACCCAGCTTGTTATAGGTAACAAGTGAAGTCAGTTTTGTAACATAAGCCTGACCTATTTGCCTTCCTGAAGGCTTTGTTGTTTATTCAGGATTGATTTTGAAAGCCCATTTTCCCATACTTGCCTGTTGCCTTGCACATTTAACTGTCCATCAAGCCACTTAGTCCAAAATATATTCAAGAACTATTGCTGTAAAATTATCTTTTTTCACCAAGTCTGGGTTAATTATACCCTATGTCACTGCACAGACATTGGATGATTTAATTTCAACAGCAATTACTTAAATATTGCAGTTACATTCTAGGTTTTAATCTCACACAAAATGAGACCAAGTTTCAGATATGAAAAGATAAAGGTATCACCAGATACATATATGGTCTGCCAGACAGAGAAAGAGAATGATGAGAAACATTTTCTTCAGTTAACAAAACAAACTACCATGATACACTAATTAACTGTCACAATGAAAGCAAGCATTTTAAACAGTTTCTAGTTAGACAGAAATTAGCGTGAACCTTACTGTACATGTTAAAAAAATATATTAAGAATTAGTATCACTATTTTTAGCCAGTACTGATTTGCTCCTGGTAGAACCAAAAGCTAACCCAATATAAGCACAGCTTCCAGGTCCAGGAAAACAATCTTAAGTGGCATATAAACAACTGCAAGCTTTTTCCAGACTTTGACAACATTGAGGAGTAGAACAGCACTGAACAAGAAAAGTCATTACTAATAAACAGCCAACAGATTGCAGCCAGATGCCCTTGTATGAGGGGAGTACTGAAAAAGACAGCAGAGGTCAGGATGTACTAGTTTCCAAGATTAATAATTCATTAAAAACTTCACTCGAGAGCTACTATAAAAAAAAAAAATCTTAAGAACAATGCTTCAGCATCAACAATCTATGTTCTTACTTGCACAGGCTCAGCTCCTGAGCTATCTGTAGGATACATATTCACACACACACTGTGCTTACTCTCAAGTTGCTTTTGTTTCCTGCAAGTAAAACCCTAAGTATTGTGACAAGGATACAAGGCTTTTTCATTCAGAGAGATTTTTATTTGTTATTATTTGTCCTTAAGTTGAAAATATAACATCTATTGGTGATACCATTCATTCCCCTCTGAATGCACCATGGAGCAAACGAGTGCTAACTGGACAGAAGATATGAGCAAGCAGGCATTGCCTCAAACCACAGTTGTGATATCAGCCCAGCTTTGTCATGTTTTTCAGCAATTTTGAAATAAAAAAAATACATCCTTTTCTAATCTGTCATTTTTCAGTGATATGCTTATTTTCATCCTCAGTGAAAATGTTTTTTTTTTTAAATCAATGAAATTCATATTTCAAAAAATAACATGCAAAGATTAGAGGCTGACAATTTTTATTTCTAAATCAATGTATTTTAAAGCTTCAGCAACTGGGGTAGAGATTGCCATTATGTTCATGATCCAGAGTTAGAATTAAACAAACTGAAACCCCTATTTGTAGTGATAAAAAGCTCAACTAAAGAAAGATCATGAAAACCAAAAGGAAGAAAAAACAAACACAAAACCAAAACAAATGAGAACACCACATCAGTTTTGGCAACTTAAGCCCTATAAGCTCAGTTTCAAAGTCTGTCATCCAGCTGTAACATTCACCAAATATAAATCCCCTAAAGGGTACAACTCTTGATTCTTGGGAAATCTTATCTTATTGAAGATAAAAATGAACAGCGCACACCCTTGACATTGTCAGCAACAGGAAATAGACCTCAATCTGCCTCTACTCTGATGTGTATTTAGTCTAGAGAGGGAGCTCTTTTACCGGACATGAAAGAGCTGCTTTATATTCTTGCCTGACAATCCAGTGGTTCAGAGCAGTCACAGGGTGAGGGGGGGTGGGGGGGAAGGAAGAAAGAATATAATAATAAAAAGCCCATCATTCTAGTAAACTACTTTTTACAAGTTTGCTTAGCTTTTCTCCTATGTTTGTACAGAATTTACTTCAAAGAGTAAGATAAAGGTTTCAAAGAAATGGTATTCTGCTGGAGGTGGTCTGTAATGGTCATTTTTAAAATAAACCTAAGAAGAAAATCCCTGACATCACATGCCAATGTACCATAACTCATTACACTAGAAGCGTACAGCAAAGCTGATGCCAAGTCTAGTGCTCCTCCATTTTTTTTTTCTCCAAGCAGTCTATCACTGTCCTTACTTTACTGACCACCTTTTAAGGGAGTTAAGGACAGACAGTACAATGAGTCTGCCATATCTTTAAAACAAGCTCCACCTCTCCTTGTACCCAGTTCTTTGGTTTTTTTTTTTTTCCTCCATGCCTCCTACACTTCTGTGCTTGAGTAGTAAAAAGGAGTCAAACCTCAAGAGGGAATATAGGCACCAAAGCTTCCATCAGAGGCACATTTTGTGTTTACAATACTTAAATAAGCACTCCTGTTGATTCCAAGAGGAGAATGAACATGATGCTGCAGCACAACACTTGGCGATATGGTTGGTTACACTCCCCCATGCCCCAACAATGCAATTTAAAGGAAAAAAGTATTTGTACAAAGTTTCTAAAGTCATCAAACTATTGGCATACTAAGCACCAGTACAATAGCTCTGTCTTGCTCAAGCATGGAAGTGTATAGAACATACACAAATGAATATAAAACCTCAATTTATTCTTAACTACATAAAGTCATTATCTCTCCCTCCTCCAGGAAACATTTCAGTCTATCTTTACTCTGGAAAGGAAAAGAACTTATACATAGGTCAGAGCAGAAATACTATTTCAGTAGTTTTGGAGCATAAAGAAATGTCTACAGCAGAAGCCATTTTTTTTTTTTTTTTTACTTCTAACAAATAGAAGAACTATTTTTACTAGATTTCATAAAAAGTACTGTTAAGGAAGGAATCCAGATTATTATAAACAGGCAGTAGGAACGTAACTGCCTTGTGCTTTCATAGTGTCTCTGGATTTATTAAAGTAATGGACAGACTTCAAGCCAAAGGATATTATTGCTCTCCTTAAAAATTCCAGGCCTCATAACTTAAACTTTTACAGTCAAATCCAGCATGGTAACACACGTTACAACAAAAGTTTGCCTTGTAGCATATGTGACAACAAAACCAAGGAGGAATGTTTCATATCCATTTAGTCTGTAGTCTCATTAACACAGTTTCTACATCTTCAATCCCCCATCCAGTCAAGTATTTAAGAGATACCTAACCTGAACTCCACAAGTAGCCTCATTCAAGTTCCTTTCCCCTCCACCCCATGTTCCAATTTCATTCCCCATACAGTGACCTTTCTTTCAAAACACTGGCAACATACTCAGGTCAATAGGACTACTCATGCCCTAAAAGATAAGACTCTAGACTGATGCTGTAAACCACCCATTCAATAAACCAAGGAGAGATTCTTGAGTACAGAGGTCAGTTCTAATGGAGATGAATTAACTTAAATTAACAGTGAAAGGACTAACTGCTATCAAATAACATTGAGCATTTATTGCAATCAAAGTGCCATTTATTTACAAAACAAACAGAACAGCAGCCCAGGTCAGTGATCGACTAAAAAGCAAACAGTATCAACATTTTGACTGAAATGATCTCTCTTCTCTTGAAAGAGTAATAATAATATTGAGAGAGGTAGATGCATAGTTCTCATTTTCTGCTAGCTACTCATGGCTATCTGTAACACTCAGCTAATTACTAAGAAAACAATCTCAAAGTAACCTATGTGCAGAGACATACCCAAGTTATTGAAAATGAGGAAGCAGAAACAGTTACAAACGTAGCGATGCAGCTGATTGAACAGTTCCTTCAGTGTTCTGAAGTTTCAGATTGGAAATTATAAGATGACCATTTTATGTAGAAAATTCAGACTTTTAGAAGTGATTTCAACATTAAACCCTTCTGATGATGCATACTGTGCCAAAGTAAGCCATTTAAATAAATGGATTTCAATTTCAGCTCTTCCAAATTCTATTGCACTTAGATTATATTTGTTTAATCTTACAAGAATTTAATGAAGAAAAAAAGTTTCTACATTAAATCATTTTAATCCTCATTAATAGTTTGTTTATATTTAAGTACACCATTTCCTTGATTATCAGATATAACCAAGATTGCCAGAAGTGCTTAATCAAGGAACTTCTCCTAGAATTACCAGTCAACATCACAGTATCTGCTGCAGAAGCCATCCAAGGCATTTCAATATAACATTGCCCCAGACTGTATTTGCCCTTAATTTATTCATATCAGTTTAATCTCAAAGCTTTTATAAAGCAAAAGTAGAACAAGCCCCCTTGCAGGTCATCAAATAATTCTATATTTGGCTTTAGAGTGCCATATGTGTCTGGCTTGAATTTGCGATCATTTTCCTTTCATGTTAGCATTTCTTTCAATATATAGCCGCATTCACACACAGCCAAGCTCCCATAAAGCAGAGCTCGCCAGGAGGTGAGGGCACCACAGTGTAGTCACAGCCATCTGCCAACACAACTAGCCATAAATTCAAGAAAAACCCCAAAGAAAGGTCATCAGCCTGGTTGCTAATAGTATTAGAACAAAACTATTAAAGATGATGCCCAGGAAACAAGCTTGCCACGGCCCGTTCCTCCTTCTCCTGTAACTTGCTTTTCAGAGCAAAACCTGGGTTTTAAGTTCTCAGCCTCTGAGGCTGGAGGTTACCAGAGATCAGGTTGAACATTCACCAGTGTCTACTGGAGTTATCTAAAGAATTCAATCAGTAAACCCATGTTTCTGAAATGTGATACTTCATATTTCTTATAATCAAAATTGATTAATTCACAGAGACACACGAGAATGGTCTTAAGATTTACTGAGGACATGGAATGGTTCAGAAAAAACTGAAGAACAAGGCAGAGTAACAAATTTGAGTGGAAAAATGGAGAAAAAAAAAAATGAGAAAAGAGCAATTGGACTTGTACACATTCTTTATCAGAAATAAAAATATATAGAATCATGGAATAGTTAGGGTTGGAAAGGACCTCAGGATCATCTAATTCCAACCCCCATGTCATGGGATGTCACCCAAGGCTTTGTCCAACCTGGCCTTGAACACCACCAGGTATGAGAAGCATATGCAAGTACAGTTGCAAGCATTTCATAAATGGATACAATCCTCAAGCTACTACATTAATTCCTGAGTCTATTTTTATTCTCTTGCTCTTGTGCTTATTTTTGTCTTATTGCATATTCTGTTACTACTTGTAACTTACATTAATCTTACCTCAATACAGTGCAATAATAAAGCAAGTAATTACCTAAGGGATGAAAAGTGTATCCCTCAGTATCTTGCATAAGGATGAAAACTAAACATTCCAGGGACTTCAGCAACTCATTTCTCATTATAGAAAAAAGCTTTGAGGATTTCACATATTTTAACCCAAGAGATTCACTAAGGGCACTAAACCCAGAAAAGGCACATGTGCACCATCACCTTATCAGTCTGGAAGCAGCATCCCTCCTGAATAGATACTTCCTCTGTTTTAATTTAACGACAGGGAAGGTGAACAATGACCCTTCCCCTTATGAGCTGCAGCTCTAAGACAGGCCAATTCAGCCCACACCACAGGTCCATGTTTGCCGTCATGCACGGCCTCAGCATACTAACGTACATTCCCAAGCCAGATGCCTCAGGATGCCACAGCTGGAAATAGGCTCTCACTACAAGAAGTTCCTGTTTCATAAGACAAGGGAGCAAGCTGCTGATAGATGGCTGCCACAAAACAAAATTCACCTGCTTTTCACACCGCACAATACACAGGCACATATTTCTTCCGCAAACCCACATATGAGCAGTGTTAAGGCACAGGAACTGAGAAGGGGTCATGGGGAGATGAACTGCAGGATGCTACTTCAGAGCAGGACTTAGTGAAGCTAAAGGGTCTTGAGTTCTCTTTCTTCAATCCCTATTTCTTTTTCTTCAAGACAAAGTTGAGATGGACAACACCTCTTCTGCTACTCCTCAGGAGGCAGCATTTAATTGTACCTGTTGGGCAAAGTGAGCTTTTAAGATAAGCTAGGTGGAAACATCATGTACTTAAAGGATTTAAAACCTAAAACACTAAACTGTTGGGGTTTTTCAGTTAAAAATGGCTGTCAAAGTTAGAACTTGGCCAGTTTTAACTATATTCAGAACAATGAGACGAATATCCTCTTTGTCCCAGTGTACCATCCAAACATACCCTCATTTGTATACAAGTATTGTACCATCTGTGTATCTTGACTACAGAACTAAAACATTTAAGATCTATTTAGCATTTCTTAACACTGACAATCTTTATAACAGGGATGCAAATAGTTGTGCAAACAACTGGAACAGACTAGGAAGTTTAATTTTTTGTTTTACAGAGAGGATTAACTGGACTGTAATAGAAATCAGCTTTCTACAGAAGCACAACTCACAACATTTTTGAGGGCAGCACAAATAAATACTAAATATGAAATCTGGTTATGTTACATGCCATCAATAGCATATGAAACTGCTATAGTAAAATATCACAGAGAATTTTTTCTCTTCCTTTCAGTTCCAAAGTAAGTCTTACATAAAGGCCATCTGTCTCCCCAGGTAGCTACATATACATACACTGACCAGCAGAAATGATTGCAATCACGCTACTACAATCTTCTGCAGAGAAGGGCAATCATGCAGATCAGTTACCTGTCAAATTGCTATCTACTTTTAGTAACATCCATTTAGTCCAGATACCCTTATTTTGTGTTTTGTTTCCAAGTCATAATAGAACTGATAGCTGCAAGGAGAAGAGAAAGAAACAACATGAATGGTCCTTGTGCAAGAGCTATCTTGAGCTGTCAGGAACTAAGTAGCAGATAGCATCCTTATTGGCTCTATTCCCTTGCCCCTCCCCCCCTCCCCATGTCTATTTCAGGCATCCTGCTAGCATGATTTCAGATTTTGAGTCTCAAATATAGAGGGATGCAATTTAAGAAGCCTACAAGAAAATAAACCTTATCAGACCTCTTTTGTCAAGTGGCAAGTGTATAAAGTATAAAACGAAGTGACAAGAAATTTTGTTTTTCAGAAAAACAAATTTTAGGAAAAAAAAAAAAACCAAACAATATTAGCATCAATTTCAAACACACAAAAGGTTATTTATTGCCAGACAGTTGCTGACTTGTGACCCTTTCAAAGAACTATAGTAGCAGCAGCCTGAACCACAGAAGCTAGCCACATGTAAAGAACTTCTTTACAGCATGCCTACAATACTGAGTGCAAGATCTATGGGTCACTTCAGCATCCTTGGGCTTCAGTTTTTAACAAAGAACAGCAACATATGAAGTTGCTTTCATGATGACTGTAATCAGTCTTCCATGTTTTTGAGAGAGCTTCTAAGCAGAATATACAAAGATTGCATTACATGCACTTGATCACATGATTTATGAAAAACTGAACATTTAACTGTAAACTAGAACTTAGCTGCTGTAGTAAATACAGCATTTACCAACAGAATAAGTATGTAACCATTCCATCAGAGACTTGCTCTCAAAGGTACATAGATTTCAACCTGAAAGGGACACTTTTTTAATTTCTACCCAACTTTACAATCAAAATCATATAATCATAGAATCATAGAATGGTTAGGGTTGGAAAGGACCTCAAGATCGTCTAGTTCCAACTCCCCTGCCATGGACAGGGACACCTCTCACTAAACCATCCAACACAAGGCTTCATCCAACCTGGCCTTGAACACTGCCAGGGATGGAGCACTCACAACCTCCCTGGGCAACCCATTCCAGTGCCTCACCACCCTCACAGGAAAGAATTTCCTCCTTATATCCAATCTAAACTTCCCCCGTTTAAGTTTTAACCGATTACCCCTTGTCCTGTCACTACAGTCCCTGATGAAGAGTCCCTCCCCAGCATCCCTATAGGCCCCCTTCAGGTACTGGAAGGCTGCTATGAGGTCTCCACGCAGCCTTCTCTTCTCCAGGCTGAACAGCCCCAACTTCCTCAGCCTGTCTTCATACAGGAGGTGCTCCAGTCCCCTGATCATCCTCGTGGCCCTCCTCTGGACTTGTTCCAACAGTTCCACATCCTTTTTATGTTGAGGACACCAGAACTGTACACAATACTCCAGGTGAGGTCTCACAAGAGCAGAGTAGAGGGGCAGGATCACCTCCTTCGACCTGCTGGTCACACTCCTTTTGATGCAGCCCAGGACACGGTTGGCTTTCTGGGCTGCGAGTGCACACTGAAGCCAGCTCATGTTCGTTTTCTCATCGACCAGCACCCCCAAGTCCTTCTCTGCAGGGCCGCTCCGAATCTCTTCTTTGCCCAGTCTGTAGCCGTGCCTGGGATTGCTCTGACCCAGGTGTAGGACCCTGCACTTGTCGTGGTTGAACTTCATAAGGTTGGCATCAGCCCACCTCACAAGCCAGATTATACTTTTCTTAAAGAAGCAGGGACATGCTCCAAAACACACAGGAAAATTCAACAGGAATTAATTTTAACTAGAAAAAAGAAAATCATTTTTCCTGTAGCCAAAGATCCTCAAATGCAACTCAGAGAGGTGAAAGAAGTTTAAAAACGTGTCATAAAGCTGCACATCAGCAGCTAAGGACTATATTTTTAATTTATTCAGACACCTGCAGACAGGGATAGTTACTTGGTGTTGGTCCAGGGAAGCACAAGTCAGGTCAGAGCCAGGAGCCCTTCATCATTCCACTAGTACCTAAACCAGTTAAACACCTACCTATACCAACACCTATATGTACTTATTGGTGTAACTGTAAGACTCCCCATTCTGCTCCTAACCCTTCTCCCACCACAGAACCCCTGAGCTTCATGTCCTCAAGTCCTCAGCCAGGTACCAGCTGATTTTCACCTCCACAGGCACTAACAACTTGCACCAGGTGAGATGCTGCCATTAGTTAACAGGTAAGCACCTGCCTTACCCGTTGCAGCTGTGCAGGCTCCTGGCAGCCTGCAGAACAGTTCAGAAGTGCAGATAAAAACTAGGAAGAGAAATATTACAACTTCCCTAAATAATTTGAAACTAGTAAGAGAGGTAATAAGACATTGAGACACTTGTCTATCCACCTTAAGCTACTCGGAATAAAAGTTATTACATCTTCAATGAAGGGCACAATTTTTGCAATGCTCTTGCCCAGCCAATTAAGCAAAAAATACCCTGTGTGCTATTAGATCGAGCTCCTTTAGCATTTCCTCCCCCTCCCACAGGACATCACTCACTTTGTATATAAATATCTGAAAACAGATCAACGCAACAGCATGACTTGCACTGGAACAGTTTAAAGTATAGTTTTTATTGCATGATGATGCAGAAATCTGTTTTAGAACAGGCATATTTTATGTAGCTATGAGTACCCTGCCACACATCTGCTGTTAAAGCAACAATTCCGACTCAGCAGCAGCTTAAGTCCACCAAGATGGAAGTGTTGCTTTGTCAATGTATAAACAAACTACTCATGACAAGCCTTTTTTTAAAGTTTGATTGAAGGTTCGGTAAGCAGGCTTGCCCACAAAGGGCAGGCACAAGCAGGCAGCATTTGCTTACCGTGAACCTATAATTTCAACATTATTATTATCACCATTCAGACAACTGAGCAAGCTCACAGAGCATATACAAAGAGGTATCATGTATAGAAAGTCACAGAAAGAGAAAGAAAGGAAGAAAATATGGAAGATTACAATGGGAAACATGCTGAAGGAGCATGGCAAGGGGCAGAGGATTCAGAGACATAAGTGTGAAAGGGCTGTGACCTTTGACTGTGAGTTGCTGAGGGAAAACCACAAGTACTTGCACATTAGAGCTCACCACCCTGACTTGCATGCCTTGTTCTCATTCCTATGATTCAAATAAGATCTGGAAATGCTTCCAGGACTCCAGTGCCAGTCCCACCTCTACTCCAACAATCCCCACCTGGGCAGAGAGCTGCAGATATATCAGGGACTGCCTTTTATACCAGAAGCATTCAAAATAGCCAGAGCTTCAAGAAAGGTAGCACACAATGTGCAGGATAAAAAAAGCTCTTAAGTGGTGGAATAAAGGAAATACTGATTACAGGTTACAACAACACTGGGCTTTAACCCTCCAGATGTACATTGCTTCCCTATTAAAAGCAGCAGGTGAGAAAGCCTAGGTGAAAAAGGGAGGAGGGAGACCACACAAACAAAACCAAGCTCTGTAAGAGAAGAGAAGCAGAGTCCATCATCACCAGGCTAGGAAGAGTGGTTTCATTTACAAAAACACAAGATATACATTCTCCCACTACATTTAGGCACTACAATAATAAAAAGACACTATAAAACCACTGCAGTAAATCAGGAAGTTAGAAGAAATAAACAGGGCACAGGTTAATGGCATTTTTATATATGTATTTTGGAAGATGAGCAACTGCAATTTGCCTCTCAGCACAAGCCCACTATTTGCTATAAGCTTAAATAACAATAAACTCAAACACAACAGATCACCAATGCTCCTGCCTTCTACTTTTCACTTGCCACGAAAGGCAGCAGCAGCAACTCTCCTGTGCTGCTCACACAGCGCTGAAGTTATTCCAAACACACTTACCTGAGACCAGCATCAGGCTGTACAAGCAACAGAACAGGCAGAGGAGCACATCCCCTCCAAGGAAAAGGTGGCTCTGCTCTCTTCTTCAGCTTCTCTAACTTTTCCCTCAACTTTTTGAGGAGGAAAGTAAGCAGATAACCCCATCCACAACTACTGGAGTCTATACCTGACAAAACTTCCATTTATCAGCTAAAAAAGCCAACTTACATAGACTTCCAACAAAACATCATCCTGACCCACAACACAGCTCCAGACCTGGCTGCTCTCCTTTAGCAGCTTCAGTTAGCAGCATCCCACCTACCCAATCTGGTTGGATATAGGGCACTGCAGCCATTCAAGAGAACAACTCCCACCTTGAAATTGGCACAGGTTCAAATAGTGAGAAGCACTAATCATAGAATCATAGAATAGTTAGGGTTGGAAAGGACCTCAAGATCATCTAGTTCCAACCCCCCCGCCATGTGCAGGAAGTCACCTGGGTTACAAGGGAGGTGTGCGAGGTCTGCTCTTTGGCCAAGCGTACTGCATGCCTTGGGCTAGTGTGTTGAGCTTCCCCCTGGTCTGCAGCTCTGAAACTAGAGCTAGGGGATGTGTTCTCTGGTAGTCGGGTGTCACAATGGGGAGCCTCTGGTGGCTTTGAGCTGGAGCCTCTGATCTTTTGCAGCTCCTGTGGTCTTAGGTCCAAGATCACAAAATAGACTTTTAACGCCTGCTCTGGTCTGGCAGGAACCTGAAGCAAAGGGGACTGTATCAGGAAGGTGCTCTGAAATCTCAGGGCACATGGTGAGACAGCTGGAGTTTGGATGGGGGTTTGCCTGCACCTCTTCTGTACAAAAAAGTAAACATCAGAAGCACAGGAAGAGTTTTGTATTGCAAACCTAAGGTGCTATTAGAACATAAACTAGAAATATTTTTAGCACCAAAAGCCTAGATGTGCTGGACAGTGCAAAATATACATAGAAAATCTTAAAACTCTCTCCTCCCTGCTTGCTATGAACTCACTCTGTCTAGAGCCCTTTTGAAGAGGCCCACAGGCTTGTTAGCTGGACCACCCCCCCAGTCACCTCTGGATTCTGGAGAAGACCTTTTTACCACTCAGTCTTTAGCAATTGGTGGTTTAGGTATTTCCCACTCACTACACAGGCCACATTTCTTGAAATCCTGTCATGCCCTGCCCAGGTACCTGCAAGGTCTGGAATTACTATTTAAAGCAGGCTCATCAGTGTGTACCTTAACAGCCTTTACATACAAATAGGACTGGGTTGGGTTATTTTTTAACAAGCTCCCATGCATACCAGAGACTTCTTTCTAAATTCTTCCACTTAGATTTTTACTGTGAAGTAATTAAAGAGAAATTTACCCATCTTATTCATCTTCACCAAGACAGCCCACCTGCCTACTGCTGTGATTACCCTGAACATGCCAAAAAGCTTCATAAAACCTAGACCCACTTTACTAGGATGACTGACCAGGTTCCTGCTTGACCACTTGAAGCCTGTGACCTTGAGTCTGTACATTTGTCACACAGGAATACTTACACAAGCTGTAAACTTTTCCACTGGCTCTGCTTCAGTACAGCCATACCCATACTTTTAAACTAGTACTTGCCAGCAGACACAGAGCTGCACCTAAGCAACTTACAAACATGAATGTTTTAGATTGGATATAAGGAGGAAATTCTTTCCTGTTAGGGTGGTGAGACACTGGAATCGGTTGCCCAGGGAGGTTGTGAGTGCTCCATCCCTGGAGGTGTTCAAGGCCGGGTTGGATGAAGCCTTGTGTGGGATGATTTAGTGTGAGGTGTCCCTGCCCATGGCAGGGGGGTTGGAACTAGATGATCTTGAGGTCCGTTCCAACCCTAACTATTCTATGATTCTATGATTCTATGTTTGCTAGAAGATATAACTGAAATTCTGCCTCTGGGCAGCTTGCTACCAAGATTCTCATCTATAAAAATGATATGTGGTTCCTATACACTTGGGGAAGATTAAAAAATATATACACAAAAAGGAAGCCAAAGTGCCCATGAAGAGCCTTGATGAGCAAGATAAACATTGTTGACTATCATCATAAAATTTACTTGTCGCATTGTATTGGAGATGGTGTGCTTATAAGACAACAGAGACACCATCAGATGCATGCATGGTACATATATGCAGATTTCTTCACTGTATGTATTAGATTTTGCAACTTCCATTGTGAAAGACAGTCATAAACTAGCAGTTTTGTGCAGCTAAGTAAATGCATTTTTTGTTAGCTCAACAAAGCACAATATTGCTGCCCTGAGAGCAAGAATGTACTGGCCAGAAATATACCCATCTATTTTCAATATTGCCAAGCAAAGCCGAACTTTTTAAAATACCTACTGGGTTTGGTAACAGCTGAATAGAAAGCAGACTGGTCTGTACTATTGTTTACACCTATTTCTGTTGCATGGAGATCTTGATTATTTAGAATATATATTTGTAATTCTGTCATTTTCTGATGAGAAAATGAGAGGAGAAATGGGATAAGTTCAGCCACCTGAAGTTACGTATTAAGATTTGCAGAGGTAAATCAAAGACACAAGAAAAGCTTTTCTATGCAAAGGATGCCATGGCAAATTAAAAGAGATATTGACAAGTATAATCAACACAGTAGAAATGAAGAGTATCTGCACCATAATAGAGGCTATATGAAATCAGGCTCTGCATCAAGAGAACATAATTCATATTTCTGCGGTAGATATCATGTATTCAGATCTTATTAAAATACCTAATACAGCGTTTCAGACTACATTCTCAGTCAGACTCAAAAGGAGATGGGGACACCGGAAGAAGTAGATGGATTTTAAAATAATTATTAATATATTACTGAAGATATTAACCCTATATTTAAGAAACATTTTGCTGTGGTGTTCTTTCAGAGGTACGTTGTGGCCCCAGAAGAAACCACTAGTTAGTGGGTCAGGTAATACAACCCAAATCAGGGCCCATTTGTGTTCCTAGTGGAGGTGCCTGATGCCCAGTCCTGGGGCTGCCCCTGACTGGGGCAGTGGGATGGCTTGCAGCTGCTGTCATTGAACCCAGCTGATTTGGGTTTATATGAGTGGTGAGAAGGCCTATTCTTCTGTTCCCAAAATACAAAAGCAAAAGAAACAAAGTTGGTGACAGTGATGACTTCAATACATGCTGTAATTTCATCTGCTACGCTGAAGGGAAAAATGGGAACAAAGCAACAGAAAGAGTAGGGAAACATAGCAGTGTGTTACAGAGCAGTCTAGAGAATAATATATATATATATTGTGTCTGCAATACTAAA
Organism: Lathamus discolor; assembly: GCF_037157495.1. Lineage (NCBI taxonomy): Eukaryota > Metazoa > Chordata > Aves > Psittaciformes > Psittacidae > Lathamus > Lathamus discolor. The sequence continues at coordinate 78,350,722 of NC_088886.1, forward strand.
TTACTTATCATTTAACAAAACCCCTGTACACCTTATATTTGCACTGATGGAACCTGTGCCAGTTTGTTACGTGCTCATAAAAGCCTTCAGCCAGTTTGACAAGGAATGGCTGTAGCTGACTTCGAAGGACTGATAGTAATGAAGGGTGGAGAAATCAATTCTTCATTGCTCTCAAAGAAGGAAAATAGAAGTACTGAGCTAAGTTTAGACTATTTCTGCCTCTATGGATTTACTGCACATTGTAATACAATTATCTACAAGCAGGAATTCAGCATGCTGATAAAAAATTGCAGTGGAGGGGTGAATAAGATACCTGTAGGTCTGAAGGACAATGGATTCAATGTTGTGTGATAGGGTAAATAAACAAATTACAGGTAAAATCCACACACATCTGTGTTGAGAGCATCTGACTGACTAGGTGTTGGGATGTGCGTAAGAATCTCTAACCAAATACTAAATTCTAATTGACTTTCACAAGTAAATTCATATTGGATTTCACAAAGGCAGTTGTCAATGCTCTATGGTTGAACAGCTTATTGAATTAGAGGAAAGTCACTCACAATTCTGAGCAGACTGAATTCTGCAAGTATTGGTGAAACAGCTAAAAATCCCATTAAATATAAGAATATTTATAAAAATTCCATTGTAAACAGGAGCATATTGTTTTGATTTTACTGCCACTGTTCTGTGAAATTAAGATGACTTCTACAAATAATGAACAAATGATTTTTCGCTTATTGAACAGAAGAAATGCATACCTTTTTTTCCTTTACAAATGACCTCACAGATTAAGCAGTGTTTATATACTGCAGAAAGCTGTGGAGAGTTCTGTTTAAATCACCCTAAGTGATGTGTAAATTACTTCTAAATTGTTTAAATCACTGCTAGCTCCTAAGAGAGTAAACTTTTTGTGAGAAGCAGCTAACTATGAATTTCATACTTGGAATATTCTGATGCTTTGAATAATACATGAACATCTGAATGCTTATCCTCTACTCGAGACCCAACTCACCTACCAGTGTTTGGGGGTACCGCGGCTTGTCATCCTGCTCAGCAGCCTGCTTTACACAATAGCCAGTTACAAACAACTTAAAAAACATCAGCTGTGATGGTAATTTTTTAATCTTCCTGTCTCCAAAGTCAAACTATTTAAACCAGTAGTTTAGGATTAAGATAAGACAAAGAATATATGTTTAAAGAAGCTATCAAAATGGTTTGTGATAGAATGGAAGTCAAAGTAGGTGCTACAGTGGTATGTGCTGTGGAAGCACGAGTCTACTGTTACTCAGAAAAAACACACTTAATTGTCAAGGAAGAAAGAGATTCCACAAAGGAAAAAGGAGTTCTTAACAGTGCAAACCAGCACCATTCAATTGCACCAATTGCAAGTCAGCACAGCCTTCAGTCATTGTTCTCAGTTTCATATTGGATGCTTTCATTTGTGTTTTCTTTCCACTAACTCATCTACAAAATGTGAAGATCCTGCATAGCTTACATCAACCAATCCCTCAGGTTTGGGAATACCGCAGAAAACAATACACATCACAGACCCCTTTATCCTTTCATGATACACACCTCTAATATGCATTATTATGGTATGCAAGAAACCTAACTTTAGTGCAATCATGTGTACAGAGCACTGAAAAGTGGGCCTGTGGGTATTTAAAGCTGAGTGGGTGGGTGTTTTATTTATGACATGGATATGACAACTCTTTAAATGTAGTAGGAGAATGCACTAATGAGTTTATTCATTTGTTTAATGTAGACAAGGACAGCAAAAAGTATTTTTTTGACATTATTTGTTTTTAAAAATAATCCTATGTGTTCTACTGAGTAACATAAAGGATACTGAAAGCTGTGATGACTTTTTCAACTATTTTCTTTGAGGAGGTCTAATAGCGTGGTTAACATAGTTGAATTTTTTTAACATTTATGAAATTTCACTTAAGTTTTTGCTTTCTGCTTTCATTCAATTCCTTGTTTTCAAACAATTCATTGTTTTCATCAGGTACCAGCTTGCTGTCCAGCAAGTCAATCTCATTCCATATTGATTTGTAGTGAGACAAAAAGACAGAAGAAAGCAAAACAAAACTGCAAAAGGTAGCAAAAAAAAACAAAAAAGATAAGCCCTTGGCCTCTATTTCTTGCCTAGTGTGGCAGCCTGTCTTGACTGAAATTGTTGTGATATATATACGCAAGGAATTCCTCTGATATAACTGGTATAAACTTATTTCTAGCCCCCTCAGGATGATATTTCTTTACTAGATTTGTCTAGTTGACATTGTGCAGCATGATTATGATTCAGCAGAAAATATTTTCTAGCAGACACTTGAAAAACCCACATGATCAGTAGATGAGGAAGAACAAACATGTAACATGTTTGTTTGCCGCTCCTCTCTGAAGTGTCTTACTACTGATATTCTCCAAGCTGAAACATTCAGACCATGATTTTATTCAGAATGGTTTGAGCCTGTTCTGTACCTATTTATATGGTGTTAGCACAATGCTCTCACTCTGCGAAAGATGAGTGATTTTCAACACTTCTGACATCTAAGCGCTCTTCAAAATAAAGGTTCTGATCATGTGAGTTACTGAAATGCTCGGATTGTCACAGCTCTTAAGGGCAGCTGTGTTATAACATGTCAGAAACATTTAACACACTCAACGGCTTGCAACAGCTCCATTTGGAACCAATGTAAGCATGTAATGTAGTAGCAGTTCACTATAGTATGAGGACTAAAATTACCAGGTACCCTTGTTACAATTGCAAGTAAATTATGTGCAGAAAGTCTAACTGGTGAGAAATTGAAGCAATACCCCTGTGGATGGTTCAGTTTAATGAAAGATCATTTAGCAGAAAGACACATTATGAGCAGTCAGCTCTTTACTTTTCTTCTTCTGATGCATATGCTTATGTCCATCTTATCTTGAAACGACATCCATCAAAACCAGTTTCCAGATCGAATTTCCTAAGGTGGTGATCAGATGCAGATTTCACAAGATCACCCTGACTCAGCTTTGAATCTGACCTAAAAGTATTTGTTGTCTCATGGAAGCAAATTACAGTACAGCAGTAAAATAACAAAAACACTGCTGGTGCCATTGTTACCAGGGGTACTGCTGAACATCACAGAAAACTGACAGATCAGAAACTGGGGATTACAAGATAGGAAACCAATAGCTTACATTGTCTATAGCTGTTTTGGCCATTTTTTTTTTTTTTCACACAGAAGATACTACTACATGAAACTGCTTTAGTGTGTAGCAATCTAAAATTTTAGTTTACCTTCTAATTTTATTTCACAATTAACCAAGGCCTCAAATAGGAAGTAAACATACAAAAAACTTTTGGTTTTGGATAACAGGCTGTCAAGAGGGGTACACAAGGTAGAAAATGTTATATGCCATTGAAGTTATATTCTTCACTTCAAGGAAAACTGAAAATACTTTAGAAGAAAGATTTAAAAGTTAATATACCTTTCCATTCTGAATCATCACCTGGAAATCTGAGCTGGTAGTTTGTTGTTTTTTCTTCATATATGTACATTCTATTTATTTTTACTCTACATAAAATAAAAAAAATATACAAGAAAGCTGAAGGACGGGAGCAGGGACATAAGCCTAGAATTGGGAATGCTTCACGTTATCTTCACATATCATATTATTCATTATATGAAAACCCTCTAGCAATCTATCAACTCTGAAAGATCTGCAAACATTTAAAAGATGACAGCTTTAATTCCAGTACCATAAATTCCAAAATACGTTCCCAAGTGCAGCTCATATCCATAAGATATCAAGAAAATAAGTGTTGTGGGTTGTTGGTGGATGTTGTTTGGGGTTTTTTTTACTTTTAAATTACATTACATTACTCACAGACCAGCATAATGTTTATCCAGGGAAGGCAGGTTTGGTTTTTTTTCCCCTTGAGACTGAATAGAACAACAATAGCGACAAATAATATGAAGGGGTTTGAAGTCTGGAAATTAATCTTTTCTTTCTATATCCCCTCCCTTTTGGTACAGGTTTGGTGCAGTTGCTGGCAAAGAATATGACTGATTTATTGTTATTGATAGGGAAACACTAGTTTCACAGTCCTGGAACATAAAAATACTATATCTACCAGTCAAGAAGTGGGTATCTTCAAATTTATGGACTTACTGGGAAAAAAAAAGGAACCATCCTTCTACAGTTTTCTACACTCATTGTCTTATTTTGAGGGAGAGAATCCCCAACACCTCTGTCATTGAACAGTACATCTGCACAAATCCATAGCAAATACATGATGTTCTCACGCTTGAAACTGGAATACAGAGTACCTTTCACATAAACTAGCCTAGTTTACCTGTATGAAGAAAACAATATTTTAGATTCAGAATACACCTTCTGGAAATCTCAGAGCACCATCTGGTTTTAAGCAAACAATTGCAGTTCATAAACTAATATACCTACAATGATTTACAGAGAACAGCTCAGACCTTTATCTCAAAGTACGATGACAGAAAATTACATACTTTTCTAAATCAATGCTTCCTGGAGATTCAGAATCAATGCAGATGTCCTTTTCTTTCTTTAGTATTGTATCTATTCCTAAACTGGATTAAACAATATTAGATTGATAGATAATATAACTCCTGTCTTTTATCTCAATTTGACTAAACAACATTTATGATGCTCCTAAAGCAATGCTTTTTCGTTTGAATCTTCATGTACAAAGCTTGGGATTCAACTGAATTTCAATTTCCTCTTTGTCCAGCTACTGTCTTTGATGTAGTTTACTTGGACATGTGAAAATGGAAGAAGGTGATGTGGAATTAATTCAGATCAAAAAAGAGTATGGGGAATAACAAGTAGAGGATCTCCATTAGCCCATTCTCCCCTTGATACATAAAAAAGGAAAAAGCGATGATATACAGAAAGTAAGGGAAGGCTCTTTACTGACAGCTGTACTCATCTGTAATGAGTCAGGATGGTATCAATGTTTCACCAGATGCTTGGGCCTTCCTAGTATAAATTCCATACTCCTAGTGTGATAACAAACTCCACTGTAAAAATAGTCCTCACTATTTCATGCCTGGTAATACACATCCAAAAGATGTTGTGTTTTGACTGAGTGTTCTGCTATTTAAGTACTTCAAAGACTCATCTATCTACCTCAGTTCTTTCATTAATAACAGGTGCCTCAGATCATATAGATTTTTGTATTATATACAATGGAAGAAGTAATCCAACCAGCTACAGATGGCTTGGTTTTATTCTGCAGTGGTGCTAGCAGTTGGCATTTATGTCATCCTTCTTGCTATTATTCTTAAAGGTGCCGGTTCTGAAAGACAGAATATCTGCAGATGAGGTTCAAAATTAAAAGTGTTGATCTAAAAGTATTGTGAGAACTTGCATCTCAGTTCTGGTAAGTGAGGAATACCACTGCCATCTACAACCCTGCGAGAATGGTACACAGAAATACTTGTAATATTTCAGATGTTACACAGATATTTTGCCAGTTCTGAATCTGAAGATGATTGGATTCAAGGGAAAGGAAATTATGTGGTAAGGTGAGTTAAGCTAAAATGTCAGGACGTAAGCATGGTGTTGGAAAGGTCTGAAGAGTTTTCATAGAAACTTAAGAATATTGGTGTTCTTTTAAAGTTCAGGCCACTGTCAGTTCTTCAGTTCTCTTTCTTAATATAATATTTTAGCCTTTTATTCTTATGACAACTGCCACCAAAATAAAAAATTGTTTATTTAAGATTTAGTTCCTATCTCTGCATTTCTCTGTGAACCTCTTCAGATTTTAAAGCTAGCCCTGCAAAGAACTGGTCAATTGTCACAGGTAGCTTGAAGCTAGATCCAGAGCTGTGGCTAAGAAGTCAGGGCTGCAAAAGTAATGCCTAATTAGTTGTGCCTTCATCAGCAGTTAGCAAAGCCTGTGTTGTCTAACAAACGTTTGATATAACCCTGATATCAGCAGGATTTGGGATACCCCAGCCATTGCTTTCTGTCCTGCAGGTAGAATTTCTTCTGCAAATAGTTGGTGAATTTGTGAAGTGCTGTTACTTCTCTATACTATCTCAATATTAACCTACAAAAAAGAATGTACCAGTAACTGGCTAAGTGGATTTTAGACCAATTCAGGTTACTATGATAAGTAAATTATTTTTAACTCTAGACACTAAAGTATGCCTGTAAATTTAGCAATATATTTTAAGAGTTCTTTATGATACTGGCAACCTGTGCAGGATAATTTAATAGCAGGTTTACATCATAATTGTGATCTTATAGTCAAGGTAAAAATACTACAAGAACAGATGTTCTAAGGGTGTAATAGACTTTTGATGCTGGTGTGACCTGGAAAAGGGTAAAGGTATGAAACTAAAAGATGATTGTGGAAGAAGGAAATATTTTTAAAGGATCCTAAAAGCAAATTTAATTGAGAGCATTTGTGAAAGTGCTAAACAAATTAGAAGAACTTAGAAAATTTTGACCACTTTAAAAGGAACAAAACACACTTTTCCCCTTGTACAGTAATCTCGAAAAGCCATTTAAATAAATAATGCTATGACATTTGATATAATTAGGTTCAAAACCTATCATGAAATGCCATCCATTTAAGGGTTCCTATTTAACAAACTATCAGGGCTTTGGATAAAGGGAAAAAGAGAATCCTGATGAACAATTAAACAAATGTCATCTCTTTATTCAATTCACTTTTATTTATTTAGCAAAGAAAACATTAATAGCAATTCAGGTACATTAGGACATTATGATAACTCCAGTACATTAATAATGCAAATAACATAAGAAGGTTAATTACTTCTCAGACGCGCAGTTATTGTATAATCTTCTTCCTTTGTAAAATATACCAACTCATTTGAAGACAAAAGCTTTTTTTTTTTTTCTTTTTTTTGAGCTACTATTAAAATACACAAAATAAACATAAGCATTTTGACCTGTTGGATTTGAAAACAAGTATCAGTTGACTGTCACAGGCTGAAGTCCAGCATTCAAAGATCAGAAACACATTATCAGTGAGAAAACGCTAGCCCTTATGCATGATCAAAATCAGACAATTACTTCTGTGCAAAAGGGTCATGTGACTGCTAAAATGTACCTTTCCCCAAAAGGCTGAAATATAAACACCATATTTGACTTTCAGATGCTCACGCTGCTCTTGAAGACAATTAAACTACAACTGTTTTCTTGGATTGGCTTTAATGTCTTCTCCTAATTGTTTTAAGACTGTATGAAATCCAACATATGAAGTCAACTGTCTATGTCACATTCAGATAATTATCTGAGTTTACCTTCCTAGTTTAAATTGGAGCAGAATTGTTTAAGAACTGGGTTTCCAACATCTCAGGACTTTGTTAACTACTCATAGCAAGAAATTCTTTAAAGTGTCCTGCCACAAAGCAAAAGTTGTGTTCTGTTGCAGTGAGATCAACATTTCAGCAACTGTCACACATAACAGAGTCACAGACGTAGATAAATCTCAAATGAAACTTTATATTTATAATCCTGTGTATGACTAAACATTAAGTAGTATCTGCTGTGGAAGTGGTTTGGAGGCCTTAATTACGCTCAGTGCATAGGTATATGATTTCCATCTCTACCAGGATAACAAAAAACATATCCAGACTCTTCTAGGTAAAAACAGCCTTGTAGAAGACATGGTCCTTGAAAATTAAAAGTCTATATCTATATTTCCAGAAGCTCAGAATTTACTGATTGGTTCTGAACTAAAAGGCCAGCCTCATATTCCTGAGATTTTCTTTGCTCATTGTTATCCTTAGTCTTCTGACTGCACTAACCCTATGATTAGCGAATTTGGCATACCTCTCCATCTAACCTGTACTGTATGAGTTTCTCACTGCTATATTGTTTTAAATTGTGCTTTATTTATCATCAGCCCTTATGTCCAACCCCTCACATTACAACTTAAAGTACTTGGACTCTCAAATTATCTTATTAGGAAATATATTTCATATTTGATTAAAAAATTGTAGAATTTACAAAGGAGTGGGCTCGAATAAGATTATGTTCTTTCTTGATACATACATGATGAAGAAATTACTCTGAATGGACACTTACCTTAGAACAACACAAAAGTATTCACTGAGTAATTGAATTCAAAAATCTCACAGTGACTTTAGACTTTTCAGAGTTATCACAGACATTCTAGAAGCAATAAACAATATGTTGCATCATTAAGGACTAAATTTTAATGCATTTTGCATTAGGAGGTAAGGTGCTAAATATATGGGGGGATTTATTATTAGTGGAATATTTATAGGCTAATATGTCCAAACCTCAAGAGTTATGAGTCAGAAAACTAATAAATATTTTTAAACATTTATTGTGTCATAAAAAAATTGATCTACTTGCAGAGTTTGCTGCTATCCATGTGAGTGTGAATGGCAGAAACAGACCTCTGAACATTTGTCTGTGTAGAGCAATGACAGTTTCACTCATGGTCTTTAAAAGTCTTTCTTCAAACAAATGTCTTGGAAATGAACAGGATAGAATTTATCTTTAGATCTGGTAACTGAAATATAAAATTATTGACAAATAATTATGAGCAATGAGACATTCGTCAAAATTCATTTTGAAGTTTCCCAAATGGCATGATTCATAGTATCAAAACAGAAGAAAACAATGTTATGGCAGTAATTTATATTTTTCCTATGTGTAATTATAGTATTTGTGCTAACCTACAAACCTACTTAAAATATATAGTATAGAATACAGTACCCTGCATGATAAAATACTAAAGTAATAACCACGTTATTATGGACAGGTTACATTTTTGTATGTATGCATATACATACATATAGACAATAGACACACGTTTGTTTTTAAGATTTTAATCTAACTTTAAAGTCTCTGTGTTAGTCTCCAGCAAAGAAGCTGAGTGAAACTAATCACAGAGCAGTAATCAGTCTACAAAACAACGCACCTCAAATGTTCATGTGTCAACAGCAAAGCATGGAGAATTAGAAATTAAAAAGTCTCAAAAAAATGTATTTTGATGAAAAATGTGCTAAGTTCATAATAAGAATGCCAAGAGCCAAGCATCACAGCTGTGTTGACTGAACAAAGCATTCTTGAGCAAGAATGTAATGCTGGAGGATGTGAGCAGGACATGGACAGGGAGGGTAGCTGTGTGTCCAGGCATGGCCTGTAGGTCTGTAATAAGGAGGCTGATCTGTGATCAAGCAGGCAAGCCATGTTAGCAGGTCAGGATCAGGGGGCAGAAGGTACAAGGGATAACTTGCAGTGAAAAGCAAGGGTGAGAGCCTAAGCTTAAAAGCAGGTGGGGAGCAGAGGAGTGGCCTCCACTGAGCCATCTTGCTACCTGCAGCCTATCTGAACTGGCCTTGAGCCCTGGCAGCTAAACCACTAAGTGTGACAAAACATGCTTACAGTCCTGAGGTAGACTGAGAGTAGAAGTGTAAAAGAACCAGAAAACAAAACAACCAAAGGCCATTGCAGGAGAACTAAATTAATTATTTATTATTTAATTTATTTTTTATTATTTAATTATTTCATTGTTTTCTCTAAAGAGGCAATTACGAAGGTTGCCTCTCCACATTGGAGACCTTCTTAAGAGGAGATGAAACTTTTGAAAAGTCAACAGAAGATACTCCAATGCAAATTAGTAATTTGAGTATTAACAAATAGCCAGGATTAGGTGGTATCCACACAGCAGCTCTATTGTGGATCTCAACCTTTTGCTTACAATCCACTTTAGTATGAAAACAATTGGAAATTGTGAAACTGGTATAAGGAAGTACAAGATCTAACAGCATCTCCAAAATCTAACTCAAGGAAAATGCTTGAGTTACCAGCTTAAAAGAATAGACAGGTTTTTTGTGTAACAAATATTGGAATTCTATGATTCCCAGTGAAGGACCAAAGCACAATGGTATTCAAAAAGAGATGAGACAAGAGTCTCTTCTTGCCCTTCTAACCACAGTAAGTATAATTGCTACATGGTTTCACCAGTTCACCAGCAGGCATTACAAGTCTCTCAGTGGATATGCCATCCATTAACATTCAACAGCACTAAGGTTCTGTTCCACAGTCAGCTGGTTATAACAAAAATCTGCAACAGCTCTGTGTTGTGATGACTATTGATAAAATAGGAATCATCACATAGTTAAAAGACAAAGAAATAAAGGGAAACTATATTGACTTTTGCATCTCCAATGAATTCCGCTCAAGCATATGCAGAGTCTCATTGATCAATTCTCTTTTTTATAGTGGAATTTTCCATCTATTATTACCATGAAAAAAATTAAACTGGTATTCATATTTTATAATGTATTGTCTCACTCTCTTGTGATATTCATTCTGAATATAAATATTTATAATATTAGCTCGATTGCTCAGAAGTATTTCAAGTTTTGTGGGCTACTTTTATAAAAGAAGTTACAAAGGACTCATTGTTTTCAGGGCAAGCAATAGAGAAAGTTTCCACTCTATTGTAAGCATGCCTTTTTGCATTTATTTTCTTAGATTTCTCTCATTTCAACATGCTTTTCTCCCAGTCTTGCGAAAGGATCAATGTTGTCATCTGTGTATTTGTTTGTACTCTGACATTACTCTCTTTCCGCCCATGCAGATCCCCTTTTAAGTTCAGGACCTTAGTTTGTTTTGCTGCTTTTCTTTCTGATTCTTGTCAATCTCCAGGATGATGTACTGTGACAAATATCACCTTGTATTAACGTCTTCCATGTTATTTGTTGGAAAAAGTCATACAATGAAATGATACGCTGTTTTCCAAAGGAAGCTCACTTCCAGAATTACGATTTACTTTTACGTTTGTAGTCACTTTTTTTTGTTTTAACCTGTAATAAATTTTGTAAGATTTCCTAAGCCACAAGCAGAAACACTTCAAACAAGAGGGAAGCTAACTTCCGTAAAATGTTGTAGTAGGAACCACAGTCACGCTGCTACTTGCAGTTACCGATCCGGTGTAGGATGGAGAAATCTCCCATCCAAGCTGACTGTTGTCCTTTTACAGAGGATAGCACATTCTTGTAAACTGATGTTCTTACTGGAAGAGTTTCTGTATATTCCTAGATATTTTCTCCATTGAAAGCTTAATTGTCCTTATTTCAGTCCACCCAGCAAGTATGCAAGCAAAGGCAGTGAAGTGACATATTTAGGTACTTTCCTAACACTCCTAGAAACCTTCAGAGCTGGGCTCCTAAGGAGCTGTAAGCTCATCAGCTTCCACAAGACATTTCACCACACAGGTCTGAAGACAGAAGCAAATAGAATAGCAGAATAGTTAGGGCTGGAAAGGACCAATGAACAAACTCTCCACTCAGAGGTGCAATCCAACACTACAAAAGGTGAAAGCTAGCTCTTAAACACTTTCAAGTGCCTAAAAATACTACACTAGCTCAAGTTTGTGTTTAGGATTTTTTTTTTAATATGTATATAATTAATAACATCTACTCGGGGTTGGAAATTCTCTACATGCTTTTTCAGTTCCTTGGAAAACAGGGCTCTGATTCCCTTTGGCCCTTTAGAAAAACAAGCACAATGAATATCAATATTCACCATTAACTATAATAACAACAAAACAGCCGGGTGGATTGCTGTATTTAATAGCAGCTGTTGTTATAAGCACCTTTAAGGATCACTTCCAAATTAAATATTCCTGTAGATTTTTCTGATTTTCTTTCTTTTTTTTTTTTTTTTTGCAAACATTTTTTCATTTATTTTGTGGATTCTTAATATGATTTTTTCTCCTTGCCAGTGCATACTTTATGTATGTTCATAATATCGGCATATCTAAATCTGACTTTCTATGGCACAAATGGTTTTAAAAGAGCAGTTTTTCATGCCAAGCAGTAAGCGGCTATAGTATCAAACATCTATAAAAATCCCTTTCATTTTTCATACCGGGACTTGCTGGTCATGTCCTCCTTTTTTTTCAGAGAGTTTCAGCCTCCATATTAGAATGTTGCATCAAAGAAGATAGTTTGGCAATGTCATAACAAATTATGATGGCAGAATCAAACATAACAAAATCCATTAGCTCTCTGTAAGTCTCTCTAACTCTGAGCTATTGGCTGGTCTCTGTTTTTCTGTCAAATATCTTCAAGTTCTTATATGTGGGATAAAATACTGAGTTTGAAAGATCAATATTTTTTTTGCAAAGTGACGTTTCCTGCTTTGTTTCCCTAGATGCTATGTATTAAGATGGACCATACTGCAAAGATGGGATAACAATGATTCACTTCAGAGGAAGATTTTTCATCCATTTCATAGGAAAAAACATTGTGGAAGCACACTTTCTGAAGTGAAATATATGGTTGTGGTTTCTATAAGACAACATTGTGTCATTTTGTTTTCATCCTAGGATTTGGTATTACTCTCACCCAATTTGGTGTGACAGCAGTCAAACACCCAGGATGCCTCAGCTCTTTCCTCCTCCTGCCTTGTCCATGCATCCAAAGCCTACAACTTTTTCAAAAGGAAATATTTTTCCAACAGTTCAGCAATCTGAACTCAACTGCTTTTGTGGTTGCATTTCTCTAATCCTTTTGAAAGTATATGGCAGGAGTGGGAGCCAGCAGAGCAGGACTACATCTATCAGTGGTGTTCCACGGTGGCACAGATGAAGCATAACATTAATGCTGTATCTTTATCCCTAACGAGAATATCATGTAAATTCTAAACACCAGATATACATGAACAGTACAATCTAGTGATACTGACATGAAACATGAATATGGCCCCCACTTTCTGTGACCATGTCTCTTTTTACGACTTTCAAGTCACTATTAAACAGTTAAGAAATGATCTTGCTATGTTTCAGATTTGTGTCTTTTCAACATAAAAAAATAATGCAGTAACTGCAGACTATTTTGAGGTATAGCTAAAAGTAATTTTTAATAGGTATGACTTCGTCTCACATTCTTTTGTGGGTTTAAAATATTAAATAAAAGAAAGATGGTCATTATTAATATGGCATGTTGGAAAGAAAATGAGTTCATAAATATATTTGCATTTCTTAGTTATAGCATTTTATTTCTATTCCCCATGGAAGATGTATTAAGCATAATTTTTAAGCCCCCAAATGTATGCAGCAGAGATAAAGCCCGCAATACTATAAGCTGCTGCAGAGTTATACTGTACATCATCCTGATGTATCCTAACCATTTATATCCTACTCTTTACCAGTTACTGTAAGCAAGAGCTGTAAGTTTGGCCTTACTGGAACTGGACAAGAGACTCATCTTTCATACTATAGATTAATCTGCCTCACAATCCCATGATAAATATGCTGCAATTTTTTAATACATTATTTATTTAATCTATTTTTCTACTCACTGGATCTAAAAAGTTGATATTGAATTTCTAAAGTTTTATCTTAAACTTTATATACACATATCTGCCAGGAGAGGAGAAATGAAACTGGTAGAGTGTGTCTTAGGTAAAAAATGTTTTTTGGTTCTTATTTTCTCATATCTGAAAAAATGCACTCAAGCAAACCACAAATCTTGCAAAGTTACACCTTTTCATCACCTACTGATTTTTGATAGAGAAATCTCAATTTTAAAACTTTGTGAAATATTGTATTTTTTAAAGGAAAATTAAACTCCTGAATTAGTGGTTTATTCAAATCTGGCTTAGGTCATAGGAAGCTCAGAACTACCAATTGGATCAGCTATTGCCTTCTTTGTCTACTGTTCAGAAGGAGCTCTTCATTGACTGAGGCTCATCACCACTGTCATATGATGCCGCTCATACCTTACTCAGGAGAACACTCACAGTTTCAGAGTTTTTGTGCATTTCTGGAATGCTAAGTCATTTGAAAACTACAGGAAGTATTTTTTCCCCAAATACTAAGCCTTTGGATCCCGTTCTAAATACTATTAGATTTAATTAAAATTCTCTACTGATTTCAGTGAGATTGTACCAAGTCAAAACTGGTTACTATTTAAAAGCGTGAAGGCTCGGAGGAGGCAAAAGGAGGGAATTGCAAGTATTTTCAAAGTGATTTTTAAAACCAATCTCAATTAGGCTGCTGTATTCATCCATTCCCAATTCCCAGCTTACCAAGTCATTTCAGTTTATCAGCTGCAGTATACAGAAAAATATGCCTGTGTTTTAATCAGCACAATCCACTCTTCATTTCATTCACATTTCCTAATAAGAGGTACACTCATCCTCTTTAACATATACATTTGGCAAGAGCAGAATGCAGCTTTGGGGAGTAGAAATTACAGAGGAGCTTGCAGGTTTGCATTCTAAAAAGAGTATGTGCTTATGGTCTTATACCCATCGAGCCTGCTTTTTAACTAAGCCTGCAAGCAGCACTACTGGAAGCAAGGGCCAGTTAGTAAGTCTATTGTAAAATTTGCTTTTGAGAGACTACATGTGAGAATTCACTGTGGGATGAAATTTGGCATCAAAGGCCCTGGCATAAAACATTCTTAAAATGACACTAGTGCAAAAGAAAATCATTTCAGATCTAATTCAATATTTCAATGGGGAACTGCAGAAAGTGTCCAAATCTGCTAAAAATCTGTCTTTTATAGTATTGTCTCCAGGAAGGTGTCTGATAGAAAAGTTTCAGTGCCAAGCAAAAACAGAATTATCATCCATTTAAAGGGAAGTAAACAGATCATTTCTCTCTGACCTCCAAAGAGGAAGAACTATTCTATCCACACATCGGTGAAATGCAATAAAAAGAATGACACTCTTGGGATCACTTCTACCAACAGAAAGCCACTGAGCTCACTAACAGCATAGATAATCAAGGTAGTTGCATGAAAAATGAGGAATTTAAAGGATTGCTAGGAGTGGGACTTTGGCCAGTAAGAAAAAAAGGCTTACAGACTAGCTAGGGGCACTGAAGATAATTTAATATATTTCTGGCAGAAAACAAATAAGAAAATACTCATCTGCAATTACAGAAGATGTCATCGTTTTGAACTACAGTTTGCAGAATCTATTTGTAAATACTGCTGCTTTTTCTCCTTATCTCCACACTTATCCCAGCACAAAGCCTTTGCGGTACAGTGGCATTAATAACAAATACCCTGGAAAGTTCAGGAAAGATTAATACACTTTGAAGCAGGGTAATATTTTACATTTCCACTACACTGCACATTATTTGGAAGTTCATTCAGAAAGATATGGATAAAATAAGCATTCAGAATTTTGAGATCAATCAGGCTTTTTTCATAGCCCCATGCAAGAGCATATTGATTTTGCTCCAGGAAAATCCTGGTGGCTGTAGATGGCTTCCAGGCTCTCCCTGCCCTATTGATCTATATTGGGCTGTTACCCAGTGTAGTTCATTTGTCTGGCCTTGCTCCATGGGTGTAACACAGGCTCTGTATCACCGGTGCATGTGGGTGGTTGGAACTAGATGATCTTAAGGTCCTTTCCAACCCTAACTATTCTATGATTCTATGGTTGAAATGAGTTTTCATAGGGACAGCAGCCATCTTTGTACCACTTTGTCAGATCTGGCTTTTGTCTGGGGATTGTCAGAAAGAAAACTGATCTGTATGAAACATGAGGAATGTTCACCTGAGTCCCACCTCTCTGTCTCACCACGAAGGTTAGAGCACTACCTGCTCACCAGACCCAGCACGAGGTCCTCTTGCACACACCACAGTATGCTCTGCAGTACTGCCCTCCACATTTAGTGCTGGTGGCAGGGTCTGGTCCTGCTTCAAACCCTTCTCTGAATATTTTGCTAGGAAAAAACACCTCTGGGTGAAGTGATCCCAGCTATGATTTCTGTGAGGTCTGCCTGAGCAGGGTGATTTGTCCTTGCAACATTTATATAGCTGGAAAAGATTCTACTGATTTCTCTTAAAAGAGCTTATCTAGACTCACATTAACATTGCACTACAAGAGCTAAGTAAGCTAGTGGTTTCATATTCTGCTTGTGTAATGTGAAACTGTGTGTTCCTTAGGCCGTGCTAATTCATGTTGTGGTAGTTGTTTCACTGTGTGAGCTATGGCTTAGCAAGCTATTATTCAGCATCAAAGTTTTCTCATGATTATAGCAAAAAGATAAAACATGTAAACTCCAGTGTAAAGCACTGATATATTAAATTAATGCTACAAATTAAGAATACCATCAAACATTGCTGTTGTATCAAAATGCTTAATATATGTAGGCTAGTTGCCATGGAGATAGCGAAGCTTCCAGAATGATTTTGTAGTAAAGGCAACAACTTTTGAACCTAAATACTTCCAATTAGGCTATAAAGCTGCATAAACAGGAGAAAAATGGCAATTGCTATTCTTGATACAAGTCAGCTATCTGATATATTTCTGAGCAGGTGTTCCGAGAGCACAAATATTAACAGTTGCTGTACATATACTGTATATTTTGTTAATACAGCCTCAGCTTTTGCAGTGAGTAGCATGGTCCATAATACTTGGAATTGAATTTAAGGTGTTCCATAACCATAATGTCTACTTTTTGCAATATTCTCTGCTCTACATAAGCACTTTTCCACAATAAGGATGAAAAGAGCCATCAACAAATTGCTTATCTGCAGTCTCAAGTGAAAAACTTAGGGGCTTGTGAGGCTTAAAACATCGCATTTGACCCTGGCAGGTGTAACATCCTGGTCTTACCTCTGTTCAGACACATTTTGTATCTTTGTAAACCAAGTGACATATAAGCAACTTTTAAGACAAATAAAGGCTAGGTCCACTGAATTTGCTAGACTTACATACCAGTAACCCTGACATGGGGGGGGGGGTGGGGGGGTAGGGGGTGGGGGAATCAATCCCTCTGTATCCTTCTAATTTGAACATTGATGATACTCTTTCTGTAATCAGCAAAAGGTACATAAGCTACAAAGGGAACAAAGAAGAACAGGAAATGAAATTATCTCAATCTAGCACCCCCAGTTTGATTTTATATCATGATATTCAGTGGCACTTTGTGACAAAGAATCTTACTGAGAGCAGTTCAGGTCACCTCACCATTCAAGATATGCAGTAACCAAAAGGCTGAATGGTTGATGCATATTTTGATGTACAAAGTCTTGTAGCAATTAGTCTCTCTGTATGAGTGCATTATTATTATATGTAAACATTAGAGAAAAAGATAATAGGTGAGACAGTTGCTGCTTTCCTCCAGTAAACTACTGACAAAATAGCTATTTCCATTAATAAGAGCTCTCCAGTGATACTTGAGGAAGTGTAAAATGAAGAAGCTTCATTGTCTTCATATAACTTTGTCCGAAAGGAGGCTTAAAACTTAAGGGGTTTTGAAAAGCACTGGCCTAACAGTACAGGAGCTTTAAGTTCAATTCCATTTTTGGGGGGAAAACCTATTCTCCTGCATCTGTTCTGGGATGACAAATAAATGAAATCTTTTGTAAAGCCTATCTATGTTTCTATAACTTCTGTGAGAGCAAAGGCGACCCACGGTTTCATGAAAGGGTTATTGCACACATCTTTTGTGAAAGCAGTTGATACTGAGATCTGAGATACATTTGTTTTGGGAGAGCACAGTTACAGGAATCAGACTCAGAAATAAAACACTAAACCATCTAACTTCACTAGAGAAAGTCAAATCAGAAGGGAACATTTCCAACATAAGTTAATGTCAGTGTTAACTGAAATAACCTGTGCATTTTAGCAGTTGCGTATGTGTAGTCCCTGGGGATTTTTCCAACTACATGTGGTATTTTTTAGCCCTGCATCTGTCGGATAAATCAGAGAGCCAAGTGAAAATCTAGTATTCAGGAACATTATGTATTATAATATTATGTCCCACCCCCTGGAGGGTTGTAGGTTCATAATGAAATGAATAAATTACAAAGAAGCAGTTTGAGATCCTGAAAGTTCCACCTGTCCTCTAGGACAAGCATGTCAGGATAAATTCCATTTAATTACACTGAGCAGAGGTTAAAAAAAAAGGACCCCCCCTCCCCCCCCCAAATAAAACCATTATCTTTCTGTTTGAGGTTCCATGTGTGTAAAAGTGAATTGACCTCATTTGCTGCTGCATTATATCATTACTTTATAACTCCACAAAAATGACATTGAAATGTATTTCTGCTAGCAGAAAGACAGAGCAACAGTGTTGAACAGTGGGGTTTTTTGATATTTAAAAACAGGGTACATGGGCAAATCTCATCAAGTGTCGATTATTATATTAATATAAACCCAAGCAATTGATAAGAGTTTTTTCTCTCACCTGTATAGCCTTCTCTTTCAGAAAGGAAAGCACTCAGTAGTTCCCCATAATCAGTATTTGAAATTTTAAAACAATTAGCACAGCAGGAAAACATACACAGCAACCAATTTGTTTCCAAGTATGAAAAATCTCATAGACAGTACCTATAATTTCCTTCTTTCTGTTTTACAGTAGTAATTCAAAGTAAATGCCAAGAAAAGATATAGTAGACCTTGTTTTGATTTAACCTGAGGCTCACAATGGAGCTACTTCATTGATTTCACCGAATTTCTTGCCAATTAACATATCTCCTTAGGATAATAATGCTAGCTTTTCCAAATGTGGGCTTTACTTATAAGTTTATGTCTAGGATGAGAGGAATTAGTCCATGCATCGCTCTGATATAGTGCAACAGAATACTTATTAGAAGGGAAAAGACAGATATAAGACACATGCTGTAATATAAACTCTACACAGTGTTTCAAAATATTAAAACACCAACAGCCAAGTATCTTATTCTAAACAAGAAAATAATGCCATGTCATCTTCAACACCATTTCTGAGCAACGTCCCTGTGCTACTTCAAAGATGATAGCTTTTCATCAAGCGTTAAAAAGAAAATCAGCTCACAAAAGACTAACACGGGTAGGAACCTGCCATCCACACCACCCACAGGGATTTAAGCAAGGGATCTTCCAGGCAGCTTGTGTTTGGTTTTAATCAGTTCCCACTTAAACCAGCAGTGAGATACCAACTGACTTCAGCAGGAAGTGGTTAAAGACATGAGTCTGTTGTTCTGTCCTGTATCCTATCCTAATAAAATAGGGGATTTTGGGGAAAGTGAGTCTTTGCCATGGGGGAAACAAGAGGTTTTGTAAAACTACAGCTTACAGGAACTGGAGTCTTTCCACTGAGGAAGAAGGGAACTGAAAAGATAAAAGAAAAATATTTCTCTATGGTTTCAGTTTGCCTGGCTTGATTGCAGAGCCATCTTCTGGTTGAAAATAACAATTTCATACTTACTGAAAGTAAGCACTGTGTGTGTATTTTAATTTAGCTACGCATTGTGAGGTGTTTCAGTTGGCTGCTTTTAGCCGCTTTAATAAAATGACACAGAAAAGAGTCAGTGTGTATTCTGTTTTGTTCTGAAGCCAAATAGTTCAATGACACATTTGAATTTTAAACAAAGTCTACCTAATGCTCTTAAGACCATTTATGATTGTATAAGAAACTAAGACTGCAAACATAGACCCTGAGGAAATGGGTCTGTGGTAATGAACGAATGGTAAGAGTCAATGGAAACAAGATAGGGAAAGTTCTGGATAGATCCCATGAACAATTTCTTTCCACAATGCCTGCTGTTTTGACTTCTAATAATGTTATTTTCTGAAACAGAACCACCTCATTAATTTTCTGTTTCTTGATTTCTGAGCATTTTCTGTTTGGGGTTGATTGCTTTAAGTTTTAGCTAATACAGCATTAAGTTTTGAACTGATTACAGTGTTAGAGGTGTCTGCCAAATGATTATAGCCTAGATAGAAAACTAATCATACAGCATCTCAAGCGGAGCAAGAGTGTTATAATGTCACTCTAGTTCACAATAAGTTTTTGTTACAGTTGTGTGATTAGAAATGGCTGATCTGATTCCAGTATAGGTCCCGCCTCATATATTTCAGAAAGGCCAAGGGTTGCAAAGGTACAGAGTTAGCAGTTTCTCAATGGGATCATTACCAGAGATGTGAGGGAAACACTAGGGAAGAAATGTTATATTAAAAAAAAAGCTCTCTCTGTTTTCTATTCTGGAATGAAAAGAGACTTCTATATTTTTGAAGCTGAGACAGTAAGAGATTGAACATCAGTCCAGAACATCAGAGATCCAGTGGCTGTGACTCACTATGGCTCAGTGGAAGCAATGAGCCCCTCACACTCTGACAGTTTAAGCAGCATCTCCCACATTCCAGGTAACTGTGCAAATCACAGACCACCTCTTTTATCTCAGAGTTGTTCCAGGCTCTATAAGCAATTTCATTCCCATTAGATCAATGATGTGAACCTCAATCTGCCACCTACATGCCAGGTAAGTTTCCTAATCACAGGGCCCCCAAATTCTTTCTCTTTTCTTCAGGCTCTAGAATTACTAATAGAAACTTAGCTCCAATAGAAGTGAAAGAACTTGTAGCCTCTAGACAGCAGATTAGAGCTTTTCTATACATACATGCCAAACAATACACAAACCACTGGGCATTTTAGCCTCTTTCTCCCAAATACAAATTTAAAATTGAATAGTGGTTAAAGGCCTTCATTATTAAAATTAGCATGTTCTCACAAAGTTATTTTGGTTGGTATGGTGGCAAGAAAACACACACTCCTGAAATTCGTTACTTGCTGTAGATGAGGTCAGCTGAGATGACACAAGATGGGGAGAAGCTATATAGATAGGCAGCCCAAGTGCTCTTGATCAGCTCTGTGACTGATCCTGAGGCAGTTCTTAGCATAAAGTCAAATGCTACTTCCTTAGCAACTCTGCAGGCATCAGGGAATTAAAGTTATTAAAGTCTGATTTTTATGAAAGACTTAAATCTTAAATTCAATAGTACCTAAGCCAGGTACGAATGAAATCAATGGTGGAACTCACTCCGATTTAGCAGGGCTAGATTCTAGCCATAAAACATACATTTGTTGCATTTTAAGGGTCCTTGTACTTTGCCTTATGTGTACACATGCAAGTATGCTTGCAAAGAAGAAAATGTATTTAAGAGAAACTTTTAACATTTTTGGTGTCTGATAAAGGATATATCACCACTTTTCACAATTATTTTTAAGTTTCTGTATTGTTTTGATGTTTAGCAGCTGCTGTGAGACAGGCTTTAAACCAGTACTCTTTTATGTTCACAGGAGCACAACTGAACTATTTAGTTCACATTATAATGATTGCTGCTGAATAGAGGACTTTTGAAGTACCACTTTAAATCTGTTTGATATCTTAAAAACAAAACTCCTGTATGTGTTATCTTCATAGTAGAGTCTTTCAAAATATCTCCTAATAACAATTAAAATGTTAAATTATAACATTAAAAAAAAAAAAAAACCAAACAAACAAACAAACAGACACCAAGTTCTATTAGGACTTTTAGATCATTCCCTAACGGAAATTGTGCTCTGTGTCCTTCACACTGCTTGCTCTTAGAGAGTGTTTTAAAAGCATACTATTTATGAGCTAAAATACAATTTAACTAGGAACTTTTGTTAAATGCCCCCTAATTCTTACTTCTACTTCTGCTAAAGAGGAAGGTTCACAAACTCTATCAAAAGAAGAATAATTTCTGAATTTTCCTTTTCTGAAAAACCTCAGGTTCAGGAACTTCAGCTCATCTACAGTAACTAGAACTAGATAAGACTAAGACTCAGTGCTGGCAGAAATAGGGATCTTTTAATACCAAATAAAATAGAACTGGTTGGCCCATGAGTCTTCTCTGGCCACACTCAATACCTATTAAATTCATCAGAAACAGGAATCAAGGGAGCCAGTAGGGTGCAACTCAGCGATGCTGCTGCTGACAGTGAATGCAACTTAGAAACCCTTCCAGAGGCAGCATTTCTGTGTCTGCTTTGGTACCTCTGAGGTTTAGTGCAGATGTTCTGGAGGCAGCTGCTTATGGCCTGCACAGTCTTGACAGCCTTACTGCACGCCCTCTCACTGCCACAGCACTTTGACAGCAGGCAGGAACAGAGTCAGAACAGTTCCCAAACTACAGCTTCATTTCTACATAACAAATCCTCGAATACAGAGAGACAAACATTAAATGTATATTATCTTTATATATGTATACACACACGTGTGTGTATATGTATAATCATATCACGTACACATATGTATATGATTTTTTATATATGAAAACCCTCCACAAGTATGCAGGGTTTATACATGTACTGCAAAGGCTTTGCTTTTGGTTAGAGAAAGTTTCTTTCCAAGTTCTATTAGCAGAAAAGTCAGAGAAAAGTTCAATTAAAATGAGTGGGCTAATTTTGAAGTGCTGTATGTAAGCTTTTCATTCTTCTGCTGTCATTTTGGATGCTCAACTCATGCTCTTTTTAAACTATTTTTAAAGGTATCTTTGTCAGTAGGGTTTTAATTTCTTATATTTTTCAGTCAGTTTTCATAACACTTCAAGTGGAAATTAATACAAAAAGCAGTGAAAAGAAAAAAAGGATGCTCAAATTCTAAGGTGGTGCATGTGCAAAAACATTCCACACTTACATGTGGAAATGGTAAAGAAAGAAAATAAAATCAAAAGGACCTTTATAATTACAAAATTGTTTGCTTTGTTTAGTTCTTCTCCTATATACAAGCAATATTTTCACGTATTTCTATTCCGTAAGTCGTGTCTATTTGTTGCAAATTAAAATAATCAGTATTTGTAATATTTATTTTATTTTATTCTAGCTTGATTATTAATTTCAGTTGATTTTTCTTTCTGTCATTGGGGTTGTTCTTCTCTCATTTCTAATTGGAGGTTTGGAGAAGTAGAATCAGAAAGGAACCAAGTATGAGACAGACGAGTGAATTAGACTGAATAATTTGTCAAGTCACAGATTTATAAAATATCACATCTTCCAAGAATGATATACAAATTCGAGTAAGTTCTAGTGGCATAGATGAATATATTTAATGACTTTTCCTCTAATGCAATTCGTAGTGTGACATGATTTGAAAAGAAAATAAATTATCAGTCTCTTGAAAGAAAACCTACTCTGATTGGGGGCATGTTTTTGATTACTAGGTGCCTTATTCATTTAAGCAATTGTCTTCTACAGTGCTTTTAGAGGAAGAGAAACTTGGGGCAATGTAGTTACAGAAGGAAGGCCTGATAGATGGAGTGGCAAGGAGAGCAGTGCAACATCCCTTTTTCATGGGAACAGGACCCGCAGGAACAGGACCATGCATTTGCAGCTATTTGATATGGACTTGCAAGCAGAAATTGCTGCTGGGGGTGTGCCATGCAAGTACTTACTTCATGCAGAGTTAAGAAACTAGAAACAGGACATTTCATCCGTGGATATGCCAGAGGTTTTGACACTGATTTCTAAATAACATTTGTGTCTTACGCTTTCTTATGTTGTTTTAGGGGAAGACATTTGACAAGCAATAGCAAAATCTTTTGTCCCTTAACCTGACATCTCAAAACACCTATCTGGAATCAAAAATTTGCAGCAACACATTTCTTCAAAGCTCATGTCCAATTACAGCGAAGATGTGTAGAAATCAACAGCAAAGAAAAGGGATTTATGCATTTGCACAGATGTGTAAATTACTTATTTTGAAACACACTAACATGAATCTTCTGAAGAGTTTATTTCCTCTTGCTATTAGACTACGAATATATGACTTGTGCACTGAGATCAGCAAGGAATAACGAAGCTCTCCTTTTTAAAAGAAGGGACTATGAAATGCTGTAACACTGAAAGCAAAGGAGAAAAAAAAAAAAAAACCCAACAAAAAAACACTACACTGGTCCATCCAAACAGTTTTCCAGAAAGATGAAAATTAAATACCATAGATAACTGTATATTATTCTTTACTCAGGAAATGAATGTTAGTTCCAGACAGAGTAAAAAAACTCTTAAAATTACCCTCACTTGGAAAAACCTTCCTAAAAAATTACTGTAGGTTTGCACATATACTTCAAAATTATTTTTACCTTGACTTTAAGCCTACATTTCAAATGAAGCATGTGTTTAGATGCCTTGTGTTAATATAGATGGACTTAAATATATGCTTAAGTGTTTTTTTGGAAACAGGATTTATGCCACAAATTATGGCTTAGATTATTATATTGAAACAAGTTTCTAATTATAATGTATTACCATTTATGTTGTCTATTTTCCTGCTCCATTTAATCAGTCTGAAAGGAAAGCCATTCTGGTAATTTCATCTTTTGTTGTAGATGGATGGGAATTAGAACAGAGGCTGTAAGCAGCCATACATTGGGGAAATCAGGATTCAGA
Organism: Lathamus discolor; assembly: GCF_037157495.1. Classification (NCBI taxonomy): domain Eukaryota; kingdom Metazoa; phylum Chordata; class Aves; order Psittaciformes; family Psittacidae; genus Lathamus; species Lathamus discolor. The sequence goes on from NC_088886.1 coordinate 78,374,906, forward strand.
TCCAGAAGGATTTAATCTATGTCTTTAAGATTTTTGTCACCTCTTGTAATGTCTGTGTGAGTTCCAGCAACTACATGATGCTGGCCACTTGTGGATGCTGTCATTCTCATTCCCTTATTTTCAGATTTACAATGCTGTAGCCCTCAAATGATGTCGTTTTCTTTTTTTCCTGCTTCCTTAATTACATTTCTACCATAATTCCATAGGAGACCTCTTTCTACTTTGGTTTTAACCAGACAAGTTATTTATACTGAGCTATTAATGCAAAGCAAGAAAAGGAAATTACACTGCACAGATGACAACCTTGAAATTAAGGACTGGGAATAAACAAAGCATTCAAATGAAAACCTTAGCTATTTTTCCTTAATACACAACGGATTAAGGGCACAGGGTAAATTTCATCAATCTAATTAGGAAACATTAAGTGATCTTCCTCATTATTCTGCTCTTTAGTGATTTTCTATGAACTCAGTATTGAATTTTTGCATAAAAGCAGTCTTTTTCTTCAAATTTTTCACACCTGCCTTCACAGTGAACAAAATGAATCATCCGTTCACATGCCTGCACAGCCAAACATGCGCACGTGCACATATCTACATTCTCACAGCTGCATAAGACAAAACAAAGAAGTAAAAGGAGATGGATGCTGAGCCTGGCCATGGGACAGAAGCCACTGCATGACACCAGGCACATGTTTTTGACAAACATAGGATTCAAAATCTGAATGGTTTCTCAAAGGAAAACAAGCCAGCTTGAACAACTCCTCTCGACTCAGTGAGTCAGAGGAGTAAAAGGGATGAGGTATGATTAGCTGAAAAATTCATCTGCGTCTAGATCTGTCTGGAGATGATTCCCCAGGCTCCATGTCTGAAAGCCTCAGGGAGAGGATAGGCAAAAACAAATACACCAATATAATTTTAGGAAAAAAACCCAAATTCTCCACTGGTTTCTGAATAAAGTTTGTCACTAGCTCTTCTCTGCAGTTGTATTTTTAAAACTTACTTCAATTCTCTACCTTCACACATTTTTTTCCAAATTGTATATTCCCATTTAAGCCAGCTCCTTTAGTCAAATGAATACTGCCATCGATCAGTGCAATTCATGTGCTTATGCACATGGTTAGATGCTCCAGTAAATCCTTTTTACTTTTTTTCTCTCTCTCTCATAGTTTCCATGTCCTATGTCTGGAAAAAGCTACTTTATTTGAACTAGCAATAATAATCTAGAATATAATATAATATTATGGGGCTAGTCAGATATTCTGACTAAAAAGCTTTCTGTAGCAAAATGCAGTTTCATCAGCTTCTCGTACAAGATGAATTAGAAAATTGTTGGCAGAAAAATATCCAAGCACTTTGTTTAGCTTTCTTGTTTTGACTTATTAACATTATGCAGTTTATTTCAGGTATCTGTCAGTGACATTTTAATGGGAAAACAGTAAAACATCATTTAACACCACAGTTTAATGAACATGATATGTCACATTACTTGATTTGGTCATATGCTATTTGTTCTCAATACTGCACTTGATTCAGGAATTTTCATCTGTTCCTTTTCTACATAGACCTGTCTAGTTTTGCACCAATCTTGAGTCTAATTTCACTAAGGCAAATCCCTGTATTTGGACTGGCAGAGAAATTTTGTCATTTCAACATTGGTTCCCATCTAGATTGCAGTGAGAATTTTAATGGTTAATGTTTGAGAGAAATGAAAAATCAGAAACATTATTTTGTATACATGCTGATACAACTTTTTAACACTGAGAAGTTTTAGTATGGAACAGCCATTTTCTACATGGTGTTTGTAAACTGACCTTTCTACTTTGGGAAGGAAGGAACTAACATCACCTCCTAGCCACCTGATAATATGTTTGTTAGTTTCGATTTTGTAGCCTCTACACAATGGTTTTACTGCCTGAATCCAATTAACTTTCTCAATAAAATGAACTGAGACTATATCATCAAGGAAGAGGCATCTAGCCCAGCAGTCACCACTCAATGTATTTTACACAGGAAAAGGTTCAAGTTAGCGCTAGCAGGAGCAGCTAGCATTATAAATGCTAATGTGTGCGATTCACAAACGCAGAACTAAATAAATCAATCAGCCCATCAGATGGTCAAACCCAATTTGCTTATGAGGTGAAAACAAAGCCCCTCTGAACACAAACAAATAGAGGTTGGTGTTTGGAAAGATCTGCATGCTCAATGATACCTGTAAGGATTATGTAGCACATCCCAGCTATCAGACTGCATGTCTCACAGTTGCTCTGTCCTGATGCTTTAAAAGTCCCTGGCCCATGGGCTGTATAATGTGCATTAATTAGAACAGTGACACAGCAGAAAGCATAGACCCAGGTCAGAAGAGTGGAGTTGGCCCTGAATGCATGAGTGGAAACAAAAGGGACCAGATACAATACCTCTGTGTGAGGTGAGGCTACTAAAATAATCAGAGAACACTTGAATGTCAGGCACTTGAGTCATGACCTCAGACAGAGATCACTATCTCAGGTAAGACTATCATGGTAGGAAGTGTTTTGAAATATCTAACTTCTTGTGAGATTTATTAGCACAGCAATTCAATTACCCTGAATCAACTCCTAAAGCATTAAGAGTCCCAATGGCAATGGCACTGAACATTTTCTCCTCCCTTTCTTCCCATGGCTCCCATAGATTACTACAGTCACATATTTTTATTTTCAAGTCGGAAGACTGGAAGAATAGATTTACATGTATACCCACAAAATGCATCATTAACGTACCACTGAGGTGGAAAAATACAAGCCTTCAACTGAAGAGGAGTAGCTTCTCTGTGCTGCCCCATCCCTGGGATTTTAGGCTAATGAGAAAAGCTTCAATGCACTTTACTGTAAGCTGATACCTGACCCAGCAGATTTGAATTAATACAGAACTGATGCAAAACGGGTCAGAATTAAGCCATTGAACTAAGTATTGGATAGCAAAATGAACATAAATATCTGGAAACACCATCAATAACTTACAGAAATACAGATTTTGCCTTTATTAAAAGAAATGCATACAATGGCTTTAATTTGCATTTCACTTGAGCCGAATTCATTTATGCTAACAACATGGAGAATCACTTTCACTTAAGTCTTGCTGCAGAAAAAGCACATTAATTTTTTTTACCCAAAAGAAGTTTTTTCACCCCTAACAAGCCAGTAAATTTAAGAAAAAAACCCTGCAGCTTGTCAGTTTGACATTGTTTAATTTGCAACAAACTGTAAACAGAGTACAGGAAATGGAAACTCTAATAGAGACAGGCAGAGACAAACCATATTTTTTTGTCACTAGGAAAATCAGTGTGGCAAGAAATGAGTCACATATATTTGCATTTGTTCCTGTGACATAATGTTAAGTTTAATTACTTAAGTGTGAAGCATCCTATTAGAAGGTATGCACCTAAAAATAAATAAATGTTAGCGTGGTTAATTGCAGTCTAAATTCTAGTCAATGAACGAGTATTCTGTACCCATTCATAGATGCTTCCAATTTACATACTTCAGGAAGCATATAATGCTCTCATTTGCTTAAATGTCAAATGGCAGAATTATCTTGATAAATACCATTTAAAATCAAGAAATATTCAGAAACCCCCCAAGTGTAGCTTAGCATTTTTTAGAATCAGAATGTCTAAGTCAATATGTAGGAGGAAAGCATCATCTAGTTTAAACTTCCACTGAGGAGCTGGTCCTAAATTTTATGCTAATGCACTTAAACATGCTAGTGTTTCTTATTCACTGTAACATTTATTATAGCATCCAGTCCTTCCAATTACTATCAAATGATTTGTTAATGAAAGCTAGCCATGAGGGAAGTTGTATACCCATATTCCCTTAGGCAAGCCGTTTGCTGCGTGAGAAGCACTCCTATTTATTCTGAAGTCTTTTAATATTTCTATGTGTTTTAAACATCATCTTTCCTTGCTTGAGGTTGCATTGACAAGCATATAATATGTGTGAGAATGATGTGAATACAATACTTGGGGCCGTTGAAAGTCTTTGAAAAAAATTTTGTAGTACCAAAATGATTTCAGTAACACAGCTATGGATCATGAATACAAATAAACTCAACAGATCCCCCAAGCAATTGTTTGTAGAAGTGAACATTTAAATATTTAATTATTCATAGCCAAAGTATTAAGAATAAATATCCTGAGCAGCATTAAGTCGTAAGATAAAATCAAAATACAGATCTCTGGTCGTTTTCAATTCTCAGCCTTAGAAGGATCTTTGAGTGGCATCTAATTATGGTACTGAGGCCTCAGAAGCATTTAAGGATGTGAGGTAGACAAATGTAACAGTAAGACATTCAAATAGGTAATGATGACACCTCTGCTGTGACCTCATTCAGAACCTTATAACACTACTGGCATATAGCACAAATATGTATCCGAAGTCCATATTGCGCATACTCCTTGGTGATCTGGTATGTGGAAGACGGTATGATGAGTGAGCAACTAATGTGCTAGTTCACATATTTGCAGCAGCTGGGGTTTTGTTCTTTTGCCTTTGCTTCCCCTCAATTTACCTTCACTAAGTGGGTGTTGTGACACTGAGCTGCTAACATGCGATTTCAGTTGCATAGGCTAGCTATAAACTGTCCTGTCATTCATATTTTTCTTCCCCACTCAGCCACAGTGCCTTATGCTGTGTCTAAATTTCACCTGGCAACTTTTCCACTTGAAAAGAAGCCATTTAAGGCAAAAAAAAATGTAGTTAATCTGGAGAGCATATCAGAGCCTTTACATGAACTATTGTTGCATCAATTCTTCAAGTAAGTAAGGTTAAGCATGTTGAATCAGGCAATGACTCAACACATGGTCAAGCCGGGCTTAAATAAGTGTTGATGATTCCTGTTCTTTAATTTTAGCCATTAAGAATAAATGAAACCAAAATAATGGACAAGAGAAGAATGTATTGAGGGAAAGCGAGGTGGGGAGAGAGAAAACTTATTAATAACATACTGCAAACTGAAGAAAAAAGTTTCCTGAATAGGAACATCACATGTTAAGAAGAAAACAAAGAAGCAAAGAGAAATGAAAAACACCTCAGTGAGGTGGGCTACAAAGAATCAAGCCCCAAACCAGGATAAATTGCAGAGCAGAATCAAAACCAAACCACAATTTTGTAATTACAGTTGGCTTTTATTTAATCCGACCAATTACCTAAAAAGTGATTCAAGAATACTTGACTTCAATGAATTACGTTCTATAACACTTTCATTTGTATCATTCTCAAAAGTCAAGTCTGCACTTAGACAGCCAGTTACATTTCCAAAACACTGGAGAAGGGAAAAAACCCTCCAGATTTAAACCATCCATTTAGCATGAAATTCCCTGGGGTGTTTCCATATACTCTGCTCTTGCCAGGTGTCCCCCTGCTCAAGACTGCACACACCAGTATGCTGGGTACAACTCAGGGCAGCACTGTGTGGCACAGGTCAACCTGGGCTGCTGAGCTGTCCAAGCCCGAGGTCAGCCTCTCCTCTGATAAAAGAAGTTGTGAAGATAGCTGGAGAGATCTGGCCCTAGTTTTCCCTTGCGAGCAGCTTTTAAGCTGCACTGCACTACCAGTCTGTTTCTGAACCTGACCTCTGACTCCAGCCCTGATCCTGACCCAGGCTTGCCACATTGCATGGCTCCACAGCTCCTGCATGCCATGCACTCACACTTGGCTTTCTGTTCCTTGCAGAGCAGTCAGCCTTGCTGCAACCAGTCAGCAAGGGTGTGCAGTCAGAGTTTCAGCAGCAGACCTGTACAAATAGGTCTTCTGGAGCCCAAGATCTGCATAAAAGCATTATGCGCAATTCTGATGTCCTTCAAAGCTTGTAGGGTAATATTAGGTCATAGGTTTTGATTGCCATTAACCCTATTCTGATCCTCTTCTGACCTCGCAGGCACAAACAGTCACCCTGGTTACCTCAACAAGGGCAACAGCCAGAACCACACTCATGAATTACTCTCCCTTTTTGGCCAGGTCACCCAGTGGAGACTTTGTGAGGTGAATATTCATTCTGACAAACTGTTGTTTTGATGGCAGTTTGAAAATGTCACCAGATCAAGGCATGAACTTAACATTAGGGAGCTCCATTCAGCCTGGTAAGGCGGAAACCACTTTTCTTGTGCTGTGAGAAGAGCTGGGTGCATAACAATTAGACTTCTGAGGTGTGGTGGCATTTTCCCATCCACAGTCAGCATCTCATAAGCTGTAAACAGACTGTAGAGAAAGTGCACATCGTATGATGTGGATAAGGTATTGACGTAATGGAAAAGTCCCTGAGAATGGAAATCTAAGTATTAAACCAGGAGACTCTGTAGCAGTGGAAAATCTCCATTCTTCAAGCAGCAAGAGAGAGTAGGTTTCCTCTAACTTCAGCACTTTAGTAAGGCGAGCCTGGAAAAATTACCCCTGCTCCCCTAGAGACCATATTTCTATGGTTATTGTGAGGTTTTTCATGCAAATTTCGTTGTGCTTTCATTCCAGCTGGTTTTGCCTCTGAAGACGCTGCAGGTGGCGATTCTTTGTGTCCTTTGATGAGAAAACACACAGTGGTAGGTGTCCTGTGGCTGTCGCTGCTAGGAAGTAGCAGAAAAACAACAATCAACCTGCATCTGTTGTGCAAAGCGTTTGAAGATCAGCTGCCAGCAGATGCATTTTGATCAGAGAAAATGAGGGAGCACTTCCTAAGGCATTTTTCTTTGGAGATCTGTGAAGGAAATTGCTGGACATGGATGAATTTCCTCCAAAGCTGCTTTCACTTTTTCCTCCTCCCTCCTCCTTAACTGGTAATCCTACAGGGAACCCTAGGGGTGGGAACTGAGCATGCATGTAAGCAGTTCTGTACATAATCAATAGGCATATGGTATCAGGAAATTAAACTAATATTTCTAGCAAGGCAAATGACAGCATGAATTCAGTGTTTGGGTTTGAAAGATTGATGTGAACTTCAGTAAGATAACAACCCAGATTCTTCATAGTGACTTCGGACTCAGGTTTTGAGGGCCAGATTGTGAGAACTCTGAAAGCATTTGTTCTGTCAAAAGAGAAATCAAACTCCTACAGATCACCCCCAGAAACACAGTATGATACATGAATCTGAGAATGATTGGAATCACAGGGCTGCTGGAACTTTTCCCACCAGCTTCACATGGATGTCCCTTGGATGGCTGGATGTTCAGCTTTATAAGGGTATGTCCCATTCCTCCTTCAAGTGATTATTCTTTCATGACTATTACTGTGGTAAAACATTCAATCATTTTTGCTATTTTAATTTAGGTCAGAGACATCTTTCTGGCACACAATTCTAATTTCAAAATGTCAATGATCAGGTTCTTTTCAGAGTAGGATCATCCTTTCTTGGGTGAAATCATTAACAATACCATCCCTAAAAATTAGGGGATGTATTTTTATGTCTCTCTGACAAGCAAATCAAACTTTAGGTACTAAGATGGATTTTAGTTCTAGCGATTATGTTGACCATTTAGTTCACACAAATCTAATCACTTTCTCTAGGTTGCTTTTTTAATGCTCTCTGCACTCTTAGTTTCTATCTTACCTGCATTTTCTGAATTTGTGTAGTTCTGTGTCTGTGCTTGAGGTGCATACGAAGTAATATCATAGGACAATCATTTTTCAGACAAAAATGACAAGAGTTTAAATATTTCACTGAGAAGGATGAATTAATTTTTCCCCAGAAGATCATTTGTTCATTAACAATTTCATGTCGGGGCAGCTGGAATTCTTTTTAAATTCTAGTATTCACTGAATGATTTCTGCTGAAGTAAAACTGACAATTTTTGGAAAATTGCAATAAAAGTCTACTTCTTCTTCTACTTCTAGTCTACTACTCCTATCTTTCTCTCCCTGAAATGGAAGCAATCTAATGTAGGTCAAACCTGGTGTTACAAGGAGACAACATTTAATTTTTCTTGTTTGTTTGTTTCCTTCTCTGAAAGGAAGGAAATTTTTGTTTGATGTGAATGTTTTCCAGGCTAGATATACACTTAAATTCCACCAATTCACCTAGTGTTACCTGTCACAGACCGCAGCCATAGATTACAGTCTTTGGACTTTAAACAGCAATATTTTGCCAGTCCAAACCAGAGCAGTCTTAGCCCTCTGGAGAAAAGATAAAATAACTCACAGTTGATCTTGCAAGCCTGCAGCAATGGAAAAGAAATATTCCTGAATCAGAGGATATTCAAGAGTGCCTGAAGCACACTGGGAGGCACAAACCCAATAAAACAATAGTGTATAAAATCAGAGTACTTGAAGCTGTGGGAGGAGGACAGGGAGAAGATTTGCCTTGTGACCAGATACTGAAATGTGTTGTGTGCTCCAGCAGCCGCTTTTACAACCCCCTTGGAGAGAATGAGCCACAGAGGAGTTAGCAGGCCTCAGGCCTGCTGGGGAGGCTGAATGCCACCCCTAGGACCTTGCTGATTTTTGTTACAGTTTGCACTGGAATGGTGGTTAAGACTTTAGTGCTAATAGATAAGAGTTTATTTCCAGCATGGTTCACATCAGCATATCCTTTCCTATTCACTCCACTTAACAGATGTCGGTTACTTTTCCTCCTGCAAACAGAGGTATGGAGCCTTTTATTCCTCCACCCCCCACTGAGGGGGGTTATAGCATCCTCTTTCCCCTCACTGCAGTGGTTGAGTGATGATAGCAGAAGCAGTATAAAAGCAATCAGGTCATACGATGCACTGAAAACAGGGGTCAAAGAAACACAGATAGCATTTTTCAAAGGCAAGTATAGCACCAGTTCAGGATACATTTCATTTTAGAATGAATTCCTTCCATTCAGAGTTGGAGCTGAGAAAACAAGCTGCCATTAGAGAGGTCCCAGCTGTGTCAAAGTTGAATAACAACTAGAAGTCACCCCCAGCCATTCCTCTGTAATCCACAGATGTGTCTCTGGAGATTGCAGGACAGTGATGAGATCAGAAAATTATAAAAAGGACCCACCAGAAAGTGCTGCAGTCAGCAAATGCCTCAGGCTTTTGCTGCGAACAAAGCAGCTTCTGTCACCCATGGTCTGCATGACTTTGCTTTAGGACCCTTTGGCTGCAAATGTTTTCAGTTACCTGCATGGTGCAGCAGTGGGAACCTTTCATTTATGTACTCGTTGGTATTAAAACAGCAATAGCAATGCAAAAAGTTTTGCTGGTAATGTCAATAAAAATAACATAAAAATCCCCCAAAGAAAACATTAAACAAGAGCAGTGTTACCAGGTAATGTTCAAGCTAATGCACAGACCTTCTCTAATGGTGGAAAAGTGAAAGGTTTGTTGTGAAAAGCCTTTCTACCCTGTTGAAAATATCGATACCACATGCTGTGGTTGGCACTTTCCAAGAAATAAATATTGATTTCCATCTTTCCCTCTGTACAAATAGCAGACAATGGCTTTCTGAACTCTGAATCTTTTAATTGTTTCGAGGTTGACAGATTCTGTTAGTATTGAATTCTTATTGTTCCACTGTTCTCTTGCTTTCTGGTGCCCGCTCTCCCTTCTCCCTCTCTCTCCTTAAAACCTTAGGGGGGGGGTGGGTTTTATTTTGCCTTTTTGTGTGTGTGTGGTAGCATGAAGCCAAAGGAGTAGCTGAAATTAATGTAGCACTCCCTGTACTGCCTTCTCTGTCAGGTCCGACTCATCCGATTTTAGTATTATGATGAGAACATAGTAAATTTCTTGGCAACACAAGGTGCTAGTGATGATACAACATTCTTACTTTTAAAAAAACACACTTCCCTACAAATCATACAGTGAGACATATATTTGCTCTATAATAGTGATTTTTGGACATTATATTCCACTCAATTCCAGTTCAAATGCTACGAACACCAATCTTATTTTCTGTCCAGTAGAATCTGTAATTTCACCAATTATCCAACCAATGTGATTTGCAGAATTGAAACAAAGACAGGGGAATATATAGGCATGTGTGTTTCAAATGATGAAAATGCTAAGCAGAATTTGGAGCAGAATGCGATGGCTAGCAGCAGCATATTTTTTTTCTATTATTATTTTATGGAATATCCACTATTCTTCAATGTTAGGTATCTGTCATGGAAAGCTTACAAAATAGTTATTCATTTTCCTGAAGGTCACCCAGACACAGTAAGTTCATTTCATTTTCTTGACAAGAGATCTAGGCTTGTTATGTACTCTATGAAACATGACAGCGAGTGACTGTCCCTCCAATCCATTTTCAAACAAATATGATTTTACCTCTGACAAGCAGAGAGAGAGAGGAGGTAGCTAAATCTGATCCAACTGTACCTTTGCTCACCCAGGGACAACAGCTGGAGGGAATGCGTTGGAGAAATATCCACGAGCTAGAAATAGGCCAGAGCATGTTGATGTCTGAATCTGGCCTCGCCATGCTCACAAGGCAGGTGGCAGGGTTCAGTTGTAGAACAGCTGGCAGGTCTGCCCCTCACTTGTGCCCAAGGGCCATGCTGACACCCACAGGCTTAAATCCTTTCCTCCCTCAAACAGGGATGACAAGCCGGCACTGCCTTAGGGGACATGGTTTCTGCCCTGTGCTGCCTTCTGATGCTGGGGAAGTGGCTAGGTACTGCAGTCAACATCCTGCCAGGGAATGGGCTAAAGAATATGGTACCATGGGACAGTGCTCAGCTCCATGTCCTGGCCCTTGCATGTACTAGTGTAAGGGCAGCCAGTGTGGGAACGAGTGAAGGTATAAAAACGTGTTGTGCATTCAGCTCGGGTTCAGCTAGCTCAAGGCACTGTGCTCTGATGCACACACAAAAAGAAAGTATGGGCCTGTGCTCTACTGTGATACCAGTATCTCACAACAGGTATTTAGGATAAAATACTTGATATTTTATTTAAATGCTGAGTTTACTTGTTTTTCTTTCATGCAACATCTTTGGTAACTTTATTTCTCTTCTCATGCCACTTTCATTCCAGTCAAATTATGCAGGATCCTTTTAAATTTTTCATTTATCTGGACACAATGTGTTGTATTTTGCTTGGATTTGAAAATGTGTGTCATCAGTGGCTTGCTTTTTTTTCTTGTCACAAGTTTTTAATTACTGTCTACCTATCTTAAGGCACTCAATAGAATGAGATCTGTGGAAATATGGATGCAACTCCCATTTGGGAATTACCCATATGCACACCGACAGTGTAGCACAGGCACATTGCATCAGCTTTTAGCATCTTTCCTAGCACTTGTGTTAGCAATGTGATGAGGATTAAGCAGGTAGGTCCTCTCAGAATAGAAAATCTACAGAAGCACCATGTTGAGATACGGGCAAATGCAGCAATTAAATGGGGTGTCAAGCTTGTATGCTTAGGATAAACAAACAGACAAAACTAATTAGTTAAAATTTGTCTGGGAATTGGTGAATAATAAGAGCTGTGAATTATGAGGCAGCTGTTAAGTGTTGCCAAATTTTCTCCTATCTATCTTTACAGCAATGAAAGTTTAAGATGATAGTGAGCTATACTTGGTATTTATCTGTTATGATCGTTGAGTATGGAAATACTAAAAAAATACAAGCTTTCGTACCAAAGAAAAAGGCGCTGCCAATTAAGCAAATATAGTTATGCAAACTGTTAATAATTATATGGTTATAAATATAATCATATAAATATGGTAATTGAGATGTTGAGCAGCAGGAATTTTTTTCTGTGTTGTTCCTGAGGAGATTGTGCTTGTGACCTCTTCAGTGTCAATGAGCATCTCACTGTTTTTCACTTAACCTGCTAGACTTGCCTGGTTCCATGCTGACTATATTGAGGCACATGGGATATCTTGCCTAAACCAGAGACAATTGAATTTCCTGACTGCTGGAGACTGAAAATTTAGTATTGATACTTTACCTAAGTGTATTTTGTAATAAAGGAAATTAAGAAAACTTCTAATCATTAAATCAAATAGATATTTCATGTTCAAGTCATTGTGGTGTTCAACTTAAGGAGACTGGAGATGAGAAGTTAAGTTCAATGGTAAGTTAATGGGAAAATCACATGGGACCAAGACAAAATTAACATGCTAAATCATTATCTTTGTATTTAAATGTGAAATTTTTAAGTGTGAAAAAATGTTTTCTGAGAACAAGGTACACCCTTTGTTTAACAAAAAAAAAGGAAAATGGGTGTCCATGGCTTTCCCTTTTTATATTTTGGTAAAATTCCTCAAATTTGTCTGTCATACTCTAGGTTGTCTTTTTATTTTAAGTCAGCATGTTTTTGACTTTTTTTTGTCTCTTATTTTTAAAACCCTAGAACTTTAATGTCATTTTTGTATAAATTGTTTTAAAAATCATTGGAATTCTGTGTTCAGTTTGAATGAAATGTACTAGTATGGTGTATTAAATAGAAAGAAGTGTTAAGAAATTGTGAAAACTTGCATGAATAATTGCAATCATTTTGTCTTGGCAAGGTCTGGGAGAGCTGCCAAGAAAACTCTCTGACAAAAGTTCCTAAGCAGTACAGTTACAAAAAGAGTAAATAGGTAAATATTAGTGCCAGTAATAAATCTTACAAAGAACATATTTATAGTGAAGAAAAAGGTGATTGTTGAAATTTTGATTTTGCTCCACCAGCACTGTCATTGCCAATGAAAGCTAAATATGCTGTAACATTTTATGAAGAAACGCATGTGCCTACTAAGATATGGGCAAAGCTTTTATAAGCATAATGTGGGATGATGAATGACCTACTGAAAACATTTCTGACTATCCCTAACCTGGCCAAAACCCAACATATGGCATTTTCACAAAAAGGAAGGTACAAACAAAAGTCTGCTAAACCTAGGAGCCGTAAGCAACTCAGAGCTGAGAAAAGCAGCAACAATTCCAAGCCAAACAAGATTCTAATGAGATTGTCTCCTGAACACTTGTCATCTGAATGATCCTGGAATAAAAATCTTGCTAAATGCAAATAAGGGTTGAAATTAGATAGTGGGAGGTCTGAAGGAGGAAATTTCATCCACATTTAGGCTTCCATCAGATTTTGAATGTTTAAATCCAGATTTTCAGTTACTAGCCAGGCTCCTTACTCCTCAGTTATTATTTGCCTTTATAGGATATTTTGGTTCATATCATATAGAATAGTTTTTTGGAAATGAGTAGATGTATAGCAATTTACACCAACTAAGGATTTGCTCTTTTAACTTTTAAAAGCACAGATTGCAGAAACCTAATTTACTACTCTTGATCATAACCAGAAACATATGATTGATGAAGCTGGAGATTCCCATGAGTATTCATGTCTCAAAAGGGAACTGAGATTACAGCTGAAATGTGGATAATATCTCCAGTATCATTCGGCAATTTCAGACAACTACAGTGCATTACCACACTTTCCTGTGATTTGGTGCTTGTATATAATAAATTACATTGACATACCATTAACATAGGTAAGTAGAGTAAATAACTAATCTCTCCAGAGAAACATTAGAACCCACTGATAATAACTGAGATCTGCAGCACATATGTGCAGATCTCTGTTGGAAACATATATACCTCAACTGGTTTTCTTTTTTCATACCTACAGCTAAATCAAGATTACTTTCCTTTTTATGTCTTACTTTTGGGCTGCAATTACAATAATGATAATATGATTGCTCCTTAATATGTAATATGAGAAAACTAGCTTACCAAAAGAAGTCTACAAGATATCCATGGAATTGTGTGTGGGTTTGTTGTTTTGTTTTTTTTTTTTTTTTTAAGGAAAATAAAAAATTTGATTATTAGTCTATGCTAGTAGCAGCCAAGGTTTTTCCCAGTGAAAGAACAGGAATGAACCCATAAATTGGACTGCTTTATGAAGGACAGAAAGGAAATGAACAACTGTAGAAATGGAATTCTACTCCTCAACACAAATCCAGGTGTAAAGCAGTGTCACTGTGACTACAGTGGTGTGGCCCTGATTGTGACAAAGGCTCTACAGAGATGCATGCAGAGCTCATGGAATTCCGTTGGGTCAAAACCTCTTTTTCCTGATTTTTTATGCCATTATACCTCTGCTAAGAGCCACATTAATTACTGCTTTTTTCTTTGCTCTCCATTTAAAACATTGCATGGCTTAAGGTGTGTGATTGTTTAAAAACCCCCAACAAAACAACAAAAAAACAAACAAGAATGAAATAAGATCAGAGAGTAATAAAGAAGTAGCATCCCTGACTTCTGTGAATGAAGACAGATGTTGAAGTTTCAGAGGAACCAGCCCTGGAAGAGGGAAGGTACAGAAAATGTAGCAACTCAAGAAGAATTTCTGTTGAGAGACTTTAAAGCATGCCTAACCATGAAAACATTGAGACACGTGGAGGAGAATACTGATGTTTGTGAATTCAGAGCACACAAGGTGTTAAAATAACACAATCAGTGCTGCCTCAATGTATTTACCTTGAACTCTAATAATGATTTCCAGGACTAAAGCAAAGAACTATCATCTCAGCAAGTTGCTTCTAAGATGCATTTATTCTTACTTGCACTGTGGATAATGCATTCTCCCTCCAAAGAAAAAGGCACCATAAAATCTCTTTTGCAGCATCTTACGTGATCATCTTTAGAAGAAGGAAGGCAAAAACATCCCAGGAATTTGTGTGGAATTCAAAACCAAAATTACATCCAGACTAACCAAGCATTCCTGGAGCTCATATCCCCTCATTTCTGGCTTCTTAGAATCTGTTTTGGCAGAAGCAGAAAGCTATGAGATCGTAAATAGGGGGCTTCACCTTTGGCCAGTGTAAATTTGGCCCTATTAAACTGTGTAAGTTTACACCAGTTGAAAGTTAATCCCCGTATGCTTTGCTCTGGTTCTATTTTTAGTTGCCCAGCCCTGTTGAATATTGCTAATTAGCAAGGAATCCATGTGTATCTAGCACTAGTTAATGGAGACAAAATTCTTCAGTATTTTCATTTAAATCTTTTCTGCCCAATCCCAAGTACTGTGGGAGCACACACAGTTTTTTCCCAATTGTCACCATATTACATTACCATTGTGAAACGAAAATATTGCACAAAGACCCAGTTAGGACCAATATTTAATGACAAAACTTCCAATAAGTCAGCTGTGCAGAGCTTCACAAAAACTACAGGACATGAAAGTGCAAGCTAACTCTTGGCTTTCTTACCAGCTACCTTGTTCAAATGTCCTTTCAAGAACTCTTTCACTTTTTGGTTGTTTTTATCTATTTATATGTCGCTATAGGTTTGTGTTCAGTATAGGATATGTCAATATGTAAGTTCTTGAAAAATTGTGAATTATGCAAGAAAAATTGGGACCTGATTTCTGCTGTTTGCAAGCACAGTTATTGTAATCTTTTCTGCAATGTTTTTTGTTCAGTATACTGTATTCTTACAACAGGATGCAGCTGAGTTTTTAAACGATCCAGTGACCTAGTACTCACCATTGCTTTGTACGTGATTAGGGATCACCGATATGCAGTTAAATTCCATGGAAAATGTTTTAGCAATATAATTTTTTTTTCCCTAACTTACTGATCATATCTATTGTTCCAGCACATGGAAGAAAAAATAGCATTGATGATTTAGAACACATTCACCTGTTAGAGAACCTAATTTGGCTGTGATTTTCTTTGTATGAAACACATCATTGCTTCATTTGTGACTAGAACTGTTTGAAATAATGGATCGATGTGCCACAGATTTTAAAACTTGTAGAGCTCTCACACTTTCTGATAAAGGGGTTATTACGAAGCAACCCACAGAAGCTAAAATTCACCAAAGAGAACAAATAGGTGTTGCAGTCAGTACTGTGTGAGGTATGACAAACCAGGAAGATGATAAAGCAGTAGATTGTTTGACTATTCGAGAACAGGAGAGGAGGAGAGAATGAAAGAGAGAGAGAAGAGCAGGAAAGCAAGATAAAGCAAAAAAAAAAATGTGAGAAAATGAGTGAGAAAGCAAGAAAGCAGGAAGCAATACACTCCAACCATGCAAACAAGATTAGTATGGGAATGTTAGGCACAAATGGATTCACATTTTGGAAATTCTGACAAGTCCTATAGACTTATGGTAGGATATTATTCCTCATCAGACTAATGGTATTGATCCAACAAGCAATGTAACTAAAGTTATACAAAGGTTTGAAATAGATAACAAATTTAAAGGGAAGAAACACTGGCCACTGGAAGCTCAAAGTACAGTTTACACTTGTGGTTTTCATACCTTATTAAAAATATGTTGGTGGCATATGTTGCTTAAAGAACAGAAAACATTTTAAAAACTGGGTTATTAAACCAGCTCTTAGCACAAGTGATGAAAGGTAGCCATGTGTTCAGATAGCTGAGGTATGAATCATTTCAGGGCTAGGAAGTTGTCCCAGATTCATAAGCCATCTGTTAAGTGAAAGAGCATTAGGTATACACAGTGCTAATAATTCTTACATTTGATAATTATACTCAGCATGACACATCATTGGGAACAGCAATAAAGTTCACAAATACTCACAAAACCATCATACAGGATTTTAACTGTAATAGGTGATGGTAAATTTGAGTGGGCCATAATAAGGAAAAGAAGCTTTGCATATAAAAGGGACTGCTTTGAGAACATTCCTATTTTATTTTCTCACAAATTCTAAGTATCGATTTCATCAGCAAGGTCGTATGTTTTCTTCAGAGCTGGAAAAAGATTCTCAGAAATATAAGTCTAAGAGAAAAACAGAATGCATAGAATGATAATATTTTGACAGGCTCAGTGTGTTTTGACTACAGATTAAAGTATTACAGGGTTTTCTCATATATCATATTCCATTATAAAGTCTAGTAGACAAATTCTCGATCAGCAATCCACAGCCTTGACTAAGCAAGCATTGGCAACAATACTGAGCAAAGGATATCCTGAGGGCAACATTCTTTCCCACTGCTCTGACCACAGAAGAACTACAGTCATCTTTATCCTTAATTTCCTGAAATACAAAAAAAAAAAAATTGACAATCCTGTAAACAGTCTGTTGTGTCTGAGCTATGGCAGCAGCCTTCTTCCTTCTACATGAGCTATAATTAAGAACCACACCAGTTAACCTGCTTATGCCATTAGTGCTACCAGGGCAGAAATTGTAGTATGAAACTTAATACTTTGGGGCTTCAGATGTGTCAATTACAGTCATAATGCTATCAGAAGATTTTGTTACTGTAAACTGTAATTTCTTAAGGACTGAAAGGAAAGGACACCATCTCAGGAAGGAATACATCTTCTGAGTCCAGGCTGCCATCACGTGTCAAGGCAATATTTGTTAGACATGCGATGACATGGCTTCCAACTGTGGTACTGCATTGCATTCCCAGAGAAAAAGACTGTTAGTAAGAAACTGGCAGCTCACAGGGAGATGCAAGTAAACCACTGCAGCAGGACAAGAAGGTTGTCTCCCTCTTTGAGTGATGCAACCAGTTGAAGGTATGTGAAAAAACAAGTGAGCACTTGCTGTAACTTTGGCTTCTGTAAATGTTCCTATATATTTCATGGTACAGGTACCTTGTGTTCCTAAATTCAGACAGAGCTAGATAAATTATTCATAAACCTGTAAATAAATGCACGCATATCAGAAGGATGATACTTTTAATCTTTTTGAATTGCAACAGGAAGCAATGTATGTAAACTGTTTAGTTTATGGAGCAAAATGGTAACCTAACCCTACTGTAAATCAAAAGAACAAAGACTAATAAGTTAAGCATTGCAATCACCATTTTAATGTATGAAGGCTACAGAATTGATGGATAAGGATAAAGCAGTTGATGTCATCTACCTGGACTTGTGCAAAGCGTTTGACACTGTCCCACACGACATTCTTCTCTCTAAATTGGAGAGATATCAATTTGATGGATGGACCACTCGGTGGATAAAGAACTGGCTGGATGGCCACACACAAAGAGTTGTGGTCAATGGCTCGATGTCCAGCTGGAGACCGGTAACGAGTGGTGTCCCTCAGGGATCGGTGTTGGGACCGGTCTTGTTTAACATCTTCATCGCTGACATGGACAGTGGGATTGAGTGTGCCCTCAGCAAGTTTGCCAATGGCACCAAGCTGTGTGGTCCGGTTGATACGCTGGAGGGAAGGGATGCCATCCAGAGGGACCTTGACGCGCTCGTGAGGTGGGCTGATGCCAACCTTATGAAGTTCAACCATGCCAAGTGCAAGGTCCTACACCTGGGTCGGAGCAATCCCAGGCACAGCTACAGACTGGGCAAAGAAGAGATTCGGAGCGGCCCTGCAGAGAAGGACTTGGGGGTGCTGGTCGATGAGAAAATGAACATGAGCCGGCAGTGTGCACTTGCAGCCCAGAAAGCCAATCGTATCCTGGGCTGCATCAAAAGGAGCGTGACCAACAGGTCGAAGGAGGTGATCCTGCCCCTCTGCTCTGCTCTTGTGAGACCACACCTGGAGTATTGTGTGCAGTTCTGGTGTCCTCAACATAAAAAGGACATGGAACTGCTGGAACAAGTCCAGAGGAGGGCCACGAGGATGATCAGGGGACTGGAGCACCTCCTGTATGAAGACAGGCTGAGGAAGTTGGGGCTGTTCAGCCTGGAGAAGAGAAGGCTGCGTGGGGACCTCATAGCAGCCTTCCAGTAACTGAA
This sequence comes from Lathamus discolor, assembly GCF_037157495.1. Lineage (NCBI taxonomy): Eukaryota > Metazoa > Chordata > Aves > Psittaciformes > Psittacidae > Lathamus > Lathamus discolor. The sequence goes on from NC_088886.1 coordinate 78,393,514, forward strand.
GGGGGCCTATAGAGATGCTGGGGAGGGACTCTTCGTCAGGGACTGTAGTGACAGGACAAGGGGTAATGGGTTAAAACTTAAACAGGGGAAGTTTAGATTGGATATAAGGAGGAAATTCTTTCCTGTTAGGGTGGTGAGGCACTGGAATGGGTTGCCCAGGGAGGTTGTGAGTGCTCCATCCCTGGCGGTGTTCAAGGCCAGGTTGGATGAAGCCTTGTGTTGGATGGTTTAGTGTGAGGTGTCCCTGTCCATGGCAGGGGGGTTGGAACTAGATGATCTTGAGGTCCTTTCTAACCCTAACTATTCTATGATTCTATGAAGTGCTTTTGCTATGTGTTCAAATCTCTTAGACATAACCTAAGCATGTGACTTGTTAAATTGATGATTCGGTTCATATTTACCCACCACTGACTATCATCATATCTCTCTTTTGATTTGCTTTCTTCTGCTATGCTGAAATACATCTTTGTCTTTTTTTGTCTTAAGATTCTGGGAAACCTGAAAGGCCTTCGGAGGATCCAGAGGTTTCTTTCCAATAAAAGAGACTTGTATGAGTCCAATACTTGCGATATTGTACTTGTATGGTCAGGTGTAGAGTATAAAACATTAGCAACATAAGATTTTTTCCTCTCCGTGACAAAATAAATGGGTTCTTTCTGAAAATGATGTCTCTTGAACACAGGGAAACTTCAGAATATCCAAAGATGCAGTGAACTTTTCACTACAGACTTAAATAAACAAACAGTTTGAAATTCCTCCCTCCCTCTCCCACCTCTTTTCAAGAATATAAAGAGAAGGCTCAGGAATAAATATTGGAAAATGGAAAATTTCATCCGTAAGACATTATTCGCATCTTGGTGAGGTCAGGGGTAAGGCACTCATTTCTGAAAACTAGTTGCAGTCCATTGTGACCTCCTGAAGCCAGCAGATCTCAAGCAGTTCAAGCCAACAAAGATCTGTGACACTACAAATCCTGCTCTCAGATCCTTTTTTGCCCACTGCACCCCCAAAGCTACTTCCTTGAGAAGTCCCACTACTGAGAGTCTTGAGACCGAGGACTAAGATTAAATACAGAGAGTGAATAATCCTCATAGAGTACCCCATTATTGGTTGGTGATACCTGGGAAAGCCATATAGACCACACTTCCATCTTTGCCATAACCACATATGAATGAAAATCACATAGATTTCCATTTCACTTTTGTAGAACCATTCTGAAGCATTATGTTATGATATAAAGATGATTGTGAAGAACTCAAGACATTGGTGAAAGAAGGCTACATGTAGTTATAACTACCATTTTGTGCTTGGAGAGCTGGAGCATGGAAATAATCCATGCGGACTTAGTTTTTTTCAGTGGAAGAAGGATGAGTGTCTCAGTTTCTGACATCTGTATCCCTACCCTTTTGATCTCATGTGGAAATGTAATTTCACAAGATCAAAATATATCTAGGCAAGAACAAAGAGGATTGGTCATATTATTTTGGATATTTTATTAATTGAGACTGGAAATCAAATCATGAGAAGAGCAATAAACGCAATATATAGTTTGACTCGTATTCTAACACAGGAAGAGTTTAATTTGGTTCAAGTGTTTAGTTCAGATTTTTGCTTACTCCCTCTTATAGCTGCTGTACATAGTAGCAAGATGTTATGTTTGTGAAATCCTGTAATCCACTAAGATGGTGTTACAAACACCTCTAAAATGTTATAATTTAATACCAGTTTTGGTTTAATGCAACATTAATTACACTGAATTTAGTTTGTTATTTTTTGAATTTATGCTTTTTAATCAATTGGGGTTTTTAGGGAGAAAAATGTTCAGAAATATGTTTTAATCATTAAAAATGCTGTAAAACCAAGAAAAAATAACTTTGATAAGTGCTGCATTGAGAGAAATATGAAAAGGAAAATCATATGCAAGAGGAAAAATCGCATTTATGTGAAATGTACTCTAATTTAACCCAGAATGTTTTCACTGTTTTTTGATAGTAATATTTGGCTGTTAGATAGTAACTCCTATACTGATGAACAAACAGTGTTGATAATATAACTTTTTGTTCAGACTCCTAACTTAGAAGTTATCAGTTTCTCACTCAAACATTTGTTTAAACACATACAAGGTATTTAGAGCAGATTGGTGTCTTACAAGTTAATGTTCTTTCTATTCAGAGGTGGTATAACTGTCTGCTCTGGGGAATGAATTTTTTCTGTGCTCCCTGATATTTGAACTGTCCTTCCTAATGGCAAAGTTTCACAGTAGGACTAGAGAATACTTCTATAGAGCGTTGCACTATGACTAAGCAGTTGGCTTACTGCTTGAAAACGAAGATCTGAATCTCTTGGGTTTGGAAAGGGAACCAAATTACTCTTTCTGCCTAGAAGCATGAAGATACTGTTTAAAGAAAGCCACCTCACACCTCTCCTCTTTGTGCTTTGGATTCCAGGCATGAGAAGTCTGGCAGCTGGAAGGCTTTCATACTCCTCTACGTTTTGCATTTCATTAGATAGATGCTTGCTGGAGAAATATGCTATGCAAAGGCATTAAATATCCCATCATGCACTATACAAATTGGTGGAAATATTTCCTAATCCTAGACCTCCAGTTGGAATGAACTTTTACAGTATCACAGCACATATTGTTAAATACCTTCATATTTTGCTTATAGAATGTAGGTTTAATGAGGATCTGAACTGTGATCTTTTAATGTGATCACTTAGTTCATTAAAACACTGTATCACCTACACAAATCTCTTGTTCATGAAGTTCATTGCAGTGAATCACAGCACACATGAGTAACTGCAAAGTAACAGAGTTTTCTTATATCTCTGTGGTGCAGCCCCCATTGGGCTCTCACACTGAGGGCTTTTCATAGACTGCTGTTCTGAAATAATAATGAGAAAATCCATTAAAAAGATCTATTTTTTATTTTCAAAGAACTGAACTCATTTTATGGTGAGTAATCACACTACAGCATATGAAGTTCATCATTCTGTTCTAAAGTTCCCGTTCATCCAATATTGCAAACAAATAAGACTTATTGCATTTGGTCAAAGTTTGGCATGGTGAGATTTTTCTATTGTCTAAAACAAGAGGTCAGAGAGAATGAAAGGATGGGAAAACAGACATAGCAAGCTAAAGAGGGGAAACTATTTTGAAATGGAACTTGAAACTGCTCTACTGGTCCCTTCTAGAGCTCTCCAGGAATAAGACATGGTTTTTTTTTACAATAGTTGAACATCTGAAAGCGACTAGTTCTGAAATTTTTCAAGGATTTCTCAATACAGCTTTTTCTTTCTATTTTCATCATTTTCAGTTTGTTCTTTAGACTTCCCAATTGCCCCACTGATTTGTATATCTGCTAAATGGAGAACTTATCCTAAGCATATAATAGGGACAGGACACTTTGAAGTTTGTTATTCATTTTCACAAATAACTCTGATATTGCAACTGTTAGAGATTGGGAAGATTTTTGTCCAGTCTCTGTAATCTTTGCTGTCAGGGTTAGGTACTTGCTTTAGCTGCATCCCACCCCAAGGCTGCTGGGAAATAACCTGAAAGCAAACAATTATTAAGTTCTTTATGCCTGCTTCTTCCTTTCTGCAGGAAGGAAACCAGGGCTGCTGGGCTGCAGATGACCAATGGGATCCCTGGCAAACTGCTGATTGATGAGCATTCAGATGAATATCTGGATGACAAGGAAGGTGGGCTGCAAAGCACCTTTGCAGTCTAGAAGAAATGTCTGCTACTTGACTAACTTGTAATAGATTACCTCAATTTCCATCAAGATTCAGTGACTTGACTGAGAATTATCCATATATTTTTCTATTTTAATTTTTATGGAGAAATATTTTTTTCTGTTAATAGGAAATCTATAGAAATTTTTCTTTTTATTTTTATTTTCAAGCAAAAGTCAGTATTTATTCATTTAAAATAATTTATTTTTTTTACTGAAAAGAAAAATAGTTTAGTGACAATGGTCCTTGTCTACTGGTAAAGGCAAAAAAAATCTTGATATTTGAATGGAAAAATATATAGAGATATGTACAAAATACATACACATACAAAAAGAGTGATTCTTTCTGTAATAACCTTTCTTTACCCTTTGCATTTTCAAGCTAACTCTAACTTCATTTAGTACTTATATAGTCAAGAAAGAAAGCATGCTTTGTAACACTTGGCAAAATCCTGAAGTGCCCAGGGGTAGATTAGCATGCAGAGTGAAGAAATGCTGCACGGGATAAATGCAGCTCATCATATGGTTGTCCAATTTATCACCCTGACATCACCAAGTATGGAGGGTGTATAAATTATATTAACCTAATCAAAATCCCTCTATCGAAAGTAATTGAACAAGAGAGCTGCTATTTACAAATATGTGATCTAGCCATGAAATCCATACTGATACTTCATAGCAGCTGGTTCATGGTTGTCCTGCTAACATGTGAGATAAGGCACCACTCTGGGTGATTAAATATGACAGAACTCTTCCAGGAAAAGTATCAGCTTGTATACTCTCTTCAAGAAAGTGTTGACTATATTTGCCTGGACAGTGTTAAGTTATGCTGCACTGTTATTATAAAATTGACAAGTAAAATGTTAAAGGTAAACAGCAGTGGATAATGTAAAAGGGCAGAGAAAACCAACAGTCAACAAGACACAAGGAAGTAAGAAAAGAATTTTGGTGAAGAGTCCTTTTTATGCTAAATATCTTTGTACCTTTAATGCACACAACAGGAGAAAAAAACCCACTTTTTTTTTTTAATCATAGCATTGTTATAGATATTCCTACGAATGAGAGTGCATTGAAAGAAGCATTTTTAATCTGATAATCAGAGGTAGAGAGAATGCAGTATCAGAAGAAGGTATGTCCCAGAAAAATTGCTATTACAAAGAGAGTCAGGGTCCCGACCTTGAGGACCCTGCAAGCGGCAATTTCTGATTAAGCTGAGCTGGGAGCTTCCAAAAGAAATAAAGGAAAAACCAAATTTTTCAAAATAGCTCAAATCATAATAAATTTTAAAAACCATTTATCCTGAAATAAATGACTAATTTATTCCCAGAATTCTTCATCATTTCTGAATAATATACGTGATGAAGTGTGAGAATGATGCTTGATTAAATGAGGTCCCTGGAGTGCATCAGAGGAGATTTAGTCTGGAAAACAGCATCTGCTGTCTCTTTCTCTCCTTCTCTCAATGCTGTGTTGTTTCCACATTTTACAGCATATTACCCGCTTTCATTTTTAAGAGAATAGGACAATATTTATTCAGGTTTTTCTGTGGTGGCCATGCAATGGGTCTTTCAGTGTGAGGGTCTGAAAAATATTGCTGAATACCTATTTATTTTTCCTGGCTGGAATAGTAATTGCCTTCTCTTAGTCACAGGTTATACAAATTTAAATCATTATCTGATATAATGATGCCAGTAAATTTAATTCAAATGGCTTCTTCCCAGACTGTGTTTTCCATATTTCTATTCTAACCAACACATCCGACATTGAGGATCACAACTTCAGTATAACAGTAATGAGAGCTAAACAGATATGTCAGTAATTAACAGTTGGAGATGTCACCACTTTTATCCTTTGCCACTGCAACCAGTTTTATAATGATGAAATGCATATGCATTGTCTGACACAGCTGTGTTGTACATATCTAGTCTTACCCAGTTCTAGAAGCTGAGGCCATTAATAGCTTAGTTGGAAAGCCAGCTGAAAGTCCATTATTGGAATTCAGATGCAAACACCAATGGTGAATTCTCAACCACAGAAATAAAACAAGTTAGGAGATACTACTAGCCCCAATACTGCTGGTATTTGGGAAGATAAAATTGCAGAAGAAATACTGAGTAATCACTAGAATGAGGGAAAAGTCAATAGTGTAATCACATCTCATCTAATGGGCATTTTTCAACCTTCAAATTACTATGTTCTCCCCTTTTTGCTCTTCTAGACTGTTAGAGGGACTGTTGTGCTTTGTACTCTCACTAGGCTCTTGTTCTCCTACGAAATCTAATGCCATCCCCTCACAGACCTACTGAAAATGTGTTATTTGCTGCATACCTCAAAATAATTTAACTGGGGAAGAAATCACTTAAGAATTACTGAGGTTATCCTTAATATTACATGCTTTGTGTTTGGTGTAATCACCGAAGATTTGGAACAACCTTTCCTGCTTCTTCTGTCTTCTGACAGAACTCCAAAGCAACCCAACTGAAGTGAAGCCAGAAAAAGCAGCAGAGACATACAATACTGTTTATTCAGAGCTGCCTCAAACTTTTTATCAGATTTGCTGCTTGAAAGTAGTTATTTTAAATGACCCAAACAATAATTAAGACCAGGCTTCTCTACATCCTTTTGTGGAACAAAGATACCTGTGCATAGTCTGCCTGGAACATAGGAGTGATACTGCTATAACTGGCACACAGAGTAAGGCATTGCCTTTTTGGGAACATAACCCAACTGCTTGATAGTAACAGTCAATGATTTTAAACAGCAAAGCAGTGAACAAGGACATCGTAGCAAAGTGCACAGTAATGAAAACAGTGCCAGTATCTGGATGCCACACAAGAAAGAGACAGACTGAAAGAAACCTTGGTGAATACCTTTGGATAGTCCTCAGATCTCTAAAACCTACCAGCCTGGCACTAACCTTCATCAGTGTCCCAGCCCACTCTCTGAAAGGGATTTTCATCCCACTTTCTCTTGCTGTACTCACACCATCTGCTAGCAAGTCATAGCACTATAGGAACATTCAGTACCTGTGATACCAGTAGCTTAGATTAAAAAAAAATCCCATTATAACAGTGTACTTATTCAGCATCAGAAATAAATGCCAAAAGAGGACTGTTATGTAGGTGGCCAGATGCTTGTCCATAAATAGTTTTGGATTAATAATGGGTTCAGTGGATGATTTTGGTTTGTTGGTTTTGTTTTTTTTTTTTAAAGCTGAATGTAAAACTGTTCAAAAACTTCCAGTATGCACTGCTTCTTCGTTATCACACATTTTCTCCTAGCATGTACTACATTCGATTAGAAAGACAACCATTTTTACAAGAAGATGTTATGCCAATATTAACTAGGAACAAAGATAATATCAAAGATAAAACTGCCATCATGTTATTACAAGGCTGTAATTTGCCTGAACATTTTTATGAAATTATAAAATTGGATATGATATCTATATCTGATTATGAACATAAACATATCCCTGTGAGTTAATAACTATAATCTTGTTTTTACTTGTTGACAGTCTGTGACTAATTGCTGTCTGAGGAGACTTTAAACAGATCAACTCAAAAACAACCTCTAAAGAAAGGTAATATGCTTAACACTTGTTTACTTGGGACTGAAAAGTTTCTGTACTTTATTTGGATCTCTCTATTATATGGTTGGTCCCTAAGAGAAAAAAAAAACCAAAGTGCATTATCTTAAAAGAGACCATAGACTACTTGTTAAATCCCTTAATTCTTTGAGTTTCATAATGCTGTTGTAAATTTCCCAGTATTTATAGCAAAACAGAGAGTAGAAGGATTACTTCCACTTAGATCTTCCACTATCTAGCCACAAGCAACAAATTGCTGACAATCAGACTCTGCCCCAGTGACTGTTTTTCTTAAAACTTTAGAGAACTTCAGATCTGGTCCCATGGGCTGAATATCTTTTTAGAGCTGGTGTGCATTAGGCATTCTCTCAAGGTGTATTTTCCAGTTTTGTTTCAGCTGAAAGGAATCCAGGTCATACTCAGAGTGCTCTGCAATGTGGACCTGGGAACAGTAAATGTGGATGATGCAGAGATTTGCTTCAGAAGCATGAACATCATCTACATTAGGTCAGAAATGCCTATATAGTGTTGCACTGTGTTTAGGAGCAGTAATATTAAAGCCTGACTGGGTCGCTAGGTAAACAGGAATGACAGAATCTTATCTCAAACATTTTATCATCCAGCTTTCAGAAAGGATATCTCTATTTAAAGAATAGGCACCTTTATCACATCAGAAGGTTTTTACTATTTTTATCTGGAATGTCATTTGAAATCCAGGTCTGTGTGTGTTCCTTAGCAATCAGGCATCACCAGTTCTTCTAAAAGTCCCAAATATTGTGTGAAAGATAAAGTAAAGCTACACAAATATATTTTCCTCCTATCAACCACTTTCTCTTCATTAAAATGCCAAGTCTGATTTCTGCTAGACATATTATTCAAGCTGTAGCGAACGGCTGAGCTATAGTAAGCAAGAATACCACCCACTTTGGAGAAATCTGATTCTGCCTGAAAACCATTAAGATATTCCCTGCTCGACAATGTGCATTGTCTGGTGAGAAAACTCTTTTTTATATTTATCTAATGTTGCAGGCTCTGTAGCAACACAGAGGAAAATACTAATTGTCACTTATTGTTGCACTGTTGTTTGTGGTTGCTAAACAAGTCTCATACATAACTGATCTAATATATAACTAATAAATACATATACACATTTATGCAGTAAAATCAGCACAGTAAAATATAGTTATTTTTGTGTTATTCATCATTTTGATTAAGAATTCTAGAATCAAAGAAGTTGAGAAATGAGAGACCCAACAAGACCCTGGACTGAATTCAGTAGGTTAGCCTTCCCCTTGATTCAGCACTGCTGACACACCTGGAAAGCTGCACCCAGTTCTCAGCTCCCCAGTACAAGACGAAGAAATGCTGGAACGAGTCCAGCAAAAAGCTGCAAAGATTCTGAAGTGACAGAGGCATCTGACAGATAGGAAAGGCTGAGAGAGCTGAGACTGATCAGCCTTGAGAAGAAAAGGCCAGAGGGAAACATAATGTGTGTAAATACTAGCAAGAGTAAAGAAAATGGACACTAACTGAAGTACTTAGAATTCCATTTTAAAAAGGGAAACTGCTTTATTGTAAGGGTGGTCAAATACAAGCACAGCTTGCCCAGAGGAGTTGCAGAGTCTCCATCCTTGGAGATGTCCAAAACCCAGTTGGACATGGTCCTGGGAAACCGCTACTCTAGCTCTGAGCAAAGGGCTGCACTAGATCATCTCTAACAATGTCTGCCAACCTCAGCCATTCTGTAAATCTGTGAAAGTCAGTGGTAACTAGAGACTAACCCTGAATTTCTTGCTTGTATCATTACAGCAATAAAGATCATTGGACACGGCCCTTACATTCTAAAAATACTTTCAGCAGTAACATCAGAATAATTACTCTGCTATCAATGAGTTTCTGAAGCAGATTTATTATAAATGTTTTAGCAGGAAACATTAAATATATTTCAATAAATATCTAATCTCTTCAAATTAACAATAAAGGCTTAATATAAAGGGAGATTGGAGAGGATTTAGTGAATTAGTGTGCAGAGTGACAGGTTAATTGCTCTGTGGATCATTAAGCAATGCATTTATTTAGCAACAAATAATTTAACCAGTGAACTCAGCCTGTTAACAGGAAAAAATAATATCTTATTTTAGGCATTTGATCATATTTTGGTGAATAAATTTAGTTAGTGAACTTTTCCACATGCAGTTTGCTTTCAGCTTTCATTCAATATTTATTACTTGCAGCTCAAGCAAGTGATGGGTCTCTGTAATTGCATTTTAACTATCTGCTTCTTAGGAAGACTGCAACCTTGGCTATTTTCTATTGTGGGGTGGTGTGGGATGGGTTTCATTTTTGTTTCCTCCCTCCCTTTTTAGGAGAAGAGCTAAGAAGACAAACAACACAACAATGCGCAGCTGAAGTGCTTAAAAAATAAACCTGGAAAACACGGAAAACGATTCTTCTCTAATGAAAAAGGATTCTTAGGAATACCGAATTGAAAAAAGGCTAGAAACCTGGAAAGTCCCCAGGGCTTCAGCCTTCCTAATGTAATATTCAGCCTGCAATATTATTCATGTTTTTCCACAATTTTTAAAGGTATTTATCTGATTCTATGCATATTTAATGTTCATGAAAGTAATGGAGATAAATGTGTGCCATTATTAGCAGACACTATTTCAGTTCACTTGTTCTTTCCCACCACTTCTGCTGAATACATAAGAAAATAGAAATGAGCATTCATCTTTAGAAGAGAAAGGGAAAATAACTGAAACATATACAGGGAAAATTCAGTCTTAGGCAGACTGATTTTTCAGAAGGCTTCTGATTAACCTGTGAAAGAAACACTGACCACTCCAAGTATAGCATTCTTTATGCAGGGTCACATGAAGCAGGGGAAACGTGTCTTACAGGTCTCGCATGGAATAACATGTTCTTTCACGCACTTGGTTACTGGGGGCCAAGGAATAGAAAGGAAATTTGCGACTACTCTAGGAACACATTAGTTTCAAGTCTCAAAGCAGGCAACCGTTATATCTGACAACGACCCCTTATTCTCTCTTCCTAAGAAATGTTCATAAATATTACCAAACTTCAAAGAAAACACAAGTCAAGCATACAATAACTTTTAAAGGAAGAATATGGAAAATTTCGGGTGTTTTAATATAACTTGTAAGGCTGAAGATATTACACATTCCACTGAGAAGTGGTTTTTAGAAATTTAACTAAGCCATTAATAGAAATTTCTTGGAAACCCATTATTTGCTCCCAACATATAGATCTAATTCCCACTGATTTCAATAAATAAATACGGATCTTTGGGTATCTATTAAGACTAATTGAGTCAAGGACTAAGTATTGACCAACAAAAAGAGAGAAAGTCAATATTTTCATTGAAGGAAAATCTATCTTCATCTTCACTGAAAACATGAAGCCAATAGGCCACATATTTGCCCTAATTTATTTATCCTTTGTAACTCCTGGGATAAATATATATGGGAGTGTTTATATATATATATATATATATATATATATATATAAAAACTGGTATATATAACCTGGTATATACAACTCACAGGAATTAGCTGAAGTGAATTCTCTCTATTTTGTCTGTTTCAAGGGAAGATAAGGCTGTTAAATCCATCCTACCTACCACCACCACAAGACTCAGCAGTGGGGATTAACTGTTCTCCAAAAGTACTGCAAGTTTTGTCTTTATGCTGGTGTCAATGCGCTATGGACTATGAGAGCTGCCCTAGGGCAACATATAATCTCAGAGTCATTAAAGAGCTATCCTGCAAATGCTACAAATGATAAAAACTATAATGCATAAAATAAAGACGTTCTCTCCCTTCTACGTGGAATCTTTTACAGCGGAGCATATTACTGAAAAGATCATAAAGTCTCCAACAGATACGTCGTGTAAGATGGACTGGATGACCTCTAGATATCTCTTCCAACCCATCATTCTACAAATCTATAGAGAAATAATAGTATCACAAAAATCCCATATTGTTACACACCTGTAAGCAGTGTCCGATAACAAGGTAAAGGCTCATTCAGTGTCTCTATGATGAGAATAGTTATTTTAAATCATAACTGAAGTTGTAATAGTTCTATTCTTTTTTTTTTTTTTCTTTTTCATAATTGACTTAAATTTCTTCCTGTATTTAAAGCCTTTTCTATTTAGGAACAGAAGTCTTCCATTTGGTGTGGAACAAATACTGTGCTTACTGATATTTGAGTCATTATTTTCCTTGCAATTTAATCTGACATAAATATGTAGCCTACAATGACAAACATATTATAAATGAGCAATAGGTGACATTTTTATCACATCTTATATGGAACATTTTAACATAATCTGTTCTGGGTATTATATGCATTAAATATGCACTCATCTAGCATATTGCATTGGAAAAACCTCATATGGTGTGTTTTAAAAGCAGCATTTAACATATTAATATCTCTAAAGTCCACTTCCCATAAAGAAGGTTTTTGCTGAAAAGAAGCAGACATTGCATGGTAGGGGAAAACAGACTACATGTTTTTCTGAAAAACAATTAATTTCGTTAGGAATTAAAATTTTCATACACTGTTAGACTGCTGCTTCAGTGGAAAAAATGTCTGTGCCTTTTAATGAAAACACTAGTAACATAGGGGAAATTGCTAATTTATACAGAACAGAGAAGATTTAACACCTGGCTTTTGAACACATTATTAAATTATGGTCTTAGTAGGAAAGCAAGTATCTCTTTGTAAAAAAGCATTCAATTTCAGGTAACAGCTTTTATCTTTATTTTTCAACCTTGTGCAATGAGGAAGGAACACATCAGCTTTTTTGTTTTATTATTCCTATTTTGCTTGTGGGTGGTAGTCATACCGTCTCATGCAAAGTCTGCTATAACACTATTTCTGAGGGGAAAAAGCCCAGTAAAGAAAAAGGGATCTAAATAAGCCAACGCCTTACCTCTTCAAAAATCTCATCTTCTGAGCTATTTCTTTTCTCTTTGTTTCACTAAAAAAAATCCCTTACATATTTCATCTGGATTGTGGTTAGCCTTCCATCTTTGTCACTCTTCTGGGGAAGAGGAAAATAACTGTAGAGATTGACATTTTAATTTCTATCTGTCAAGAATGAAATATCTGAATGAGCACACACTCTAACAGGGCAGGGGAAACTTGACTGAGATCTTCACACTACATTCAGGTAAGGAAAGATGAATTGGAAATAGTCTCTAATGATCCACACTGAGGAAAAACTGTATTTTACATAGTCTAGATGGGCATTTTATTTTTGTGTTAAATCAGTAAATTCAGAAGTGTAAATGAGAACAAAATAAATTATTTGTGTGCTACTTAATGCTGATTATGTCAGAATCAAGGCAGGTTTTCCCGGTATCAGCTAAAAATTTATTTTTCCACAGATGTCTAATATCTCTCATCCAAAATACTACAAAAATGCCTGTGTATTCATAAAGTCAAGCTATAAGTTAAGGACGCACATGTTGTTTTTACATAGAGTGAGGTGTATTTAGACTGGCATTCAAGTATCCAGAGCCTCTAGCTCTCTTATGACTACAGAGAGAGAATGAGGATATTAACTTGCAGATGCTAATACCATGTTTTATGAACACCTGTCTCTCTGGGGATTTGTTGACCTCTTGCTAAAATGTCTTTCTTTCTTAAATATTTATCATATAGAATTTTGTAATAAAAGCAGGAAGAAGATAAAAATGAAAACATTTTGGATTCTTTTTCTTTTCATAAAAACTGAAGAGAATAAAAAACTGCCACAACCTTTTCTAGAAACAGATTGCATAAATTGTGGAAGGAAAAACAATGGTAACAAATGATTGCTAGGAATCTAGCCATTTGACAGCACTATATGGAAGGTAAGAGGGTCACAACAACACAGCAATGAGACTTCTTAAAAGACTAACTGCAATCAGAATATTTAGCCCATCTTAAAAAAAAGCTAAGACTTCCAGATTTTCATATTTACTTGGTATTAATTCAAATTATGCCTATCATTGTGATTAACATTATGATTAAAAAAAACCCCAAACTATTCCTGTGTGTCATGAAAGAACTATTTGTGAGCCAGTAACTAGCTCCAAATGTTCTAGCTTGACAGAGTTCCAAAGGTATTTCATGATGAGGTGTGACCAGTAAAAACCCTGCACATAGAGGGACTGGACTATTATAAATGTGTTTTATGTATTTAATTTATAAGTGAACACTATATGAAATAGTTTTAAAAGACCTAGGGTTACCAGTGTCAGCAACAAGTTGGTGAGAAATGACTGGTGGCAAGGATATTCAGGAAAGTCCTGTTTTGATACATCTATTGCTCGTATCTCACTTTAACAAACATTTTCTATAAAATCTGGCAAAGTAAAGTAATTCTTAAACATGGTAATAGTTGATCTACCATGTTTTGATTCCTCACAATCTGTGTAACAAGCTAAATCATTGAGATAATGTACTAGGAACAATAAAAGCTAATTGTAAATGCTATGAAAACAACCCTTCCTCACCTTAAATCTGCAGATTTCTAGGGAGTACAATAATCAGTGCTTTTTAAAGAAGTAATTGAAATTTGATTCTCTGCAGATAAGGAAGAAGTGTTCATGTCAATTATTTCTGGAGGAGAAAGTAATGACAACAGGCAAGCAATATAATCATGAATCTATTGCTGTATATTCTTGCATAAAATCATGTTACTTATCGTACATTTATAAATGTCAAGTGCAGTCTGCCCCAGATGTATTTCAACACTGAGAAATATGAGAGATTTTGTATTAGTTTATTGGAAAAGTTCAGTGATTTGGTTAAGAAACTCAGTTAAATTGCAAATTTAGTGATTTGATGAAAAAGTGTGTTATTGATGTAGACATGAGTAGACGGGCAGACAAATAGTTATTCCTCCAAAATGAAAGGTTTCCAAATCACAGAATCATAGAATCAACTATGTTGGGAAAGACCTTTAAGACCATCAAGTCCACCCATTACCCCAGGACTGCCAAGACCACCACTAAAGCATACCACTGAGGGCCTCATCTACATTGTTTTTGAATACTTTCAGGGACAGTGATTCCACCATTTCCCTGGGCAGCCTGTTCCAATGCCTGATCATCCTTTCTGTGAATAAACTGTTCCTGATATCCAATCTAAACCTCCTCTGGTGCTGCTTGAGGCCGTTTCCTCTTATCACTTGTTACTTGGGAGAAGAGATCAACCGCCACCTAACTACAACCTCCTGTCAGGTAATTGTCGAGAGTGCTAAGGTCCCCCCTAAACCTTCTCTTCTCTAGACTAAACAACCTCACATCCTTGCTAAAGTGTATTTCTGGTCATCAGAGGAGAGAAAGGACTTACCACAGTCATGGCTCCAGCTCTGTAATCAAAGTCGATTCTAACTGAATAGGTGTGGAAGAGTCCAGGGCTCCTACTTTAACTGGCGGAAAAGCCAAAAAGGAAACTCCCTCCACCAAGGACCACTAGACTTCGCTACTTTATTCCTCTACACTGGCAGAAAAATTGGCAGAGCTCGACTGACCTCTGTTTGTAGAGAAATGTAATTTCAACAGACTGGTTGGAGAAGTTTCTGTATAAAATTCTTTTCTATGAAACAGACTTAAACAGTTATATATCTTTGAAGAACATGAATAAATTGTACTATTTTTCTAAGTTAAACGGAGCTTTTCAAATTTGTGACCCTTTTGATTAGATAAAAATATACATCACATCTCACAAAAACGTATAAGCTGCAATTCCAGAAGCTACATTAAGGGAATTAATACCTTCAAATGAAACTAGTCTACTCATCATTCACATTTCATTTACCTCATCATAATGACTCCAGTAACATTGATCAGGATGGTAGTTTCCCTAACATATTACAAGGTACTTTGCCAGGTAATTAATTGTATCTCTGGTAGGGTAACTCTTCCAAGTTATCCAGGAAATATCCAGAATTTAGTTATTATTGCTGCAAACAGCTGTACAGTTTGTCAAAAGACCTATATGGTGACCTCCAAACAATTTTACAAGTAAAGCTTCATGAAGGAACTAGCATCCTCAAGGGATTAAAATACTATCCTCATTTGTGAAACCTTGTGTAGGTGTCTGCCAGCTCCTGTGCCTCAAATTGCAACTGTGACTCAAGGTAGGAAGTCATCAAGTATGAAGTGACAGAAGTGTGTTGCCTAAAGGTTACTTGGTGGTAGCCTACTTTCTCTACAGCCATTGGAGAGACACGTTCCTTAAATAGAAATTAAGAACAGGAATGTAATTTAACTGTTCTGATTAGTCTTGAACAGGAATGCACCCCGCTGCTAGGGAGTTAGATTCCCTAGTCAGATTAGATGTTCTGTATCTTTTGCTTTAGTGCACCTCACCATTTCCAGCAACAGGGAAATCATAAGTGAAGAAATTTAGTCATGTTCTCTAGGTTCACAGCACATCTTTAGACTTACTACAATTTTATCATGGATATAACTCTTGAAAATATATCAAAAATTACCAGGGTAAAGTCACATCATTGACAAAATAATCACTGGTGTAACTCCATCAAGTTCAGAAAACATGAACCACATTTTAGTGGTTTTTTTTAGATGAACTTTTTAGATTCATTTTAGATGAATCACATATTAATGATTCAAACCCAGCATTATATGGGGAAATTGCATGTCTATAAAACTATTCATTAGTATACAACTCAATCAAGAGAATAAGTCTAGAGTAAGGACTGTAAGGGTTGAATTTCAGAGTTTCTTGAAAGGAAGGACTTATTTTCCTTAGGTCAAAAATATCCATGGAGCCACTGTATTAAAGTTTATGGAATTGCGCCAGAAATTAATTTGGGTTTCAGTGTTGGGAGCATAAACAATGGCATTATTAGTGTGTTCAGACCTCTGGTCTTAATAAACTGATCAGATTATTCTATTCACAGGCTTCACAATGATGAGGATCATTATGTATTGTCAAAAGATTCAGCACATAGCATTCATAACAATGAAGCTTTGCTGAAGTATCCTAATGTTAAAGGCTGATAAATTAAGCAGCCTCAGAATTCTCATTAAGTACGTCAAGCTGAATCGCTGTGTGTTTTGCCTTAGCTAATGGGTTGGGTGACCAACAGCAATTCACAACTGAGAGCATAATAAGATTATCTTATTAAGGTAGCTGAGTGAGTGTTGCAAAAGGTGCCAGGCAGAAAAAGCCGTTCAGTTTTGAAGTGGACTGCTCATATTATAGAATGTAAATACTTCTAAAAAGAAAGTTTCTTTCATCTACTTAGAAAGAGACAGACACAAACAAGTGAGAAAAAATAATGTATTTCCAATGACTAATGCAAAACTGAAGTTAATTCTTTCTTAGTTATGGCTAAGTGTGATTCATGCCGCTTGTCTTCTACTGGTTTCAGGCACTGATCCCATGCCCAAGAACTCTCATTACCAATTCTTCCTTCCAGGTAAATGTTAAATATCACCATGCATCACCTGTATTTAATGTATTTTTCAAGAAAAGCCTCTCATAATTCATGTCTGCTGTTAATGCCTTAATTTTTTATTTATTTTTTCCTCTTCTGAAAAGAGCTTTGTGTTTCACAAGTCCCATCTCCATGCACAATAGAAGCAATGAAAACACCAAAGACTGATAAACAGCCATAAAAGTATCGTTGCTCTGTGGACTCCTTACAAAAGGCCTAGACCATTTTCCAGCCCTGCTAAGCCTCTTCTGAGATACCCAGTCTGGTTTTATTGAGAACAGTTAAAAGGCTGATGACTGATCTTTCACCCTCACTGTTATTGAAGCTTTAAATACATTTAGACAAGATGAAGAGAGAGGATCCTATTATTCTTATTATATTAAAAAACACCAGGAGGCCTGCATGGATTAACAAGGAGCTCCTGAGCAAAATCCAACAAAAAGGAAGCCTTCTCAGAGTGGAAGCAAGGACAGGTAGTCTGGGGGGAATATAGAGAAATTGTCCAAGAAGCCAGGGATCAGGTTACGAAACCTGAAGCCCTGATAGGAGTATATCTGGCCAGGGAAGTCAAAGACAAGAAGAAAAGCTTTTACAAGTATACGGATAACAAAAGGAAAACTAGGAAAAATTGTGGGCCCTCCCTGGAAGGAAACAGGAGAGCTGATTACCCAGGATATGAAAGAGGCCAAGGTATTCAATGACTTCTTTGTCTTGGTCTTCACTGACAAGAACTCCAGCCACACTGCCCAAGTGATAGAAGGCAAAGGCTGTGACTGGAAGAATGAAGAACCACCTACTGCAGAAGATCAGGCTCAAGACAGTCAAGAACCTGGTGGTCCGTGGAACCTGATGGGATGCACCCACAGATCCTGAGGGAACTGGCAGATGAAGTGCTGTCGTGGTTTAAACCCAACCACAAACCTCGTTCACTCACTCCCCCTCTTTTGCCCTCCCCCTGCTCATGGAGGGACGGAGAGGAGAATCGAAAAGAATGCAACTCCCATGGGTTGAGATAAGAACAATTCAGTAACTAAGATATAACACAAATCACTACTGCTACCACCAATAATAATAATGATAAAGGAAATAACAAGAGGAAAGAATACAACACCTCAAAACCAGCTGACCAATAACTTGCCCCACTCCCCCCAGCAGAGCACTGACCGATACCTCCTCCAACCCTGCAGTCCCCAACCCTTCCGGGTAACTCTCCGTTACATCCTGGGCATGACGTGCTGTGGTATGGAATACCTCTTTGGCGAGTTTGGGTCAGGTGTCCTGTCTCTGCTTCCTCCCAGCTTCCCCTCCTCCCTAGCAGAGCATGAGGCTCAGAAAGTCCTTGGCCAGACCAAACATTTGAGCAGCAACTAAAAACATCAGTGTTATCAGCTCTCTTCCCAGGCCAAAAAATGAAAACATAGCACTGCACTAGCTACTAAGAAGGAGAAAAATGACTGCTACTGCTGAACCCAGGACAAGTGGGTAAGCCACTCTCCATCATATTTAAGAAGTTGTGGCATTTCAGTGAAATTCCCACTGACTGGAAAAGGAGGAATATAATCCCCATTTTTAAAAAGGGCAAAAAGGAAGACCTAGGGAATTACACGCCAGTCAGCCTCACCTTGGTTCTCAGCAAGATCATGGTGCAGACTCTCCTAGAAACTATGCTAAGAGACATGGAAAATAAGGAAGTGATTGGTGACAACCAACATGGCTTCACTAAGGGCAAATCATGCCTGACTAATTTGGTGGCCTTCTACAGTAGGGGTTACAGCTCTGGTGGATATGGGAAAAGTGACTGCTGTCATCAACCAGGACTTGTGCAAAGCATCTGACATTGTCCTGCATGGCATCCATGTCTCTAAAGTGGAGAGGCAAGGATTTCACCAACAGATGACTTAGAATCATAGAATAGTTAGGGTTGGAAAGGACCTTAAGATCACCTAGTTCCAACTCTCCTGCCATGGGCAGGGAACTTAGAACTGGCAGGCACTTAGAACTGGCTGGATGGTCACCACTGCATGCTTAGAGGTGCAAGGACTTGCTTATGGTAAAGCAATTTCCCATTAACTATTTTACTCCAAAATTAATAAAGCAAATTTTTCTGTTTGCTTTTAGTGGATTGACAGTATGCATATCAAGTATGGGCTGCAAATTTTGGGATTGTTTATCTGTCTCATCTCAATAGTGGGTGAAGATACACCCCCTCCTTCCTTATTCTTCTATTACAGCTATATGGATTGGTACTGACATCCCACAACATCCTAAAATATTTCAAATGCTTGTCTTGATCACAGACGATTAAAAATAGAAATTAATTTTATTACAAATTTCTTCTAATGTAGATTTCAATTCTCATTGCATGCATCTGTCTGTCCTAGTATTGTCTGTACTCTGGTTTAAGTCAACACGTGAACATGAGCTTTGGAACTGGGGTGTGTCGAGTGGCTGTGATTTATTCTCTGTGTACTCCAGCAATGTTCAGTTAGTGCAGAGGATCTAGGCCAGGAACCACGATAACTTGTAGGTGATGTAGTAAGCATATCAACATTCATATGAATAAACAGAGTTCCTTACATCATTCTTAGGGTATGTATGATTGTGCAGAGGCATACTCTGGTTTAAGTTACAATCCGATTTTTTCAAAAGCTTTCAAAACTGGAGAATGCACTGGCATTCAAGAACCTGGAATGGGACAGAATGCATGATTTGGAGTATAATTTCCTTCCCCTCAGCAAGCAGATATATGTTTCAAAATAGAAATACCGCAAAGCAATTTACTACATGATACAAAACTCCTGCAATACAAAGTCTAGTTAATGGCCTTATTCACTGTGGCTCAGAATAATTAAAAAACATTACTGCCAGTGACAATTGCTTTGAACTTTATTAACTCTTGTGGTGAGCCCATCCCTATCAGTTCATCATAGGAGTGCTGGGAGGATTGCTCAGTGCAATATCTTCTAACTGTCACCCAGGAGCACTGCAGACTGTCCCCCATGGTGACCTTACTGACAGCTGTAAAAAAGATGTAATTCACTGTATGTTAAATGTGGATTTTTCTGGCTAATCGCATGGTTGATCTTTAACTCTTATAGTGCTGAGGGTAGTCTGCATAGCTTCTTCCTGATTTGTTGCGTATGTACCTCTGTAGAGTGTTAAAATTCAACCCATACAAAACCAAAGCATGGTAGGAACAGGGTGTAGGGGGTCTCAAGTTGCAGGGACCAGACACCCTTCAGAGGCTTTCAGTTTTATCCTGTCCCAGGATAAAACTGCTCCTGCAAATTCACTCTAAACACTATAGAAGTACTGAACTACAAGATATAGAGGTAAAGCTGAACTCTAACATTCAGCTCAAACTCTGACTGAGGCTATTCTTTAAACATACAAGCAGAAAGCCTCCATAAGATGGCAAGGTCTTTAAAGAAAGAAATACTTAGCTGCAAACATGTCCTTTCATTTTAACTCAGCTGAAAATTGTCTATTTTGAATCACTATATGATTCAAAAAGAGGTCTCAAAAAGCCATCTCAGCACTAAGACAGCAAAGATACTCTAGTAACATTCCTCAGGCATGGAGAGATGATTTCCGATAGGGAATGGTAACAAATCTTTGATGAAATAGCCTTTTAAAAGTTATCCTCGAGAGCTTGTCTTTGCACTGTACAGAGATAGCAAGAAATTTTTGAATCACAGAAAAATCCTAAAATTGCATTGAAATTCAAGTAATCTCATGCCTATGATTTTGAAAATTAACAGTTATTTTTCACCTGTCTGCCTAAAATGTGACCTCTTATTTCGGTAAAATCCATTATCATTTTGCTCTTTCAAGAAACTGGTCCCAAGTTACCAGTTATTTCACATAGATCCCCTTTAACATAAGTTATGGAACACAGTGTGAATTCTCCTTTCATCTTTTAAACTAACATAGTCCCCAAATGTTCATATCACTTGGGAATAGACAACCTAAAGTTTGCCATGAGAGAGTCCATTGTTTCAGGATTCAGCGCAGCTCCTGATTATGCTGTCTTTCAAGGTTTGGAAGAGTACCAAGCATTAAGACCTTTGTCTTCAGTATAGGATTGTGAAATCTCAATGAGTTTTTAAATCTGCAGATAACAAAGCTTGTAGGGACTATAAATAAGCTGGATGACAACCTAGGAATTCAAATGAACTCGACAAATGAGAAAGCAGAGAACAGCACAGGATGTTTATTCAGCTGGGACAAAAGCAAGTTTCAGCACCTCAGCATGAAAATTAGCCATGCAAATGTAGGATGTGGATCAAGTAGGTAGCAGTTTTACAGGAAAATATGAGGTTTGTTATGCACCAATGATGGACAATGAGTCAGTAATGTTACACTGATGAGTGAAAGCCAAATCCACCACACAGATAACTGAAAATAGAAGAGAGTCAAGATTCATCAGGCAACCTTTCCCTATAGACAGAACAGATAAAGGTTTAGTTGGAGCATGCTGTCCAGCTCTTTGCTTTGATTTCCAAGAAACATGGACAAACCGGATAGAATAAAACAAAGGCAATGAAACAGCCAGAGTTTATTACCTATGAAGAGAAAAGTAGTTTGGATTGTTCAGCTGAAATAAGAGAAAGAAGGAAATCATTATGATAGTCTATAAATTCACCCAAGTATTTTGTAAAACAGAAGTGTCTCTATCTGTGGTCAACAGGATAAGAAAAGCTTAAACTGCAATAACAAAGATTCTATTTCCTCTCCAGAAAATAAGCCTCCAGTTCAGCCTTTCACTGTTTTACCGACAGGAGTGATATGGACAATCTCTAGCATGCAATCCTTAAGAACAGGTAAAAGAAATGGCTGTTAAGATGAAGAAGGTGTAACAGATCCTGACATAGTACTTCTTAAGGTCCCTTCCAGTTTTGTTTCTATTAAAAACCTAGCAAGTACACATCTATATGTGAGTGAAGTAGAAAGTAAATGCAGTAAAAACACGTCAAGAAATCTTCCATGACTTTTTTCCAGTTTTCCTTAATTGTGGCAGAATCATACAGGAAGTATATACCAGGCTCTAGGTTCCAATGATTGCTTGGTATTAGAAAAAAAAAAAAAACAAAAAAAAAAAAACCCAAAAAACAACCAAACCAAACAAAACAAAAAACAAAACAAAACAAAAAACAACCACCAATCAATGTTGCCAGTTTGGGTTGCCATATTACAGTTGGGTTTTCTGCCTTCAAAAGAACACTGAAAATTTGTATTCAGCAATTTAGTCAAAGCAATAACTTGACACTACTGATTCTCATTTGTTACCTACAGTTTTATTCTCATGAACACTGTTTAGTATCTGTAGGCTTGAATAAAGCAGGCACACACCTCTGGACTATAAAAAAGTAGTAAGGGTGTACGTGCCTACTAAGGGAGCGACTCCTCATTTCCATTCATTACTTAAGAGAGAAGCCTTGGGGGAAGCACTGCAATGACTCTAAACTGAAAAACAGGAATGAGACCTGAGCAGAAGAGTTTCTCCAGACTTGCTCTACAAAGAGAATATTCTCTAGTTTTTTTAGTTTGGTAGCTTGGTACTTTGGAGTGGGTATGTGTGTTTGTTTTGGTTTAGCATCCAATGTTTGTAGACCTCATGTGTAGGCATCACAGCGCATTGGACTGAATTACATGTCATATTTTGCTGCAAAGCAGAAACTCTGCAGAGGTGATATAGACAGCAGGGGATAGTAAATTATGGGACTAAATGGTAGAGTTGTGTCACTCCATATTTCAGGAAAAGTGGTTGCTTTCTAGGACTACAGAAAGTATTGAATGCGGAAGTCAGGAAGACACACAGGTTTAAGAAACATGTAAAATCCAAAGACTCAGGTTTTTTTCGTAGTATGCACCATCTGAAAAGGCAATTTTGCTGCCTCATGAGAGGATCATTCCAGAGCAGAAAATGTCAGAGGTAAACATCACAACTGACAAGCAAAGCCAAACAGAAACAAGCCTTTAGAGTTATCAAATTAAGCTTGGAGTTATTTATAAAAAGGAAATATACAGAGCTGTATTTCAACAGTAAGGGTTTGTTGTAGGCAGATGGCCTGTGGTGCTGCAGCAGTATCTATATTTGTTATCAATTTAAAAAAATCCCTCACACCTAAGCTACTGTTTTGAATTGAACCTTTCCTATCATTTAAATTCTCTTCATTGATCTAACATGCTGAGGATCTTTTAAGAAAAATCACCACCCAAAACAGTCCCAACGCCTTGTACAGCAAATGAGACAGGAAGAAAATGTATCTCCAACTCAGCAAAAGATAATGCAAGGCAGTCAACTACCAATCTTCATATAATGTTTTCTTGGCTATATTGTTCTGTAAATTAGATTTTTTGAAAGGAGTTTGTATGTATAAACACAGCAAGCAGTACTTAGTTAATCCTTAAATGTATTTGCTTTAAGGAACAGTTCTACCGCATGGTGTTACTAAGAAATCTGTCAGGCTTTTAGAAATTCAAAATTCCGTTCTGCAGAAGAGCTTTAATTTCTGTTGCCCTGAACTTTCATAGTCTCAAATTTCAGGATACCTATTGGCAAATATAACAACATTGATTCAGATAAAGTGTGATTTATTGTTAAGAACACAGCTAGACAGAGATTAGACTTCAGGACATTCCCCACTTGAGAATGTGATCGCGTGCTTAATTCCTCTCAGAAGTAAAGGGTATTATTTGCATGCTTCCCAACAGACAACTTTGCCTTTCAACTTTATTGTAATACAGAGGTTCCATTTCAAAATGAGTGGGTGTTAAATATAAAAGCATTGTACATAGTACTCAGGTTACCCAATGATACAAATAACATGCACCACGCCATAAGGGTTCAAAGCACAGCTTTGAAGGGATTTAAGCGAGAAGCAGTCTCCACCATTTGTACACCATCTGTAAGGCCATTAAAGTGTTTGTTCTTACTCACTTGTAGTTGCTGTATTCAACTAAAAGGTTATCCCTTACTGTATGTATCAGAACCAAGTCACATTCTCCTGCACTAGGACTTGCCAAAAATCTGGCAGTACAAAGAAATGACACCAGCAACATCCCCGTGCTTTAAACTGCTTAAGTCAACATGTTAAATACATCATGCTTACATCTTGGTTTGAAGAAAGGAATTATGACAGGAAAATAGTATTGCTATGTTACTTCTTCATATCTGTCATTAATTATATACAGCTTTGGACAGTTAACGTTTATGCCTCAATTCACCTCTAATGGATGTGAGGTTTAACTAATGACTGTCCACTATTTTGGAGCATCACTAGAAAATAAAATGAAAAGGCAAATAAATAAAAATATTGTAATTTGACTGTGGGTCCATTCAAACACCTGACACCATGCAAATAACCAAACTTCTAAAGAGGCCCACCTAATGCAAGAAAAAACTTCATGTCTTCTTATCTCTTACTATACTCGCAATGAAGCAACATGTTACACTTACCTGAGAGTATAATCTGTTCCAAAAGTGATAAAAATTTAGAGCAAAGGAAGTATTTGAAAAAGTTGCACTTTCCTCAGAAATTTTACTGAGTTGAAAGACTCTTCCAGAAGGAAGAATGAAAGGTAGAGCTAACTAAAAAGCTTTCTTGAATAATTTTAAATCTCTCTTACTATCACCAAAGAAATTATTACTGATCTAGATTTGCATCCCACCTATATGCAGTAACAAATGGAAACAGAATGGATAACATAAAGCTCAAACCCTCAAGTGACTTTTTAACAGGAATGTTCTTATGAAATGCTAAGAGACAGCTTCAAGACAATATCTGTGGGATAAAATACACAGACTTTTTTCCCATTCTCTGCAAGAAGATGAAAAAAGACTTGCTTCAAAACTTACAGAAAGCATTATAGAGGGAAAAAAAAACCCACCCTAAAATAGTATTCATTGCAGTCAATTGGCAACATGATCTCCTTCCCTGAGGGATGCTCAGGTTGAAGGACCCAATCCAAGGGGCAGATAAAGCTGAGGGAGTGACATCCCCTTATCTCTCCTACAAACCTAGGGTAGGCAGATCCTCTTTGGCTGCCATGCACCCACTTCCCCATTCCCTCCCTTCCTCAACAGGGTAGGGAGAGAAAACAAGATTAAAAAGCTATGACATTTTAGTGTCATAGACAAAACAGAACTGAACTTAGGGAAAATTAACTGAATTTATTGTTAATTAAAATAGAATTAGCTAGCAAAAAGCATAAGCAAAATTTAAACCACCTTTCCCTATTTATCCTAGATTCCATTTCACTCCCTCATTGCCAGCTCCTCTCCCTTCCTAAGAGGCACAGGACATTGAGGCGAAGGTCAGCACACAACAGCACCCTTGTGTAGCTCCTTTCTCCTTGCAGTTTTCTTCTGCTCCAGTGTGAGCCTTCTCCACAAGCCACTGCTCCTTCAGGATGAAATAGCTCCTGTATGGACCTATCTACACAGGCTATAGCTCCTGCCAGAAGCCTGCTCTTCCACAGGCACCCCAGCAGACAGAAACTTATTACACTATCATCTCCTTCTCTCACCTAAATACCAACAAGACTTGTTCCCAACACTCTACCTACTTTCCTCATCACCTAAAGGCTGGTTTTGCCATTAAATAGTCTCTCCTGAGGTGCTACACCTGTGACTGAATAGTATGGCAGTGCTCTCCAGTGAGGTTGGGGATGGTTGGAACCAGCTGTATGTGGGAGGTCACTCTGCAGCTTCCTGCCACCAGCACCTCACTACATAGACCCAATGCAGACCAGCAGAGCTATGAAACTGCTAACTGGAATTGCACCAGTAGCCTTAATAATCCTAAAACCGGGAGCTTCATCTGGACTAGTGGCCCTGGGCATAGCTTTTCCCAGGGAACCCAGAGAAAGCGGGATGTTCCCTCTCCTACCCTCATGCTACACCAACAAGCAGCCCCTTGGCCTAAACTGTGCTCTGATAGAAGCTGCTCTTAAATCACAACATTAAGATTTCTATTTAATCAGGGCATTTCTCCCTGCTCGCTTCAAACTGGTTATTTACAACTGTAGTGCTCAGAAGATGAAGGACTTGTGGATATCAATGTTCTGTTTAGTTAAGTGGTAAGCGTGGATAAGAATGATCCTTGTCTTTCTGGGATGTGGTCTCACTGCATTTTTATTCAAAAAATTCAATGTCCTTTTGATGTTTAACCAAACTAGTAATTAGTTGTCAAGGCACAGCAAAAATGGCAAACTAAAACTTGTAGATTTAATCAGCATTCTTATGGTAGCTGAAATTATGATGGTTAATGGATAGAATGGGTTGCAGTAAAAATGAGTTGATTGTGTATCCCCCAAAAATTGGTTCCTGGAAGATCAGTGAAATGCAATATTTTCAGAAAATAACATTAAAAAATATTAAACCACAGGTCTCTCAGTACCCTTAAAACATGAGCATAAAATCTAAATCTTTTTAGGAATATACCAAATTTTGACTCGGATGTAGCTGGAGAAAATAAATGTTGAAAAGGAGATTCTTGTTTGGAATAAATCTTCAGAACAGCCAAACTGACTGACTTTCTTAAAGGCTACTTTTATTGGAGAAAAAAAAATGTGAACTCTCCCTGGTGCTTTGGATATTTGGGTTTTTTTTGGTGAAATATCTCATTGTCTTCATTTTACAGCCACAGATAACAGTGCCCTCTCATCAGGACAACATAGACAAAGAAAAGGTAAAAAAAAAAAAATGTTTTAAATTAATCCATTTCATTGAGAATTTGTACAAAAATGTCCTTGAAGTGGTGCTCTGATGAATGCTGGAAGCGTAGATGTTAAAGCTGTGCTGTTGCCATTGTTTGAGATACGATGGACTTAAATCGGACATAAAGTATCCAACAAACCTTTGGAAGGTAAAATGATTTGATAAACAAGACTGTTGTGTCTATGTTACCACAGACACAGATTTCCCTGATTTCTCAATAAACAAGTGCAGATCATGTTTGCAACTTTTTGGGGGTGAAATACTATTCTACCCATGTTCATTCATAGGGACTTTTTGCAGTTTGACAGTTAAGCTTTCTATGTTTCAATACCTTGTGATTTTATACAAGATCTTTGGCAAAAAATAATGATGGAAATTAGTATTCCTTTCACACTTCTGCTTCTGGATAATGACATAGAAAATACTTCCATTGTGCAAATTAATCTTTTGGAGGGATGTGACAGACTGATGTGAACTGTCTTGCTGTCAAATTTTAAAGCAGTATCTCATTTTTCTTTAACTTCTAAGAAGTGCTTGAATCTATTATTATGTTTAAATAGCAAAGTAAATTAGAAAAATAAACTTTATTAGCTTTACCTACATGTCCATTTTATGTTGGTAATGCTTGAACGTGAATTACAAGCCCACTGGGCTCTGCTGCCAAACTTCTTTGCCGCCAGGGTCTTCTGCTGTCTCACATCCAGTTTCTTCTCCCAAGGTGCCTTCCTGCAGAAATGCCCAGCAGCCACTCTGCCCCAGAGCTGTGTTGATACATGGGGTTATTCTGGCCCTGAGGCATTTGCCTTTGAACTTCAGGAGGTTCCTGCTAGTGCACAGTTTGCTGATGTCCCTGTGAAGGTCAGCCTTTGCCATCCATTGTGCAGACCATCCTTCTCCTGATAACCCACACACTTCACACAAGCATATTTTATCCTATCATACAGGCCACTAATGGATACAAATTAAGTATCTGATTTTAGAGACAGAAATCTGAACGCAGGATTTAGAGAGTTCACTACTTAACTAGAGGAATAAACTTATACTTTCTACAGCAAGGAACTGTGCCATAGCTCATGATACAGATGCGTGGCATTTGAAGAAGGTTACAGTGGGTGAAACTGTCACAGACAGTGAAATAATTTTTTCAATAAATAGACCAAAAAATGTCAACAAAACTTCAACACATTGGTCTAGGAAATATGAAACTTTTACAAAGAATGACTCATTATTCACCATTCTGAAAACATTTTTAAATGTTAGTGATAGAAAAACATCTGGTGTTCAAATCTGAAGCTCTACGAGTAACAGGTTTGCATTTTGTAATTGTCTGTGTGATAAAAAAGGACAAGTACAGTAACAATACAGCAGACATTAGAATTTTCACAGTTAGCAGCCTGCCTGTCACACCCCTCATTATCTTACTTGAATACAGATGGCTTTCACAAGATTTTTCCCAAGTATCATGCAATACTGAAATGCATTCTATAAAATGTTTTACCATATGTTTACAAATACTATGTACATAATAATTGCATATTGGCTGAAAGAGAGAGACATTTGCACATAGAAGCTGACAGTTATATCTCTAGTGGACAATATTATATATATGTATATAAACACACCTTATAATTAATTATAAGTAAAGATTACTACCAGGAGAGGAGTTGGTTCAGCACAGTCTGACAGGCTTCATATAGATGCATTTAACTACTTAAACACAATTTGGAATGTCAGTAAATATAATGTGGATACATACTTTGCTATCACAAATACACAGCCAGTCACTTATCTCTTTGAGCCCTAATTAATGTTTTTCGAATAGTAGAAGTATTGTAACAGGTAATTCGAATCAAATACTGATACCAAAACAGTAACAATGGAATAAATATTTTGGTAAATGCCAAGTCTAAGGGTTGCAAAGACAAGAACTTTTGGAAACACTGGGAACAGCTGCCCATCAAGAGAAATGTTCTTACATGTATACTTAGTGAAAGATGTGGGGTAAAGTGCTGAGCTACCAGTGACTTGAGATGCATGTTTTCTTATTAACAAATGAATTGTAAAGCTACTGTAGTAGTTTGTAGCTCACAATTACACAGAGCAAGATCAACAAGCTGATGGGCCAGCAAGAACCAAGTATGCAGAATAGATTGCAAGACATGGAGCAGGTGAATGCAAGAAAGGAAGCTTACCACACTCCTGCCGCAACTGCCCCAGTTGACAGCTGATTTCTTCTGTAATTCACATAGCATGCTACAATCAAATTACCTGGTTTCTGCCTGGCAAAGAGAATGGCTGGAAATCTGGCAATGTATTCCTACCACTTTAATGCCACTGTATACTATTACTATTGCGTTTATTACTGGCTCCCTCAAGTCATATGCATAGCTAGATCTGTACTAGTACTTTTCTATTATGGGTAAAAATTTCCCTGCTCCTCTGGGTAAATTTACAACTCAAAGTTGGAAATATCCTCATCATCAACCCATTTACATTTATAGTTTGCATATTCTTAACGATGGAAAGGATTGTTCAGAAAAGCACTGAACCTTGGTCTTAGACTAAAAAAGAAGAGGTCATGCCCATGTATTTTGCTGCTGCTTCTTCCAGTGTGGTTAACTACCTTCAAGTAAATATCCCCAGAACTGCTGAGCATGAATTTGCTTTTATCTTTGGCTCTAGTTCTTCACCCTTCCTAGTAACTCACAGAATGTTCTGTTGTAAACAAGTCACATCTTTGTTTTGATCTCTGTTTATTTTTTTTCTCTAAAGGACTTTTGTTGTCTCAGTCCACACAACATGACGGTGACTCTACTCTGTGACCTGTTATTTTCTCTCACTGTATGTGCTCTGTAGTAGCCGTTAACTCTGCATGGAGAGATGTCCCAGAACAGAGGCGCTGAATTACTAAGGCACAAGTAAGCATTCAGAAAATGCACTATATGAATCTCAAATAGCACCTAATTATACATTATGGCCTATTCAGCATTCAGTTAGCCTCAGGTAACAATCACAGTCCACAGCTGTGTTGCGCTAAGAATCGTACAATCACATTGTTAGACTCACTTTCTGAAAAGCTGTTGTTCCTGTGTAACACATAAGCCTGAAAATAAAATCTTCATGTTGGAAATTTCTCAACAATTATAAATACTTTAGAAATAAGCTAATAGATATGTCATTTAACAAAGAACATCCTTTTTTGACTGATGGCACTTCTCTAGTCATCAACATGGAATAGCTGAAATAGCTCTGTTTATCTTCTATGGAAACACCAGTACAATGTAACTACCTTTCATCCATACATCAGTCCACATCTTGAGAACTGTTTCAGGGGAATTCATGCCAGAGATGTGTGTGCTGAAACTGGTTACTGCAATCATTTTTAATCAGTCATTTAAAAAAAGAAAATTACATTCGCAGACATTTTGTGAACAGCACAAGAAACCAGACATTCTAGGATAAATTATTCAAAGCTGTCATTTACTTCCTTACACGTGTTCTGCAGAAACTTCCACAGTGTTTCAGATGAGATGCTGCAAGAAAGGACACTGACTTCACTCCTGAATTCTGTTTGAAGCCTACAAGGTACATGGATGCCTGCACCACACAGGCACCATTAAAAAATGGTTTGGATACAGATTTTACAAGCTGTATGTACTAAAATGCACAGGTACCTGTTCTACACTTGTAAGGATAAAAAAAAGGAGGAAGAAACCCCACCTACTTAATTAAAAATAAAATGTCTCACTAATGCAACATCACTTTTATTTTGTTCTCTCTAATTTAGTAATTACAGGAATCATCACACCCTAAACTGACTCTTCTAAACATCAGACTTCTCATTGTGTAGAGTTATTTGACATTAAAATACATTCATTGACTAGCAGCAGAGCTGAGACACCATGCACTATTCCCCATGTATCTTTGTTTAGTGGCTCTGCACAACAGATGGAATTTTATGTCATGCAGCATTAGGCTACTGTTAAATTTTAATTTCAATTAATGGTCTTATACTCCTTCTTTATGCACACCAGGGATATTTTAGGCATCCATTTCCCTTCTAATTAGCTTTTATTGCTGAATTCATTCTGAATCTCTGGAAGTCATTAGATTCCCAAACATTCACAGATGAATTTACTTACTCTCTAATAAAATTAATTAGTCCCTCACAAAAAATGGCTAAATTTGGTCCACCTCTATACATGTAGGTAAGTACTGAACGTCTGCAGTTTCTAAGTATCTCTTCCTAGTACAGTATCTCTTTTAACACTGACTTTCATCCTTGTTATTAACAGGACTGTTTCTCAAGTTGATGCTTGGTCTACAAAACTTGAAACCTATTTCAAGGGCTTTGTCTCCTCGATTATGGCACAACATCACTTATACACTAATCTCTGACAAAAAGCTGTTACATGTTGTGAGTTTCCTTAGAATATTGTGTTCACTGTAAAACTGCATGGAGCCTTAGAACCTAAGGCAGAGGCAATTTCCACAAACACTGTTTGAGGAACTCAGATGATGTAGGCTGATAAATTGCATTACATATAAAGACTTTTAATTGGTCTGATTGATAGAAAAGAAGCAGCCAAGGTAATGCAAGGGAAAAAGAAGTAAAAATATCCCCTTCCCCATTGATTTACTAGAAGAAAGGGTCAAGCATTTTTTTTATTTCTGGGAAAGGAGAAAAAATGATGTTTTGCTGCATGACTGCTCTTTGTATTTCTTTGTATTTTTTTAACATTTGGAAAGTTGTTTATAAAAAGCCTCGTGTTGCTTAGTGGCACAACAGCATTAAGCTCTAATATATCATTGTGCTATAACTAAGAAAATTGAAAAGTACACCTTCAGGGGACAGGCAATGAAAGATTTAATTTGTATGGATTACAGTGGAATATTTATGACACCAGTTAAGACTCTGCAACAACTTTTGCAGTAGCCTCCCATTTTAAGAAGCGTAAATCATATGTAGCTATTCTATGGCTGCAAAACACTGATTTGTATAATATTACAATATTTTTAAGATTCAGAATTTAACTTAGCATATAATCAGTTTCTTTTATTTATACTTTTCGTACTATTAACGCACAAACCACATTACTTTTAAAAACTGAGTATGAACATGCTATAGACTTTCATTCATGTTATCTAAATAAAGAGGTACATTCATAGTAGAGACAACATATGTCACATATATATGGTTGTATACGTACTGTTATCATGCTTATGGGCATAGGAGTGCAGTGATAACAGTATGTTTCTAGTCACTTTCTACAGTCAAGTGCACATCATGTAATTATTCACTTCATTCAAATCCATAATTTTGAAAGGCTTGACTTCACAGAGGTGAAACACCTTCCTCATGGGCAAGAGACATTCTGATAGCAGACAAGC
The DNA here is from genome assembly GCF_037157495.1 of Lathamus discolor. Lineage (NCBI taxonomy): Eukaryota > Metazoa > Chordata > Aves > Psittaciformes > Psittacidae > Lathamus > Lathamus discolor. The sequence continues at coordinate 78,425,439 of NC_088886.1, forward strand.
AGCTAAAGTCAGGAGACTTTAGCATACAGGCAATGGTGTAAATACTGGTCAGAAATATACAGGTAGTGCAGAATAAATGGTGTCAATCGAAGCCTATTTATTTATGCAAGAAAGAGCTGTGGCAGCAAAGATTGTGTTTTATTTCCTTGTCTAATTTGTCATTCCTATGCCTATGCTGTTCTCTCTGAATTTACTCCAGATTCTCTGTTTAGTCCACATGTTGCCAGAAACAGTGTGTGGCTTTGTTCAGTGTATGCCCCTTTGGCTCTTCCCTGCTTGGCTAGTTCATGCTCTTGCAAAGCCCAAGCCTCTTCTATCACTGCAACAGGCTCAAGTGGATGTGAACAAAAGAGCAAAGCTGGCTTTTGTGCTCACAAAAAAGTACACAAAATAAAGGTACAGCTCCAAAAACGTACAAAGCATACTGTCATATCCAAAAGAAATGCTTTATGTTGTATCATACTACAGTTTTGGTGCTCAAGCTTAAGTTTACAATCCACTACCTATGATATTGTTACTTAACTTATGAAAGATGCAGGGAGAAAAGGAGACTAGCTGCATCTCAGAAGAGAAAACCTCTGGAGAGGGGCTAATTGTTCATGTTCTTCCAAAAGGAAAGTACATTGAATGTTTCAGAGCAGAAATTAGATTAGATTACCTCGGTAGAAAGCCTATGGCTTTTCACAATCTTATAAACACAAGGTGGATAGAAAGAAGGGTCTATAACATCTGAGCATCTAAAAAATTATCAGTTACTTCATAAGGAGCAAGAACAGATATAAGTGATAACCACACAGCAAGCGTATGGTAGCTGAGCAGCTATGCGCATTATTAACTAATTCAAAGCAGCTACCAAATTAACTAGTTAACTGTGTATGACCTAATTTGACCTGATTTAAAAATTTTAAATTTTCTTTTAAAGTCTCTTCAAGATTGTTTCTGAAGTGTAATTTTTATATTCTGAAAGATTTCCCAATTTTCATCATCTTCAAATGGAAAAAAATACTATTTTATTCTATGGGTAAAAACTCTTTAATCGTCCCATGATAAATGGGAAAATGAAAATATTTCTTCCATCAAAGTCCTTCTATCTGTTTAGGGGGAACTTCAGCTTAGATACATAATGGACAAGATTGAAAAAAGATCTTGAAACTCACTTGGTCATATTTTGATGAATAATACTGTAACTCAATATAAAAAGTCAGTACAGAAGTAGCTTAAAGAATTAGATCACTCAAGGAAATTAAAGGACAAATCTGCTTTGCTTTATGGAACAACTGTTAGAAAAAAAAAGCAAGAATGATTCCAAATAGTATTTTCTTAGGCTTCTTCATTATCATTTCCAGGTAGTGCTTTGTCACAATATTGAAACAGAAGTAAATGTATTTATAGATATTGTTTAAATATGCATGGTCATGAAGCATGGCGCAACCTCATTTTATGTTATTCAGACTTATAGAATGTGAAATAAAATTATATTTTCCCCCAATTCAACCTTTTTTAAAAGGAAATGCTGATTAAAACAAAAGAATCATGCAATACAGATGATTAGAATAAAAGGATCATCTGAAGTATGAATGCTAATTGAAAAGCTTTAATTTTTCCTCAAAAGCTATCATGGGTTTCCATCTAGAGTTTTTGTTGTTGTGATTTTTTTGCATAAATAAGTTTAAACAATGGATAGTACAGATTTATTTATGAATTTGTTAGACTGGCATTTAAATAGTCTCAAGAATTCAAGCTGATCAAAAATGAAACAATAGAAAATAAGCCACCTGCTCCAGTTAACATGCCTAATTTTTTTTTCTCTGCCTTATGTAGTCTTTTTTCCCATGAGCACATTCCACAGGCAAAATTTGGAATGCCAGTGTGTTTCTTTCATTTTACTTTTCCAGTACTATTTAGTTTTCCAAGTCTTCAATTCCCCCTCAATCCTTATTCAAGCAATATCTTTTAATGATTATTAAGACTTACTGGTTAGCAAAGTTGGGTTTGGTTTTTGAATCTGACGCACATCACTGATGTACACTTAATTTCCGCTTTAAAGCACTAAGATAACAGTTCCCAGAAACTTTTGAGCACTTTTCTTTGAAGTAACACATGTGACAGCATTTCTCTTTGAAACATGCAAACCTGTTTGTGCTACTAGTGGGCTATATAGTCACTTTACCACAGAAACCCATAAGATGTGACTGTGTGTCACTGGTACCCTTTCAAGCTTTTTTCCTTCAGCAGCTTTTGTTTGGGATTATTTTATTGTGTCAGTGACTAACAGGCCTCCTTGGACTGTCATTTTTTATTGCTTATTCCTGCCAGCTGCAAAAATACCGGCTTCCTTTTTTAATCATGAAATGAATTGTTGCAGGAATAGGGAATGCTACAGTTTCCTCCACATAACATTCTCCAATCAGAAAATTATAATTTCTCAGATGCATTAGTACAATATACTAGGAAACAGCTGCATAATTTAACTTAATTGTTAAGCAATACCTCATTATAGCTAGACAGTAAATTCAGCAGTTCACATTTTTTGTGTGCCTCTCATCTCTTCAGTGCCCGCATTGTGTTCTCTTTTTCATCTGCCTTTCTGCTCCCAAAGGTGCTGAAAAAGCCATATTTGCAATAAAAATGAAATTAATCTTCTTTAAGAACCAGCTTAAATTCATGGTAGGTGCCTGAGATTCAGATTTATTGGAAAGTAAGTCCTTCCACATAACCCTGGAATGTCTCAGAGCTCATCCTTTCTTTTTTTCCCCCAAAATATCAAAAGAAACATCCAAAATCCAAGATCAACAAAACATTCAGTTTTGAAATACATCTTTATTTCTAAAGCCCCATGATAGCAGTAAATATTGTTCAGCAGGGTAGAGGTGGAGAGCTGCAAAAAGAGCACAGTTCAATGTAAATGTGTGTTGAGCACCTAGTGTACAACTTGTTTTAAGACTGTAAGAGACTAGAACCTATTTACATTCCCCACTAGTTCATCTTCATCTAAGGAAATGTGACTGTATGGACTCGAGCAGGCAATGTTGGCAGGCTGACACTGTCTCTTCTCCACACATACAGTGAATCTCATCCTTTATTTCCTTTTGCTTTTCTTTCATATGCCTTAATAAAGGTTTCATCCTAACACAGTTTATTTAGACTTCCTCCACTTCCAAGATATTTTTTTTTTATTCACTACTTTCTGAATCACTTTGAATTTATTTTTGCACTTGTATTTGAATTCAGTGGCCAGACTCAGCTATTTGCATACTGTATTCATATTATACATCTATGTGCTGATTCCTAACTCCTGTGAAAATTACTGATTTACCAGATTCTCTAGGTTGAGGTTGGAAAAAATTACACTCAGTTTCTATATTGGATATATTTTGTGGTTTAAGTGACTATTCCAAACATGCATCACTTTTACTGCTGCCATTGTCTAAACACTTTTAGGTATCTCTAGAATATTTCTAAGGTATCATAAAATAAAATCACAAAAATCTACTAATGTTGCTAGTAACTTACAGGTGTGCTATCAGGTCTTTCTGCTGCTGGTAGTTTCTGCCTGTCTGGACCAGAAGTTTTCTTGTGTTGTGTATGTGGATCGAGACTGCATGTGCTATTTCAACTATGAAAGACACACTAGATTCCGGTTTTAATAGTTGTATATTTATCTTCTATATTTTCAACCAAGGGTTCATATAGTACCTGGGAGAAGGAAAAGATTTTTACTGAAAACTCACCCTTCAACTCACCCTTCACCCTTCCAGAAGAGATCATCTGGAGCATGGCATATTAAAAGCTGAAAATAAAGGAGAGATCATTTTCATTTGTAAGTCTAATTTCAGCCACACAAAGAGCATACAGAACTCATTTTGAGTGAGGTCAGAACAGTAAATATTAAGAAAAACCACTTACATTCTCCTTTGCAAACTAGGACTACTATAGAGAAGCACTCAAGAGAGAGTAGGAAAACTTCAATGACCTTTCTTCTTGCCAGTTCTATGTAGTATGAGCAATCAGTAATTAAAGCTTTTCAGTAACTATAGCCAAACATTGGGCCTTTGTAAGAAGATTTGGGGGTTTTGTTCCTGTATTATAGTTCCATTTTGTTCCATTCTTTGTTCAAAGAGATTAAAATAAAATCACTTGAATGCAAGAAACAGTAACACTAGGAACTGGAAAGTGTTTAGTCAGAACATGTAATTACTGATAATAATCAATCATCCCTGTAGCCTGTACTCCATGTAATTCTTCACCCACTGAAATTCAGCTAGTTTCTAATAAATGTTTCATTACCAAGGAAAAAAAAAAAAGAAAAATATTCCATCATATTTATAACCATTTCACAACCAAATATTGGATTTTTTTTTATTTGTTTGTTGTTGTTTTTTTTTTTTTTCCTGATTGCTTCACATCTCAATACAGCCCCTGACTTCATTAGCTAGATTTAGAAAGTTCACAATACTGTAGACTGGCTTTCCTACTAAGTAATATCTTCATCATCTAATTTCACTGGTATCTGTGTATTAAACCCAGAATTACTGACATAAAACTGGCATTCATAGGGAATTAGGACACTTCTATGAAGTTTTAACTTAGTTGCTTATTTTCCATATTGCGGACTAATAAATAATACTTGCTCTTTCTCTCTCAAGAGGAAATAAAAAAGACTTAAACTTTTATAACCAGGATCTGACAGTTCATAATCTGACAAAACATGGTGAAAATAGCTAGCTGTGTATTAATATGCAATTATACAATACAATTTGCCTGTAGTTATCACTAAGGGGCATGACTAATTGTCTTCCTAACCTGGTCATCTAATTAGAGTAAGCAGAACTATAGTCATTAAATTCAGTTCTTGGGAGAGTTGGTTACTTTCTGTTGATAATTATAGAAGGACAGTAGAGAAACAGGCTTGCCAGTGCTTGCATAAGTGAAAGAATATTTCATTTCTGTATTAGGCAAGGGAAAGGAAAATATCACCACAAACGTGATGAGATTTAATTTCAAAGTGTATGATTTATACCAGGACTATATCTTTGCTACTTCAAAAAGGTGCTGTTTCATTTAGGAAAGGCAACAAAAATAAGGGGAAATGTGGGAGAAGTGAACACCTGCAATGAAGTATTCCTGAGATACAAGAAAATAACTACACTGCAGCTGGTTCATGGATCATAGTGTCCTGGGACACTGTAGGCCCCAGCAGGGTTCAAAAAGATCAGTCATTTATAGGGATCTCATAAATGTCCGCAGCTATAGAAATAATGTTTTCAAGATAAGATAAACCTACGTGTTACAAGCAGCACCTGACCTCAGTGATGACAATTAAGAAGAAAATCTTAATTTTCTCAAGAAAAACTGGGGACTAATGATCCTGTAAGAAACAGTTTCTTGCTCTGTCGGAACAGGCTCTGTAGAGTGCAGGATTACATGCTGAATATTCCTGAATGTATTTTATATATACCTTAATCGTATATATGTAGCATATTTGATGTGTAGTGAATTCTCTGGTCATGTTATAGACTATTTTTGTCTGCCCGTTCCAAGAAAAATGTTGGTTTTGACCAAGTCAGACTCCCATTAAGAGCACCACTCAGTATGATTCAGCATGTCTGAACATGATATCATGAATCTGATTATGAGCTCACTGCTCCTAGCTAAAATTCAGGAGTAGCATAGATGAAGCAATTGCACCTGTTTAACCAGGAGATGAATCAGGTCTGCTGATGAAGAGATGTCAGGGAAGGACAATAACTTAGCAAATTGAAAAATGCTAAAGTGACAGCTATTGTTTTTTAAAGTAAAGTTCCCTCAGAAAACACTTTGTCAAGCAGCTGTTGTACCAGTATTCACAAACAGTTCTAATAAAATCTGTGGGTCTGCTTGCAACAGAAAATAATACAATCTTTCTGTAGCACAGTAGCAACTATGGAAACAACATGAAACCAAGTGTAACCAATGCCTAATATGCTACGGTAAACAATAACTCCATTAGCATGTTTTGTAGTTCCCTGATACCCAACCGTACTTATCAACAAGGAACCGGGTCTTCGTTCTGCATGAATTAACCTTCATCTTTATCTCTCAGTTTTCGAATAGCAAACACTACAACAATGATTGAGATTAAAATGTTAGCATGACGTTAGATACCTGATACAATGGATGAATCTTTAATTCACTTTTAAATTGCTTAAATAATGTTACATTCAAAATTTTCTGCAAGGATGAACATTAATTCATCCAGGAAAGAAATTCTGCCATGTTTAATTCAATAGTTTTAAAAATTTAGTTATTAAAAGATTCTAATTTAGCATTTCTTTTGGTATTTTATGCATTGCTTAGTAAGAAGAAACATCAACAGGCCACAATAGAGAGCTTAAACAAAGCTGTAAAAATTCTGCCTAAACCAAGTACTTGCTTTCGTTACAATAGTTTTTTACACAGGCAACTGTGACATAAATGAATGACATAGTTTGATAGCAGCTTAATACAATCGTGGCTTCTGTTTCTGCAGCAGCTCACTGATGGGTATGTAATGACAAATAAGGAGGGCTGTTAAAGCCTAGTGGATTTAATTCTCGTATTTGGCACTTAGACAGATGCTGCTCCTTGAAAAAAGAAAAAAAAGAAGATTGACCCTTGATAAGAAAAGTGCTAATAAAAAGTCTTCTAAATCACAAGCTGAAAGTCTCAATTCTTGTCAATGATTCTTAAAAATGCATAAAACAAATCAGCATTAATCTAATTTAACATGATATTTATTAAGGGAAAAATATAGGAAAGCCCACACACTATGTATAGAAATTTACCACTATTATCATGGAACTTTTAGCTATATTTCTCATACAAACTCTTTAAAGGTTCAGTAAGAGGTTGTAAAATTAGAAGAAATAGATCCTTTCCCACCATATTGGGAAACCAACGTTTTCATTTCTTGTTCTATAATTTAATTTCATAAATCTTCATTATAACAGACAACAATGTAGCTCTCCATCTCCCTGCTGCAGCCTTAGAAGTCTTGAAGGGGGTCTAGTAGCAATCTGAATTGAGGGCTTGTTTTCAACAGGCTAACCCAAATGTTTTGGGTATATAAGGAGGAAAAGATTTTCTATCAAGAACAAACTTTCTCAGTTTTAAATTCAGATATGTGCTTTTAATCACTGATATATCCCTGCTGCTCTGCCAGTCCAGATTAAGCATCACAGTGCTGTTACAACGGTTTTTACCAAGCTGGGAAATTATAAACAGCTTTTGGTAAGAAAGCTGTAGTGGTTCCACTTCCCAGATCCCGTTTTCTCTCAAACACTTTTTTGGCCAGAGGAATATGACATTCATCCGCCAATACCAGAAAACTGTCTTTTGAACAGGGTACTCCAGGCCGCTGAAAGCACTAGGTCATTTATTTTCTGGACAGAGCTTTTTGGGTGCCATCTCTTAAGAGCATACTTCCTTTGTTGTTAGCTGGCATTGAACATTCATTGTTCTTCATTTTCTTACTTCGTTTCAGCATGACCTAAGAAGCTATCTATGGGTGGACAAAGATTCATTGGGACCTTTAGCTTGCAGATGTTTCCCTTCACTACTTCCAGTTGCTGTTAGTCTGCTGAGTCATACTGATGCCGCAGACCATCTACTGATGAGCATCCAGATCTAAGGCAGCTTTGGTGATAGATTTACACAGATAAACAACAATATCAAAGAAAGACCCAAGCCATATGGGTTTTCTGTAGCTAATCATCCACGTTCTGACTGTACAGAGATGTCCAGGGTATGTCTGAGGAATCACAGCCGTTAATTCACCAGTGAGTAAGTGTTTGTCTCACAGCCTGCAGTTAGTAAATTAAGATAAACCAAATATGACTCTGCACATTACAAGATGGCTTTAAGGTGTCATTTATGTATCAAAAACACATAGTGCAACCCCAGATCAGCTATCTGAGTCAAAAGCACCCCCTGAGTAAACTGTCCTGTGTGGAATGTGTTATCAGCCGTATCCATTGTTGTGGACCTACAGAAGGTAAAAATGAAACAAAGCCTTATGCTTAGGATATCTTCAGTAAAAATCTGGTCTGAAATGCTATTTGTTTATAGAGCAAAGATTTAGGACAGGAATTGAAACTGCTGAGAGGATCTTTTGTTTGTTTTGCTTTTCTAAGCCTGAAACAGTTCATATTTTGCAGCTCTTAGCAACAGAATTAAAGACTAATAAATATCCATAGAGTTTTTGCTTAAACTTTTGTTTTTAGCCTATCATCAGCAATATGGAAAGTTTCAGCTATTGTTGTCTTCCCCTAGAAAAAAGTCTACAATAAGCTTCAAGCATTCTTTAAGGTGATGTTAAAAGCTTATAAAACATACTGATTTTTCATAGGGGTAGATATGAACTTGGTTTCTCAGCATGGTAGGGCTAAGAATCAAAAGTAAATATAATAAATGTGTCCAGAATCCTAAATATTCAATACAGTATTTTTCCACTCTCAAATTGTCCTACATATCATCACAAAGCTCACTATAAACCACCACTGGGAATATTTGTTTTGATGCATGTGTGCCCACAATTGAATTCTGTAACCTCAAGAACAACATCATCATTTATCTTCTTCCTAAACTGGTCAGCAAGCTCAAAATGCATCTATGTGATATTTAACTCAGGCATAGGTTCATATTTATATAGAAATATCTGTGTATATATAGGTTCCCATAAATGAAGCTTCTGTCCTCACTTCATTTTCAAACAGGTTTTTTGGTGGAGGCAAAGTGTAAAGCAGGAACACCTTAAAAGACTCAAGCAGTGTTTCATTGTGCCATGTAAATAAATGTGACCATTCCATATAACTCAGACCTTTTTATCCCACTACCTACTGTGGAGTATGAAGGTATATTCCATTACAAACACAAGGGTATTCACAGGGCTGCACTGCTTAGTGTTCACAGATCAGTGAACAGTGTGCTCCCATTTAGCAGTGACACTGCTGAACAGCAGTGGAGATTCTCTAAGGAGAAATGCTTTTCTGAACAGGCAACCTGAACTCTGGAAGATGCATTAAATGAGTTTGCAGGAAAAATTCCAGCTGACAAAGACAACAATACTCAAGTGTCACTTTCTTAATTGCAAAACCAAATTAGGGAAATTTAATGTCTTTCAAAACAAAGGGAAAAAAATCAGGATGTTCCTTAGTATCTATTGTACTTCCTCTCACCTTTCAGTAAATGCAACTGGTTAGTACACAGTCATTCACCACTCTGCTTCCTATTGCTAATGCAGTAAATGCTATCTAAGCAGACAGAACATGATGTAGGAGAAGGAGGCCCTCCCTGAAGTAGTTGCTGTTACTGATATATCTTGCTGTATTATTACACGTTAACACACCTCACTAAAATGGTATGACATAAAGACAGAAGCAGCATCGGTACCATTCCAAACAGGAGGCAGCGAGAAAACCTGCCTCACTGGTACCAGCATGTCCATGTTTGAGTCAGGCTGCAGTAAACGAGGTAGCACTGTTCCAGTTTGTGTTAAACCTGCCCTGTCTCGACTGCTGACAGTCTGCATGAGGGCAGCTGGCCAAGATGCTCTGAAGGGAGGTAAGGCACGTACTCCAAACATCAACATCTTCTCCACGACGTTTTGGGGTTGTTTTTTTTTAAGTTTTGGAAGGCTTTTGGGAATGATCTATTCATAGCTCTGCACTCATTACAGAGGAAGACCCACTTCAAGAAAAAGAGAGGAACAAACAGCAATACAGGCTTCTATGGTCTTTTAAACCCTCTTTACAATTTTGGTAATACATGACATTTGTAAAAATATGTGACTATTTTCAATCCAAGGCAGTCATGTCAAAAATGTGCTAGGAATAAACCACAAAAGGATAGGTACTGAACTTGGTTATTTTGCTGGGGAAAAAAAAAAAAAAAAAAAAAAAAGTTGAATTTAGCAAACTATTGCTAAATAATGCAAGGAAAACCTTTATAAATACTGTTTTTTTAATTAACAGCTGGGGACCACTGATTTTGTGACTGGACGAAATGAATTAAGAAATTATTCTGTTAGCAACTTGCTGTAATACAGCTATTTAGCTGAGGAAAAGAACAGCATAGATGCAGTAAGTTAAGACCCTCTAGAGTATGTGTCAGACCTCAGCAAACAATAACTAAATTAAATGTATTAATGCGTTAAAATTATTAAAAAAAAAGCAAACCCTGTTTACTGACCTGAAACATTGAGGAAAATTAACCAGCAGAAGCAAAATCATCTTGTTGTACCATTTACATAATTAACCTAGCCTTGCTGAAGGCTTCTGAGTTATAAATAAAAGAAAAGGATATGTTGGATACTTAGCCTGGTTTTCTAAATGACTTGTCCACATAATTTGCAAATCCATTTTGCATGTATGTGCACATTCACCCCAGGACCCTGTGTATTCTCAGGACATACAAAAGTACTCTTGTCTGCATATTACTTGCCCTAAAGTTGTGGTTCTCTGCAATAAAGGCTGAGACTCTTAGGAAAAGAAAGCAACAGGAAGAAATAATTGACTGATATTATTTTACATCAAAATAATAATTTGAGTCAGACCACGTAGTCTAAAAATACCCTCTGCTGTACCTAAGTCTATGCCTGAGGTAAATAGGGGCAGGAGACACAAAGCCAGAGAAGGCAAAGAAAATCACAATTTTCTCCTACTACCATCAACTCTATGTATGAGGAAGCACATTAAAAAAAAAGATTATCTTCAAGCTAGGTATTGGAAATGCTGCATTTTGTTGCAACAAATATTGCTAACATCACAAACTAGTTTTTTATGATTTTTTTATAAGTCTTTGCTATTTTAAACATTCCAGTTTACTCAATGTTCCTTCGGTCTATGGTTTCTTTTTCAGACTTCTGTATCAGTCCAAGCAGTAACATCTAAATGTTGATTCAACATTAAAATCTAAATAATCTGTTTAAATAGTGTACATTTAAACCACAGGTATAAATATGTATGTTCTCAGGTCATAATTTCTCAAAGGTATGGACAGGAGAGTACATGTGAAGCACAGCCCCATATTCCCTTTCCAGCACAAGGCCTTTCTGCTCCAGTGCAATTTGATACACATCAAAGGTTCATGCCATGTCAGGCATTGCAGCGCTGAATGTACTTGATATGAAGGCATCTGAGAAAGAAGCTTCTGACAGCAGCTATGATTTGTTTTTCACAGGTAGGCATCTCTTTATTCTTCGAATGGTAGAAATATGTCACCATTTGAGAAGGAAGCAGTGCTGAAGTAGGAAAAAAACCCTCTTTCTGCATCTTTGCATGCACTAAAACTTTCACTTCTGAAATTAATTCTTTTCCAGGATAAGGGTAATAACATGTCACCCCAGTTTGATCCTTTGCCCCTTCATCATGGTCTGCAATTGGAATGCAGCACTCCAAGTATGGGCATTCAGGGAAAGCCCTAATGAATGGAGAAGGCACACTAAAACTACAAGAAAATTGTACTGAGAAAGCTGTTTCAGAGCCATTCATTTCTGAGTGCCCTGCCTCCTTGCTGAAAAAGTTTTCTTCTACTCCATCACCTCTTTGCTTGCATCTCTTACGTGGCTGAGCCGCCTCTCACTACATACAGTATCATTTAGGGTAGCATCAAATTAAACTTGTTTCTTGAAGGTGTTTAATATGTTTAATGGAGATGTTTAATATGTTTCAAATTCATCTGTATTCCTTGTCTAGGGGCCCAATGTTTCCATAGCTTGTTGTAAAATAAAGCTGGTTTTCCTTTTTCCTATTTGTCATCATATAAAATAAATTATTTTATTATTTTAGTGATCTTCTAATGTATTGAAAAGGTTCTTTTTAAGTTCTTTTTTTTTTTTTTTCCAATGTTAACAAGATGTATGTTAGTAAGTTTCCAGGTAGGTAACTTTTTTTTATAGCTGAACAACAGCTGTGGGCCTGGTAAAATCTCTGCGTCTCTGTTATTTCTAGAATTAGCAGTTTGCCTTGTTCATCAGTAATCTTACTTCATCCATTCTGAGATACAAGTTCCCTGCAGGAGTGCACCAAAAGTAACCATTTCAGTTACTTTATTTATTGACCACATTCATATTCACAACCTTGAAAATTCATCACTGGTCCAGCTTTTAAGTTATCCTTCTCATAAAACTGTAGCAGGAGGATAACTGGTGAAGGAGAAACACAGAGAATTTTCTCGTGCCGAAATGTGATTTTGGCACCAGGGACAAGATACTAATCTCATCACTCAACAAAAAGTGAAAGATCCTTCCCTTTGATTTTTAATACAGTAACACAGAATAATCTGAAGTGTCAATACACACTCCTCCTTCCTTTCAAGGCTACAGAAGATGACGACCAATTGGATCACAGAGTGTACTGACTTGGCTTACCGTAATGCTTTAAGTACACAATGATAAGCAGGAGAAGTAGGAAACCATTTCTACTGGGACACCAACACAAGATGTTTGCATGACTATAGAATATAGACCTGAATAATGCACCCCTTGTTACTACCAGAATTAACTCCTGAATTGTACCCTTGGAACTCCAGGAACAATTACTTTGAGAAAAAGGCATTTTAGTTTCTTTTCTGGAGTTCTCCCATACACCAGGCCTTCAAGAGCCAAAGAGGTTTAATTTTAATTTGCCATGGTTACTGTTACAATGGAGTCCATACATAACTCTTGGGAGGTAAATGCAGGGTTTCACTTTGATCAAAACCAGAATGTGTTTATTTTTATCTCTTACAAATATTCTGATCTATCAGCCCATAAGACATTTTTAACTTTGAGACTCACTACTCCAATAGGATTGATTCACAATCTGTATCCAAAAAACTGAAGGACTGGTGTTAAGAACAGCAATCAATTGCCCAGTGAATGAACCCATGTGTGCAATTTCTGTACAATGAAAGGAGTGCATCATTTGAAGTGAAGACTGTCTAATTAGATAATTTGCAACTAATGTTTACAAACTAGACTGCCTAACCTAACTTATGTGAAAGGTTTCTTTCTTAGTCTAATTTGTACTTGTGTAAAGTGAAAGTTTTTAGCTTCTTTTTTTTTTTTTTTTTCCCTGCAAGAAAGATAATGGTGTTCAAAATAGCTGTAATTAAAGATGCAAGTGATACGCAGACTGATTTACAGCACATCAGCTTTGTTCTAAAGCAAAGGCAGGAAACAATGACATGTTGGTGAGAAATTAATTTCTTTAGGACAGTTAATTATTAGACCCTGTATGCCAATAACAGTGAAATAAGTCATGTGAGAAAATACTTCTATAAATTGTTAGGTGACACAGTAAAAAGATTATTATAATACAGTACATCATAACAACTGATCGGCATCAAGAAGGTTCCCTTCAGCCCTCCGCTATACACTTGGATATAACACAGTGACTTTGGGTGTGTGGCATGTGACTTCGAAGGGGCTGGACTACATTGTCTTTAAAGGTGCCTTCCAGCCCAAACCACCATGTTCTGGTGTAGATGTGATAAAACTATGGAGGATCCTGATTAGGTGAGAAAAGTATCCAAATTTAATTAACTTACTCATTTCTCAACCTAAGCTTCTTCATATACACTGCCTCTCCTCCCAAAAGAGCCTCTCTTCCCAAAACAAACGAAAACGTGAGAACCTCCAAGATGTCTTTCCAGGACAGAAAGTATAAAAATAAAAATTGTGGGAAATCATATTCAAGCATATTAAGTGCTTGAACACTGCATGGTTTTAAGAACTTCCTGGCTTCAAAAGTTTTACACTTTCCCTAGAAAGGAGCCAGGCTATCTGCTACTCTTAATATCCTCCCTTTGAATTCCTCTTATGCCAGCAAGGACTTGGCCAGTGTGAACCTGAGTGAAGGAGTTTTAATGTATTAATACATAAAAAGCAATTTCAAGTGAGAAATAAAAATAGTTGCTCCAGAGTAAGGAAAAAATTTATGGCCAGAAAGAACTTTTAGAAATGAAATGGAAGCTTGGCACTTTAGATTTCCACGTTTCCTGAAGCCAGAGTAAATCCTAGCAAGTTGTCCTGGATTCTTGAAGGACAAAATAAAAAGTAAAAATTCCAAAGTCAAACTAAGCAGAAGCAAAAGAATCCTTTCCTGAAGGTATAGCAAAAAAAAAAAAAAAAATCAGAAGTAAAAACCCTACAGCAGTCTGAATGCTTAAGAATGAAAACGGAAAAATAAAAAAAATTAATATCGTTCCTTAAAAGACAAAAAAAAAAAAAAAAAAACAAACAACACTAAAATTCCTTTACTGAGATTCATTTCAAAGCTAGCAAAAAAAGATATGAGACATATTTTCCATATTTTGAGATTAGATAGATTGATCTGGGGACATTCTGATCTTTTTATTTCAAATGCCTTTGACATCCAGTTGAAACAAAAAGCTAGAGAAGATTCAGTAACCCAGAAATTTCATATTTTTCTGCTCACAGTCCTTAATTTCTTTTAGTGCTTTCAAGTTTTGCACCCAAAATTAGAGTTTAGTTGAAAAAACATTATACATGCCAACATATCAACACAAGTCACATGTACTCTTCATGGATTCAAAATGAGTTATTTGTTAGAAAGACCAAAGTAACAGCAAAGATCTTCAGAACATGTCTCCCAAAACTGAATCCATTTGGGAGGCTGCGACAGTAAATCTTGTTGTTCTAAAACAGATTTTACAATCCTGGGACAAAGTCAAGGAGGGGGAAGGTTTTAGAGTACACAAAGTGACCAATGGGTTATATTTAGTAGGATTTTAATCTCACATCGAATTAAAAAAAATCAATTAATTTGCCTGCTTTTCCAATACATTTTCATGTATAAGATCGTATTTAATAGAAGTCCTTTCAAGGACTTTCCAGTTCCATTTAGTATTCATATTTCCACATATTCGCCCTCAGAGGCTTTTGATGCATTCTATAATTGTACAAACCTACTGATATTTTTCTCACTCCTATCTGGGCGCATGAATAATGCTGTGCTGAAAGAGATTCTGTGCAGGCCAAAATCTATCAACATTTCTACCAACATATATTTCATGCAACCATATATTTTCTTTTCCCTCTTTCACTGTTCAGTGACTTAAACCTTAGATTTCTTGAGCATCACCAATGGAAAGAGTACCTTTCTTCTGATCCTGTTTTTATTTTTATAGTTTTGATACTTTACTTTCAGCTTTTGATATCAAAAATATTGAAATAGTTTGAATAGACCTAAGATGTAATATAGATAAAATAGGTGTGAAAAAGGTTAGGTGCCTAAATTTACGTGCGTTACGTGAGACTTTTAGAAAGGAAGAACCAATTAATTCTTGAAAATAGCCTCCTCTTCCAGGCAAACCCCCGAATTTCTTATTACTTTTGAAAATTTTGGCTAAGCAGCAAAGAGTGTTTGACATTTATTCAGTTACTATATCACACCACCCTAAAAATAGTAATCTTAATATTTAACTATTATTTCCCAAATGTAGAGGAACCAATACTGAATCATCTACTACATTCCTCCCTCCACTGGCTTGTTGTCTTCATTACAGCTTATTATATATCAAGCCACGGTAAAATAGGTGCCAATGAGACATGAGAAATGATGTCCCATATCACCTTTTATGTAACAAAATCCTCCTTGCACTGTGCCTGGCAAAGCTGGTTTACTGCTAACGCTGTAGATGAAAACATGTGGCTTAATTTGGGAGGAGAAGGAAGAGGAAGAGAAACGATAAGGAAAGGGCAATAGTTTTTGTGTTAATGTCTCATATTTGTTAATCAGAATGCATTTACTTCGTGTGGTAAAATGGTCACTGAAATCTAACACAGCAGATGAACATAACTTTTTATGTGGTGGCTATTCTTGGGGTTTTTTTTAACAGGAATTAACCATATTCCGAAGTTCTTTTCGGCAAGTTACTTTTGAGTCTATGCTTTCCAGCCTAGTATTCTGCCTCCTGTTTAAGATTTTCAAATATATATGCTAAAGGGAACACATGACTTGATAAAGACTTTAACATATGATCGGCTAACTCTTGACATCCTAATTCCACTTTAGGCCTATTGTAAGCTTAGTATCTCAAATGAAGGCAAAGGTTTCCCAGTAGTACATTCAATCAACTGCAAGTAAACAGGGAATAGGGCTGACCAACATATCAAATAACTAAACATTGAAAAGGTCAAAACGGCCTGATTTACAGTACTGTCATGTTATGCGGGATGTGTGAGGCATTTTAATGTTCATTTCACATTCTACGTTGACAACGTCTGTAATGAATAGGAAACGATATATTATGAATCCATTCTTGTGATGATAATTGTAATGAGAATAGTGTATGGTACAACAAATCTAATCCATCTTCATGACAATTTAAAAAATGTAATCTGATTACAATCTCAGGGTATTTTTCAGACACTTTCTAGAATAAAACTAAATACAATTAAACAGCAAACAAAACTATTTTATTTCCCAGATATGTTAAACCCATGCTTAAAACTAAGCTGAAGTTGTGTGATCTGTGTAAATCTTATACAAAAAACTTCCATTATACAGAAACTTTGGTTTCCTTTTTATTTCAGCATCCTATGTCATGACTGTATTAAGAGAACTTTAAGGTTGTAAATTCTATATCATGCATTAACAGAGGATAAAGAAAAGAATTGGGAAAATCTGAGTTATTCCCATAATAATTAGATGTTCTGTATGTAAGATAATACAACATAGTGATGTATTGCATTTAATAAACCTAAGTGTTTAGAAAATCAAACTCTCCACTACAAAACACAAGGCTTAGTTACTTTGCAGATTTCAGAACCTTTTTCTTAGCAGCAGGGGGGGTAAACAGGCTTTGTTCCAGTGAAAGACACAGCAGTACACTCCCTGTGGATTCAAAGGCAATAGTTGTCCCCACAGTTTTACTAGAAACAGGAATAAGAATGTTTGCTTGTGCCAAGTTATTATAGTTTGTACCAAAAAATTTAAGCTCCCCCCTTCCCCCCTGTGCCTTCTTACCCAGGCACCCTACATCTGCTTTCAATGCTCAGATTTAAATATTGGCTCCACAACAGTCTCTTGTAAAAATCAGACTGAGTGACTTTGCTGGGACCAGAACACTAACACTGCTTGGTTCTGTCATCCCCTCTGTCTACCACTGATGATACTCACACCACACACCAGGTCTGAGCTTTCTCAAACTACTCTCAAAAGTCTAGATTTAAGTTCAAGGACCACTTCTCTTTGAATTATCCTGCCTTTGCTCTACCATAACTTCAAGGTTATTTTCTCATTTTACTCCTATTGTTTTCTTACTGTCTGGGTAATGGAGTCAAGTCTGGGCTACACTTGCTCCTAACAAAGGCCTAAAATCATGTATAGGAGGCCTTGTTTAACGGATCATTTCTTGCTAAATTCACACAGTATTGCTTGGCTTGCACACCAGATCTGTATGTATCTTGTTACACAGCTGATGTTCTTGTAACCATGCTGCTGCATCAACTGAAATTTATGGTTCTGCTTAAGATTTACTTTGGGAATGATTTATTTTGTTTTCAAGAGTAATTTGTATTCTAACGGGACTTGTTCTAGCAAATGCAGAAAGCATTCTCTAAAAGGTTTACATAAGCAAAAAATGAAAATTATAATGGCAGTCTGTAATTTTCATGGATGAACTTTTAATAGAAGTGCTCTGGTAAACAGCGACAATTTGTGTTCACTTGTAGAATTAAAATCACTTGTTATGTTGATCGTTTTGAATTAGTCACCTGTATAAGTCATGGGTGTTGACTATTGAATTTTTTTAAAAGGTCTTTATTGATTTGTAAGAAGAAAATGTATTTAAAAGGTGCCCCACTAGTGTAATTCTGCTCATTATAAAGTGCTAAATAGCTGAAGGGTACTGAAAGAGTATATGGGAAAAGAGAATCTATTTTTAACTAATTAGCTTTGAATCATTTGTCTAGCTAATCCATGTTTTCAATCTATAGTAGTATTTGGAAGGTAATTGAAAACCGGCCTTCTAATAAATGTGCAGACTGCCCTAAATAAGAAAGATTACAGTGCTCATAAAAGGGGACAGAAACAACTGCAGACAGGTACTTCAGGACTGGGGGCATGACTGGTGTCCGAGTGGTCACTAAGATGCCCTAAAAGTGCACATCTGAATTACTACTTACACTGCAAATCAAAAACCAATCTTTAAAATTATAAACCATTGACAATAAGATTACAGCAATTAAAGATTCTTAAAATGAAAAATGATTTTGGGTTAGGTAAACTGTATCCCTGTGACTGGAATAGCTTTTTGCACATACTCAGGAAAGACAACTTTAGTTTGGGAACAGAAAAACCCCAAACAAACAAACAAACAAACAGAACAAAACAAACAAACAAAAAAAAAAACCCACCAAAAATATCTGGGAAACAATGAATCTTATTAAACTTTTGTAATTCTAATATTTCTCTAATGATATAATTGTTATTGGTGTTTCAACTGTTAAATGCCTTCTTTAGTTGGCCTACACAATTGAGCAGTAAAAGTGAAAGTGAACAAGCTTCCTGGTTCTGGGTTTGGGGGTTTTTATACTTAAAACCAATCAATATTGCAATCCAGGAAGATGATGAATAAGGCATGACTCGTTGATATATGGTGGTACAAAGGACATTTTGAGATGCACAGATTAGCACCAGACAAATACGGCAAGCAGACAACAAAGCCTTGTATTAAGATAAAGCAACTAGAGGAAGAAAAAGAAAAGGGTTATTTAACAGAAAGTTAAGAATTGGATAGACATATAGAAAGCTATCATGATCTCCCAAACTTCACTTGGGTCAAAACAGAAACAGAGACGTAGCTAATGAAATGGGGTATATCTACCTGCAAACAAGACTCTGCAAGTACCCAGAGTGTTTATTAGTTTCTTTCAAATTTCATGGTATCAAACTACTTTTTGTAGATGATACCTGAACTCTTCCTCTGTCATTCCTTTGTTTATTGGAAATTCTAAAAAAATTTCCTGTTATAGTAGACATCTCCATGTTCTAAGAACCTGTTGAGTTAATTGTTTGCTAGCAAGGCTTTTTATTCCATATTAAATGCATTTGGAAATTGGGTGTATTGTCAACTGCAAGGTGTGATTTCCGGAGGATTATGCAATTGCTATAGTTACATCTCATTTGCTTTTAGACTTTTATTGCCTGAAACATTGTCTTGATAAAACCAGCCATTATGGTGGGTTCATGAAAAGCCACAGCAGAACTATTGTTTGTCATCAGCACTACCAGACACAGTCTCCAGACAAACATAGTATCCAAAACCTACTGTATCCATCTTGTTTAGAAAAGTGGCCTTTAATCTCTATGTTGCCCTGTGTTCCTTTGTTCCAGTACGATGCAGTGTATGCATTTAGTTTCCTCACCCTTTGAAAAGCTGCAGGAACATACCAGCAAATAGTTTTGGAGCTTTGGATCTAGTAATTGTTATTGTATTCACCATAAAACTAACGTGCTACTTCCTGACTTCGAAGCACTTTATAAAAGCCACTTACTGTTGTTTTCTTCCACAAAGAAAAAGGAAACCAAGTTGAAATGCTTTTAATTATCTGCTATGACAAAGCAAATGTTTTTGAGAAAGTTTAAGTATCAAAACAACTCTACACTAATGTGAGAAGAGAAAAACCAAAGTAGCATTTACTAAATTTTATTTGTATTTCTAGACATTCTGCAGAATAGTCAGTCATATTTTAAGTAACCTCACTTAACTTAAAAACACAGCGCTTGTAAATAATGCCGTAAGTGGAACAAGCCCATTAAGCTACAACCAAACATTAGTAAACTAGACAATGTAAACACTGATATTTTGGTTCTCTCTCTACTTCCCCATTACAATTTCCACCTCAGTTTTCAAAGAGGAGAACTTTGATGTCTACAGATCCATTATTTTTATCTACTGTTCTTTTACTTCCCCATGAAAGAACTATTCATTTATTATACCACCTATGAAATGTAAGTCTGAACCATAAAGAGAACAGTAGCAAAATCAAAATGTGTGTCTCTTTCCTGTAACTTTCCCCCAATATATACTTGTCTTTCTCATTGTTGTGAATGAAAGGTTTACAGTCACTCAAGGAATCAACATCAAAGTCATTAACAAAAGTAGTTTTAATATGAATTAATAACAAATTTCAATGGCAAAGTTCACTTTGCTACTATATGGGTGAAGCGTACAAAACGAATATTGAGCAGAGTTGAGCTAAAATGAATTATACAGAGACTGATTATGCAAAAGGATAAGGGAGACTTTCCCATTGAGTCATGCGGTTCAGAGTAGACCCCCTTGCTTTCTAAACACCTGATGGAGTTTAGGTGTGGCTAGGTTCAGTCTCAGTCCCAGACTTGGGCAATGGTTTATGTCTAAAGGACGACATGTGTAATCAATTAGAATCACCAAGATACCGGCAAAAGGTAATCAGGTAATATAATATGATGTAAAAGTACCAATTCACCACAAATGTGATTTTTACAGAACTTTTGACCTAGCAGCAATCTGAAGTTTTAAGCAGGATCACACAATTCAGCAGCCATCTAAGGCTTATTCACAGCTACTAAATCTTGTGGTCCACCCCAGAAATACAAAGTGAGTCAATAAGATTTTCTACAGTCACAACAGTAGATTAATTACAGGTCCAAGATTACAATATTCATAATATACTTGCTATAGGGTATCTAAAGCAATTTACATGCACATTCACACAGACAGTAAGGTTGCAAGATGACTAGCTTTAGTCATCAGTAAATTTCTATACTTGCCACAATCCAAGTCAGTAATTGCTAGAATTTTTGAAATTCCAGTAGCAATGGTACCATTCCACTCAGGCTACAACCAAGGTGAGGAACGCTCCAAGGCTGTCAGGTCTGATTATTCCTACTTTCACTTCCCACCTTGGCCAGGCAACAAGAGTTCCTGGTACGATCAGTTCTGCTCCCACCTTAGCCATGCAAGGGTTCCTGGTAGGGTCAATAAACACTTCACAGCCCAACTTCTTAAACAGAGACCAAGGCCTAGTGGGATTGCCAGAGATCATAGTGTGCCCAGACTGGGGGAGGCTGTGTGTGTGTCTGTGTGTGTGTGTGTGTGTGTGTGTGTGTGTGTGAGGAAAATGCATCACCCCAGTCATCCTCTGAAAGATGCTGATCCTTGGAAAATTGGGTTATGCAATCTAAGCTGCTATGAAGAAGCCTAAAAAATCCACACTGTGCATAATCTATTTTGATCCAACTCCACTGAAGTTAATGGAACTATGTTTGTTAGGGCATTTCAGTGAAAAATGTTCCACTGGAATACCCTGAAAGCAAAACTACCTTTTGCCAGGTGTTAGTGTTGATGTATTTAGCCAATATATTTTTCTTGGAGGGAAGTGGCAAGTATTACAGTATTTTGTGTATTCCTCTGGGATGAAAAAGTTTTTCTTTTTAGGTCCTACGGGATCAATTCATGTACAAAAAGTAAGCAGCACTGGGGATTTAAATTCTGAAGTATACGGATTGTGAACACAACCTGACAAGCAGAGCCTGTAGGGAGCCTTTCTTCTTTGGCATGCTCTTGCATGCTGCCACAGTTCTGGTTTTCCCTTGGGAAGCTATGTTTTCTCCAAGACCTGCAAGGACACAGCAAGGCAGGGGAATGCTGTAGTACTTCTGAAGACGAAATACTACATGAAGCTGCTCCACTTAGAAGTCCACTCAATCTTTGGGAGCAGAAAATGGGACATTTTTGTGTCTTAGGAACCTCCAAGGCAAGACTACATAGTTCCTGTTCTACCATGATGTTAGTATGAATAATCTGTCTTTTCTTTCTTCCTTCTTGCTCAAAATGCTCCTAGTGGGTCTTTGGGGTAATTTTTTGGTTCTATTTTTTTTTTTTTTGTTTTTCCCCCCAGAAATGACTGTCAATCATATCATCAGCTCTGTATTTTCAAGAGCCACTCGAATAATAAGAGCTTGTATTGTTTTGTCACTTTTATTGAACAAGATGTCTCAGCACACAGCAGGCAGTCTAGTGTCACTGGCCATCATTTAACTACTCATGCCCTCTCTGATTCATTCCTTGTAGCTGTAGAATTGATATTAACTTTTAAGAATTGGGCAGTAAGATAAATGATTTTGGTTTTCTTTTACCTTGAAATAAGAAAAAGGTCAGAAATAATTTATCTTACCATGAAACAGCCTAACCAGGCAGATAGAACTTCCTGACAATTTGCTTAGGGAAAGTGCTTGTTGCTACCACTAGCTGACACATCTGGATGTTGAACCTTAAAGACCTCTTCCCATCTCTGTTTTGTAATTCTCTTTGGTGTACACTGATTTAAAGTGAGCAAAAGGTGGTTGAGTGCAAAACTATTTCTGAAGATGCCAGAGACATTAGATATTTCCTTCTGGTTCAGTCTTCTCGTCCTTTGCAGTGCAAAGAGGACGCAAATCTCCTCTAATGTTAGGTTTTAATTGACAAAACATAAAGCAACACTAACCAGCTGTCACAATCAGAAACATTAGGCCTGTTTTGCTCAAACCCTATGCACTGCAAGAACACACTCCTCAGATCTTCCATCTTCTGTTCAAATATGACTGTCTACTTCCTTTCAGATTTTTCTTTGCTTTTCCATAAAAATTTGCTTGAAAGACAGTATGAATGAGTCTGGTTTTACAAGATGAGTCACAGTGCATTACCAACATTCTAATGATTTCAATTATTTATCAGACAATAGTAGAACTGGGGAAAAAAAAAATTGACAGCCTGTCACAGACAATGCCAGCTAAGTTGTTTAAATCATCTCTACGCATGTTCTAATTTAGCTCATTATTAATTTCCTGCCAGGAAATCACTGCCCTAAACCTCTCTTTAATTCAGACATAAGTCATTCTAAACTCTCATACAGACAGCTGATTGAACCCAAGACTTTTGTCTCATTACAAAGCCCAGATGCTTTCAGGCAGAAGACTGCTCTAGACATTTCATATTTTGAAACAAAATGCACTGTGTAATTAATTATGAAATGCATAGCTCATCACAGAATTGGTTTATCTTTTCAAGAGTTTTTCTGGCTGTATGCAATCAATCATTCATATTTCACAAACTGCTGTAGGTTTATGAATTTTCACTTTTGATACAATTGAGTTCTAACTGTGTTGCAAAATGAATACAAAACACTATCTGGAGGGAAACAGAGTGAAACCCCTCTTGTTTTATCTGGTAAAATAAAATGTTAGATCATTAATCAGCCTCCTCTTCATCACTTCTCATTTTTTCCGGCAAATGATTTGTATTCCAGCCATGTGGGGGATACTAACAGAGAACAAATAAATCTGAACTGACAAAGCAGGAAATATTTCCTAATTATCAAGACTGCTGAAGAGGGCTAGGAAGCAGAGACAAAGAAAACCCATGAAAAGATTGCTTTGTGAATCATTTTGTTTGCTGGGCATGAGATGTGATTGTCATGTTCACTTCGGTTGTTAACTTCCTTCAAAAGACAAGGAACTATAAATGGGGATGCCACCAAGGAGGAAGTACCCAAATACCCACTCATTACCCTTCAGAAGTGCCAGCCTCAGCTTGTGCCGGGGTGTTTGCTTTGGTCTGATTTGAAATAAAAGGGTCATACTCTTACCCATTTACCATTTTCGTGAATGGGCTGAGTAATAGACCAGAAAACACTGCTTCACAACGTTGCTCTGTTTCAGCCCGCTTTGCAAATTTATAGTAAAATAACTGACCACAGCGAGAAATGGATTTTCCTTTTAGCCTTCAACCTGTCTGACCAGAACACATGGAACCCTGCGACACCTTTTTTCCCCTTCCCTAACACCTCTTTTTCTGTAAGATAGAAAGCTATGTCCCCTCATCAATACTAAATGGGGAGATGACATCCAATACTGCAGTAACAGTCCCATCAAGAAGATTGTATTCACATAGTAGTGCTTAATACCATCCATGTACAAAAAAATACAGTGTGCAAGCTATGAAGATATGATGATAATATAAATTTGTCTCCACTGTACTCTGAACAAGAAATAGTGAAGAACTTTCTTTGACCAGGACTCTCATGCCCTAGAGAAACTGTAAGTTTCCTTTAGACAGAGCCTTTGTTACAAAGGGACTGAAGGCTGTAAGAAAAATGCCTGAAGAATAAATAATGTTATACTCCACTAGGTGCTATAATAACACCCTATAGTCTTTTAGGAGATCTTGCTGGTGGATTTGTGCTATTTTGATGATAGCTGTCGATTCACAGTTCCTCAGACCATTTGACAATAGGGCCCCTACTGTGTTATATAAAACATGTACTTTAGCTTTAAAAGCTCAAACCTTTAATCAAACCCGAAATGCCAGAGTGGAAATTTCAAATCACTGTCAGTATGACTTCACTCATGTCTCCAAGTCTGACAGTCTCAAAAATACTTTCTTAGCTGAACAGTATCAAATGGAATTAACTTAAATAAGGTGGTAAGAATTTATAATAAGGAACCTTTTATTGCTTTATTTCTCTGTTCACACGGATAGCAGTATACTGAGCCTGTTATCACTATCATTGCTTTTTTTCAGTAGAAGCCTTAAACTGTTTTAATCTTCACCATTTTGGTTTTTAATGACAGAACAGATATTTTTAGGGTTTTAAAATAAAATAGACTGACTGATAAGCTGATATTAAAAACAAATCCTCAAAACTGCTATATGACATTCAGCTTTTGGCATTTAAGCTGATTCAGTTACTCATGACTAATACTGAATTGTACCACAACATCTTTAATGGTCAATCTTTAACACTCTTCCACCATAAATACATATAAAACAGAATTCATCAACCCAAAAAGCAGATTTCAAAATTCCACGTTTCTACGTCCCACTCAGGACCCAAACTCAATGAGATAATGAAGGTTCCTGCCATCATTATAATTTGGAGAGGAATACAACTAAGATCGAGATACAGAAACAGCTTGTTTTTTTTTTTTTTTTTGATTGCTCAAGTATTTCCTGAGCTCTCATCAACCAGAGTTCTCCTGCCAGTGTTAGGAGGTAGTTTTCCTTGCACTGATCCTGGAGTGTCCTTCTGAAAGAGGGAAGGACAGCTTAACTTTGAGCATCCAATAAATTATCCTGCATGTGTTATCAGTTTCTGAGTAACTGCCAGAAAAATCCACGGAAGCAACGGCAAATGCAGTATGTGATAGGAGAGTTTCAAACCAACTGCAGTGCAGTTCTGTCACCTTGGCCTCTAGGTTCATTTGAAGGGTTTGAAGACCTGCACCCTATTCATCCATCTCATAGCAACCCCAGCATATGGGTCTTGCTAGCCTGAAAATATGCCACCACCATGGAATAACACCACAGACATGGAATAATTCTGTATACCTGTCTGATTCCAGGAGTGGCCAAATTTTTAACAAGCCTCTTTTTCTTTTTTCTTCATTAGTACATCTCCCATTATGAAACCAGCTGCCTATGAGAGTCTTAATGAGATCAACTAGAGGCAGCGACAACCA
The DNA here is from genome assembly GCF_037157495.1 of Lathamus discolor. Classification (NCBI taxonomy): domain Eukaryota; kingdom Metazoa; phylum Chordata; class Aves; order Psittaciformes; family Psittacidae; genus Lathamus; species Lathamus discolor. Next base: position 78,450,950 of record NC_088886.1, read on the forward strand.
GTTCAGGTCCAATTGCCAGGCTTACAGGTTTCCTGTTGAAATCCCTGTGGTATGGTCATTTGCCTGTACTCCTTAATGTGCCAAGAGTGACTTATCCCATGCTTTCCATCCATGCAAAAGGTAAACTCTCAAGCTGAAACCCTGTACCTAGCTAGGTTCAGTAATAGACATTTATGGCCAGGATAGGATAGGGTGTTATATTACAGCTGCCAGAGTCCAGCTACAGTGACTCCACTGAAATATAGTTTCAAGCAAAAACTTAAATCCTCTAGTCACCTAAAGTACAAACCTCTCATAACAGCATTATATAACAAACATAAACCTCTCAGTGTACTAATGCAATTCATAGGTAATACTAAATTAAAAATTCTGAACACTACAAGACTGGAAGAGGATCAAAGAATCAAACAGACCATGAGAAGAAAACAACTAAAAGATGAAAATCCAAGATCTGATACTGAAACACAGAATGGATGAATATATGCAGACATGAATTAATGATGCAGAAAAACCCAAAAGGTGCTTTAGACACCTTTTCATGTGCAGAAGTGAAAAAACAAGGATATGGAAATATCATGGCAAAATCCTGTTTTCATTTCAGAACAGCACAGAAAGTTACAAAACAAAACTTAACAAAAAAATAAACCCTCAAAAAAAAAAACAGTGAAAGAACCACAGAATGCAATTCACCAAAAAAGATTAAATAAAGCAATTACCAGGCAAAAGCATGACAGCAACCCACAAAATAGTCAAAGAATGTTGATGCAGAGAATAATAATTATTTACTGCATGTAGTACATGAAAAATAATGAAATAAAAACAGAATAGGGAAGGCTGCATTTCAGGAAACAATTCTGATACTGAGCTTACTAGAATGTGTGGCAATGTTGCAAAAGACCCTTTGAAATCAGCCCATCACCTGGGACATAAGAACACATTACACATATGTAAGCGGCATTTCTAGCACATTTCTTAACTTATTTTGAGGAATATATGTAAATACCTGATGAGCAACTGAATCCATAGCCCATTTGATGAATTTTACCTTTAAGTCATGAATTTACCTTCAAGTCATGATGAATTTTACCTTTATTTATGAACTATTTGTAGGTAAAGATAACTTAATGAGTATGTATGCAAATATACAGTGGCAAATACTCTGATGAAAATTCAACACACATGAAGTGCTCACAAGTATTTCCTGAAAACTTCTAATTAGGGACTCACCCAATCAAAGAACAGGAATATCAGTTAGCTATGTTCACAAAGCAAATGCCAAATTGCAAATCAGGAACACAATATGTAATAACCCCTGCACTCTTTCTGTAGACGCATAATAAAGAATACAAATAAAAGTAATACCAAATTAAGATCCATTTACAGATAACTCGCATTACTGGCAAAACCCCTGCTTTTCCTTTATAACAAAGCTGCTTAGTATTTACTGAGCTTAACCCATAATTACACAGAAAGCCATGCACTGTCTCAAGCTTGTCCGATGTAGACAGGTATTGCCTTGCATTTCTTCCTTAGACCAGAAAACATTGGTCCAAAGCTCTTCTCTACCAGCACTCAGGAGACAGCATGTATACAGGGTCTTAGGAAGGTCCTGCTCTGACTGCCACTTGAGTAAATTTGAGACAGATTACACCACTTGTTCTACTATTGAATATTGCATTCAATTTAAAACTTTCCTTTAAAGGAACAAACTAATAAATTAGCTTCAGATGACCATTAAGCTTGCCAGGACTTCACTTTCCTGCTTACGTTTCCTGTGTCTTGACTCAACATGGGAATTTTAATGATGGCCACATAATGTAACACCAGGCTGACCTTCCCAGTCAGGAAGGTCTCCCCAGTAAGCACTGAGATCATAGAATCATAGAATAGTTAGGGTTGGAAAGGACATTAAAATCCTCTAGTTCCAACCCCCTGCCATGGGGAGGGATGCCTTGCACTAGACCATGTTACTTCGCCTTGAACACTGCCAGGGATGGAGCATTTACCACTTCTTTTGGCAATCCATTCCAGCGCCTCACCACCCTCACAGTAAAGAACTTCTTCCTTATATCTAACCTGAACTTTCCCTGTTTAAGTCTAAACCCATTAACCCTTGTTTTATTGCTATAGTCCCTGACGAAAGCCCCTCTCCATCCCTGGCCAGACTCAGTTCTAACTGGGCCTTAGCTTTTCTGACTTGGCCCCTAGCTTCCCAGACAAAGTCCCTGTATTCTTCTCAGGCTGCCTGTCCTCACTTCCACATTTTATAAGCTTCTTTTTTCCTTTTAAGTTTCCTCAGCATCTCCTTATCAATCCAAGGAGGTCTCCTGGCCTTCTTGCCCCATTTCCTTCCTGTTGGGACACAATACTCCTGAGTTTGTAGCAGGTGATCCTTGAATATCATCCAACAGTCTTGGGCCCCCCTGCCCTCTAGGGCTATATCCCATGGAACCTTGCTAAGCAGGCTCCTGAAGAGGCCAAGTTTGCTCTTTTGAAATCCAGGGCAGTGAGCTTGCTTCATGCTCTTCTCACTGTCCTGAGGATCTCGAACTTGATCATCTCATGATTGCTGCATCCAAGGCTGTCCCGGGGCATCACATTTCCAACCAGACCCTCCCTGTTGGTGAGCACAAAGTCAAGCATGGCACCTCTCCTTGCCGGCTCAGAACCTGACTGAAAACTACCACTGCAGCTCATAGCCATTTTACATAAAATTATACATCTGACACACATGCCTGACAGCAGTTCAGAGGGCTGAGCAGAGGAGGACAGAGATAACCTTTTAATGAGCAACCCAAGTGTTATAAAAAGAGAGAGATGAGGATAAACTGGGTTTTCATAATTGACAGTTTAATGGGGTGTAAGATATTAAATGTGAAATTAGAAGCATGACAGCAAGCTTTATGTAAACAACAGTATTGGTAAGAATAACTAACTCACAAAGCCTTTAAAAATCTGGACACCCTCACCAGGATTTTTGTTGAACATTTTCACATAAACTAGACTCCTGTATGACCTACCATTGTGCTATTGTTGTAACACTGAAAAACAGATTTAAACTGGGTGACCTGCTCCCTTTTTCCTAGCAGATCATTCAGCCCCATGGGGACAGGCAGGATCTGTGAAGGAAGGATCCTCCACAGAGCAATGACATAATAAAGTATAACTGAAACTTAATACTTTAATTCAGACTCTGTAGATCGGGCCATTTTAGCCCAGTGACACCAATTTGAGCACCAGCTGCTCTCACCCCATGTACACAGCCCCTCATGGCACAGACATGGGCAGGCAATGACTCCTGCATCCATAACGTCGGCCACTCCGACTGGCCATTAAAGTGGAAGTGGATATGTGACCTGTTCATCAGAGCTAATGGCCACTTGTCCCACAAGGTAGCACAGAGCGGGTTAGCTCAAGGTGATAGTGTTGCATGATAATAACCTAATCAAAGTTAGTGGGTTATCCCCCACAGTCCATTTTTCTCTGTCTTATTCTGACATGATTATTTCCCTATCTTCACTTTTAATCGCTAAGTAGTCCTTAGGTTAGGAAGGAGTGGAGTTTGGTACTTTGGAAATGGGTGCAGTGTCCAACCAGAGCATTGCAAGGCAGCCTTTTTTCAGAGTAGCTGATGTGCTGTGTCTCAAGCTGGGGACATATCCAGGCAAAAGAGAGCAGCTAAATGTGTTCTGGGAAATGTTAGATTGGACATTTCTCAGAATAGGTAAATTGGCATTAAAGTCATTGTATGACTATGATGTGTGAGGAAAGGATAACATGTTCTTTCTAAGGGGGGATTTAAAGTCAACTGTAGTATGCTGCATTGAGTAATATGTTCATAAGAACAAAAGTGAAGTCCTTTGACACCTGAAGCATTCCTGGGCCATTCAAGTTCTCGTTTGCTCTATCTGTCCCTCTTTCTACCCTGACCTAGGAAAGGTATCACAAAGCTACCAAACTCATAGAATGGTTTGGGTTGGAAGGGACCTTAAGGCCCATTCCGTTCCAGCCCCCTGCCACAGGCAGGGACAGCTGCCACTACAGCAGGTTGCTCCAAGCCCCATCCAACCTGGCCTTGAACACTGCCAGGGATGGGGCACCCACACCTTCTCTGGGTGCCCTGTGCCAGAGCCTCAGCACCCTCACAGGGAAGAGCTTCTTCCTTATATCTAATTTAAATCTCTCCCTGGAAACCTAATTTTCCACATGAACCCCAGGCTTTTGTGTTGCTTATGTACAACAGCAATAAATCACTGATGTTATTTTTCCTCTTACATAGAGAAATAATTCTCTTGATCATTATTGCAGTTGTGCTGTGCATTTATGTTATAACTATGTTTTATTATCACTTAATGATCTTTCTGTTGTATAAAAAAAAAACTGGAGTGATTGAGTTTGGTTTTGGTTGTTGTTGTTTCTATTTACATAGTATTGAAGCAGTTGCCAAGCGTGGCATAATAAATCAAAATTCTGACATAATAAATAGATAATATGTTGTAATTGGATTATTTGTAGACTGTCTCACTCAGCAGAAATTTGCATAACACTCAGAAATACTGCTGCAAATATAAAAAATAAGAGATAGGACTAATTAAAAGTTTGTTTACATATATCTTCCTGAAAACACAGTAAAGAAGGAATTAAAAGTACCTTCTCCTTAGCTTTCTTAGGAAGGCTTACTGTCGACCTTGTTTAAAATGGCTGCCTCTTCACCGATTATAATGTATGTGATAGATGATGGAAACTAGGACATACCTTATATGTGATCTGTGAGAATAGAGATTACTACCCAAGGATGTAGAATTAATGACTCTCATAACTACTCTTCCCAAACCCAAAATTTAAAATTCTATCACTAGCATGTAAAGGACAGAGTAGCCCATTTTAGCAGCATGTACTAAAACTTTTCTAATAGCTAGACCTATATTAACAGATCAATAGACATCTGTGTTCATGCAGATAATGGCTGAATTAAGCTAAGGGAAGTCTATTCAGTTGTCATCTTGACACGTACAAGACAGAGACTGGCCTTTGTAGCTTCAAATGCTTATGGTCTGTAACCTAAAACATGATCTCTCATACCATTTTTTGGTTTGGAAGTTTAGCTTTTTAAGGATCAACACTGCAATGAACAGGCAGGAATAATTAGACCTGAGAAAGGCCTCTAGATACCACTGTATGGTGTGATTTGGAGACTGCCTTTGAGCTCAGTTGTTGAGACATCCTACTTAAGTCCTAATCAAAGTATCACAAATGGGCATGCTGTTACCTGAGAAGCACTAGCTTTTACTGATTCTTCAGACTTTCAGGAAGAATGAAAACGTAGAAACAGCTTTTTAAAAAAATCATTGTCTTAATGGTGACTGCTGCTTTTTGATGCCTTGTAGAGTTGGTATAGTCTGCAACTGTGGGCATTTACTTCAAGAGCTGTTGCAGAGAGAACACCAACTGAACACAAGACTCTCAGTTTGAGACAACTGAAAAACTTAGTCGGCCTCATTCTGACCCTTCTGCCTGAGAGGGGTCCTACAAATAACTCTGACTGGGCTTGTACTTTACAGTTCTTGTTATGGAATTATTTATAACTTGGGTTATAATGTTCTTCTGTGATTGTAGTGTTTTTCTTCACAAAGAGGCACTCCATGACAGTACATTAAGATGACTTGCATCAGTGGCAGAAATGGATTGCAACTCTGGTAACAAAAGAATCTTAACCTGCTACTATTGGTGTAATTTATATAAATCTTTTAAAAGGCAGCATCTGAGCTGGGAGAAACTATTTCAGTGACATGCCGCCATGTGCATCGTAATCTTATCCCATGTCAGTAAGGGCAATGTGCCTTTTCTGTTCTCTTATGGGCCATACTAAGTTGGAGGTAATTAGTTTATACTACCTCTAGCAGTCCTGAATTATTTTAAGACTTTTGTTTAGGTGTAAGGAAAATACTGATTGGGACTAAATGAAGGTTATAGTAACTCTCATCTTAACCACCTTCTACAATTGACTGGAAGGAGGTTGAAGTGAGGTGGGTGTCAGTCTCTTCTGCCAGGTAATAGTTGGTAAAACAAAAGGAAATGGCCTCAAGTTGTGCAAAGGGAAGTTTAAATTGGTATCAGGAAAAAGTTCTTCACAGAAGGGGTTGTCAAGCATTGGAACAGGCTGCCCAGGGCAGTGGTGGAGTCTCCATCCCTGAAGGTATTTAAAAGATGTAGATACGGCATTTAAGAACATGATTTAGTGGTGGACATGGCAGTGCTAGGTTAAGGGTTGGACTCGATGATCTTAAAGGTCTTTTCTAACCTAAATGATTCTGAGATTCTACTCTCATCAAAATTGTGTCCCATGACTATCCAAAGATTCAGTATAGTCTCAAGAGGAAAGAATGGTGTTAAATAGGATTAAAAGTTAATGAAATATTTTATGACAGTATTTTACCATAGCAACTGACAGTTAGATCTGAGCATTGTATAAATATTAATATTGCTCTCCTCATCTCAATCACTAAAGGACTTGGGGAAGGTGTATGTAGGGGCAAGAATCTCATTTTTATGGTTCTAAAATTCGAATGTGGAAGACAGATTAGGTTAGAAAAATAAGGTACTGCATAACTAGCCTAATGGTGTGTAATCTTCAGGAAATGCAGCTGCAGTGGGCTTTTAAACAGGTGCTGTGATTACAGAGCTTAACAAACATGTTAGGCTTTGTAGTGCATTTAATATCTTATAAACAGCTAGGCTAATTTGGGCAAGGCTAATGGTTTAGCTCAAATGGTACTCATGTAAAAGATTTGCTGTTATAGCTGTGTACATTAAAGCTAAAATTTTGGTATTTGTGACTTCCCCAACCTGCACATCTCAAAGCAGAGTCTGCTTCAGGCACAGGTAATGCTAGGAGGCTGCAGCAGATTCAGAGTGCAGGCCTGGTCAATGCAGCAGGTGATGGAGTTGCTCCTGCTTCTGATCATTTGGTTTATTTTTTGATCCCCTACCCGTGTAGTCTTTTGTAACAGGAAAGAAGTTGGAAACAAGTTTGGTGTCTTGAGGTACTCTGCTGTCATTTGTATTTGCTTCCTCTGCAGAAATCTGACTTTGTTTTTTTTCAAGCTCAAACCTGTCAAATATGCTATCCCAGTTTTTTGATGTTCACTTTATCAGGACACAGCAAGCCTCTGCTACCCTGGGACTAAGTGGGCTATACTTCCAAACAAGAAATAGAAATCTAAAGAAGTGAATGAAGACTAGCTCTACAGTGCTGCAAGATGGATTTCACTGGTGTTAGGGGAAAATAATCACATTGAGTTTCTGTGTGTGAAGAGTCAAGAACCCAGTGCAATGCCCTGTGTACACAACAGCATTAGTCTTGTTTGGAATGGCAGCTCCTCAGGTTGTTAACACCTTGAGCACTGTCTGCAGATGCTCAGTCTCGGGTATGTACCAGGGGACAAATCCCAGCTGCCTGCTGCCTGTGCATGGCTGCCTGCCTTGCCAGCCAGTGCAGGCACTGCCCTCCAGCCAGCCCCTGCAGCACATCTGGGAAGGACAGTCTGCATGTGAACCCACACATCCCTGTTTTGTTCTGTCCAAATAACTCTTTATGCCTGTGGTTAAAACTGCGCTCTCTGTAAGCATAAAAATGAGGTGTTTAAATATTTTATTAACTGGATCGTAAAGCCAACATCCAAAGGGTGAGCCTATATAAGGCAGTAAGATATACTGCCCTTAGCTCTGCTTTACTGCTGCACCTTAGCTAATTAATCCTGCTTGAGAGGTCAGCGTAGCAAAAAGAGAAAGGATATGTTGGTTTAGGGTGGACCATAAGGTAAAAGCAGATTTTGTGGATGTAGAAGGGACAGGGCAGAAGAAGTAAATGTTTCACAGGAAATTACAGTGGTACCTCTAGAGGCCCAAACTGGAACCAGAGCCCCACATGCCAGCTGCAATGCCTGCATGAACCTGTACACAGTTGTAGCTCTAGGATTTGAAAAGAGCAATATTTTATAAAAATTCACTTTTTAACAAGATTTTTTTTTTTTTTTGTTTTTTTTTGGTGGTGTTTTGTTTTGTTTTGGTTTTTTTTTCCAGAACAAATCTGTATACCCTAGATGAAATTCAGTTCAAGTATAATAATAATTTTCAGTACACTACAGTGAGCAATATACTGTAATTCATTGAATAGCCAGAAATGGTGAAGGGACTCAGATATTTTTTGCAGGTCCTGAGAGTTTTTCTAATAGCTGACACATTTAAATTTTAATATTTATGCTCAGTTGAATTTTGACACTTAAAATATCAGGAAGTGATGTGACCTTTTAAGGTTTCTATTTTGTTTTTATTTGAATCGCTGCTGTTCTTTCAAGCATCTGTTTGGTGGCATACTGCAGAGGAACACTTATTATTAGATTGCTTATTTTAAGAACAATGATATAATAGATGTGTCATTGGTTGAAACGCAAAATATAAAAAATAGGATATAAAGCTGGCAACTCAAATACATGTTTCTGGGAGGCGTCTTAGTGAATCCAATTCTTACGCCACTTGTTCCACAAAGGAAGAGAAGTATGTTCTTTCATAGCTACACTAATGCCACATGTGCCATTCTGATTAAAAAAAAAAAAAAAAAGTAGAATTTCAGAGCTAATGTTGAAATCCAAAAGAACAATGAGATTAAAAGTATGCCACATCTTCAATGTGGCATTTCTCATTTAAGGAAGAATAATATAATAGAAAGAGATTAACCTTCTCGTGCTGTAAAAATTTAAAGGTTAAGCCCAAAGGATTTAGAGCAAGCACACATGGTGGCTTAAACCAGAAAACAGTTTTTAGCAGTGAATCCCAGACCTGCAAAGACACTTATCTCAGCCCAATTAAGATCCTTGAACTCTACATGTATATAAATCTCCCTGAAATCCTATAGTAAACCAACAGCAAAGTATCTGCTATTCTAATGACTGAATGATTTAAGTCATGCTCCTTTCTACCAACAAGATACAGCAGCAGCGTAACACTACATCCTGGTGCTGTATTACTTTTTAACATATTGCATCATGGATATGCTACTTATGATCATTTTAGATTTTATGTGTGCTTCATTATGTGATCTTAAAAGCCTAAAATGTGATATAATGGAACATTTAGCTCAAAGATAAGGAAACGATCTCGCTGCACTTTGTAGCCATTTGATATCCTGACAGGAAAGGGAACTGACACATGATAAAGAAATAAATAGCACTAGTAGTGAATTATTGCTAGCACAGGTCCATTCATGTATTATTTAACTGGTATCATGGCACGGTTCACTTTAGAATTGGCCAGTCCACCATTTTGCATTCCTTCAAATAGACTTGTATCCTGTGTAAAAAACTGATAAGAGCAAATAAAATGAAAATATACATGCAAATGGCTGGCAGGAGTAGGAAATAAAAAATCCCAAGGGCAAATGTGCACATCCTGTTAATTCCAAAACCATGAGGGAAATAAAGTATTCAAACATTATGGTGATTCATAATGTATAAAGAAGTTGTGATGATCTTGTATTGCATAGGATGTAGAACTTTCCTGAACTGTGTTTTCCTTTTTTTCAGGTACAGATTTTTATGAAAAACACCATTTTAAATGAACGTTGAGGGAAAGCCTGATACTATGTTAAATCACATTATGATTAGTTATTCTCACTGTCAAGATCCTAATTGTGTAACAATGTCTTTGATTAACAAAGCCACTCAAGCACCTTGATTCTTTCTGTTAAACATATTTTCTGTTTCTTCCATTGTTCCTACAGCTGCAGAACTGTTTTCAGTTTATTAACACCCAAAAGTTAAGAGAAAGCCAGAAGCTGATTAATGATATGTAAAGGAGAAATGTCGAGAATATAAATCCAGGAGGTCTTTCTTGGTGCAAAGAAGGGCTCTAGCATAGGCTCAGGGTTTCACAGCTAAAATCAGAGAGGGGAAAAAAAGAAAAAACAAAGGAAAAAAACCTACCACAAGTATATTCTTCTGTTTACAATTTTCTACTGGCTGTCTTAGGTGTCTATGCAGGCACCAGGCTGCTGATGGCCTAACTTATCCTCAGAGTGCCAACACGTTTTGCTGCAGCAGCACAGTCTGCTTCTGCTCTCCCTGCCCAGCCTGGCAGAGCATTTACCCTCCGGCATTACACCTCTGATCCTATGTTATGGATCCACCTTTGTGAAGACGTCCATTCTGTTCCTACTCTCTCGTTTTTTCAATGCCACCAATCTCAAGACGTCCTGTGTTATTTTTGAAATTACTGTTTCCAAGGGGTTTGACACACATTCTTTTACAATTATTTCCTACCTTTTTGATAACTCTATCAACTGAAATAAACTTCATTACTTTATCCTTTTTTCATGACTCTATCCTTTTGTACTTCATTTCAGGTATGTAAATACAAAGTATGCTTAGCTAATACCTGTTCAAAATACAGAACCTTAATAATAGGAAACTTTTTTCTATATTAATTTGTTAAGCATGGATCTTTGCACAGAGTATCTGAGTTTTTGTAGTATTCATCTGAGTTGCTGCTGATAAAATGAGAATAAGTGAGGTTTCGCGAAAGAACATAAATTCCAATTAGCATCCAAACAGAAGAATTAATTCAGTAGACTATGTATGCCAAAATAATGTTGCAGTTGTAGCTGTTGAAATGATAAATAATATAAATATTCCTTACATTTTCATAGTCTCCACATGCCAGTAGCTGAACAAGGTTGAGGAAAAAATCAATAATAAATTACACTCTTTGCAAACATTAATAAATATTCCTGTTACTTCTACAGCCCCTATACAAGAACCCACAATAATAAATCATAAAGCTTGTTTCATTTTTCCAACTGGCCACCACCCAGACAAAAGAAGGTGGAGAGATTAAAAAGAGTTGCTGAAGAGTTTTTTTTCATTCTCTTATCTGTCTGTCCCTTCATTGTTTCCTTGATAGCTCTACAATTTTCATTTTGATATACAACACAGTTGTTTGTGTCCCATTAAAGTTTTGTAATTTATAGAAGACTAGCTCTGGCAATAGACTATGATTATATACATGACAGTAACTCCTTGGGATAAACAAATGTAGTAAAAAAAAGGTAGCACTGCTAGCTAGAGGATTTTATACAGGGCAGAAATTGTGTCTGTAATAGAATATACGCAGTTAATTCTACGCAAATCTGTAGAAGTTCATGAAACTCATCAGGGCACATGAAGGAATGGGAATAAGTATTGGAAAGGAGGTGAAAAGAATTCTGAAACTTGATTGTATTTTGTGGAGAAGTTTTCTTTGAGGAAAAAAGGAAAGGAAATGATATAGTTGAAAATAAGCATAAATACTACAGATTTCTTCAAAAATGCTCTCAACCTAGCTCTTTAGTAACATAAAGAATGAATACAATCAGTAAGACAGCTCATGTGAATGAGTCTGGAAACTGGGTTAATTTAAAATATTTCTAACTTTATAAGATTAAAAAAGTGTTGTTTTAAATTGAAATATATTTATTTAAATGAATTAAGTTACTTGTTTAAGGTGTTGAAAGAGCAGAAACAGAACTAGTAGTTTCAGTATCTATTGAAATAAAGTCTTAGCAGGAAAAAGATACTGTCATTTGTCACTTCCCATACACACAGGGGGCTGTAATCCCCCGAGGAGAACCCAAATTTGACTCTTCTTCCACACATCCCTCTTCCACCTGCCCTTACTCTGTGATACTGTAGGTACTGATATCACACTGAAGAGGCTGCTCTTGCTTGCGAGAGGGAGTTTCTGGGTGCTGGGGCCATCTCTTGATAGATACCGACGCACGGGAGGAGGCACTGCAGCTCAGGGATGCCCCTCAGAGAGTGATGGTGGGACTCCCACAGGTGACCAGGCCGGTGGGACTCCTGTGGGTGACCAACTGAGAACTAGCACTGTGGGCAGGGGAAGGATGGGCCAGGCAGAGCAGACAACACACTGAATCCAAGGAATTCCTTTTAACTCGGACAGCACGACTGCCTTAACAGCATTTTCCCCTGTTTCGTCTCTGCAAGGGATGTCACATCAGCAGTCAGCACGTTGAAGTTGTACCTGAGTTTTAAATCAGAAAATTAAAGGTGTTTGGGCCTCAGTTTAGCCTGCAATAGTGTCTGTAGGGCCAGGAAAGAATCTGGCTTTAAGGGTTAAACAAGAACCCTTTTCATTGGTACTTAAATGACTGAATGATGCTAATGGAAAAAATCTTTAAAGCCATAGCTGTTACATAACTGTCCACAACATTTTGCATAGCCTTTTTTCTCCAGATAATGGGAGAAGCATTAGTGCTTCTGTTCCACCATAACGGCAAACCTTTTCTCATGCTACATCCTGTTTATTTTCTTACAGTCCTTTGAGGGGGGCCTCAGGGGAGTGTAGGGCAGAGCGGAGGAGGGAGGGAGGGGGAAGATCTGAAGAAATAAAACCTGGAATCTCAGAGTGTTCTGCAGAACCTGAGCATTATGTGGGATATCTGAATCTGTGAAAAGACAGTTAATATTGTGGTTTCTTGAAACAAATACTGTGCTTAAAGGTCATTCCATGACAGGGGCTTTGAGAGCATCTGTTGCTAGGAACACATAGGCTGAATCTCATTATTGAAAACTATTTGAGTGACAATCATCACTGTGTTTCGCTATTCATTATCGTTTCTGCTTGGGAAGAGACCTGTACCCTCTCTCCATCATTCCTGCTACCGAACAAATACGTTGGTCATTTTTCAGTTTGACAAATGTGACCTCAAAATCACCTATTTCGGGTTTTATTTTATTTCCATCTTACACTGCAAAGTGAAATATTTATTATCTTGAAGCAAATGATTAAAGAGATATTGCCCCATTGATGCTCTAGCCACTGAGCATAATAAAGAGGTGAATTCAGTTCAGGCAGTGCAATCATATAGTTCATTTAAGCAAACTACAGTTTGAATGTTTCCTCGATGAGCTGAGAATAACAGTGTAATTCACATTTGAATCTTCATCTAAAGTTCATTTCCCATCCTGCTTAGAAACCCCCACTGCAGCACAGAATGGAAATACTGGCTGTGGGGAGGAAAGCTGTACCAAAGGTTCAGCTCACAGGTCCACATTGTATTTATTTATAAGGAAAAGGAATTTAGTACCTTTACAATCTGAGTATAGCAAAGATTTTTCTGAAGACAAAAAAACCCCAGACAACCAGGGATTGTTGGCAGGCTGATTCACATTGGTTCTTCTATCAGATTAAGTAAATATGCTTATCTTTAATTATAAACATATGTTTTAATTCCTTAACATATTTAGCAATATTCATGTTAGTTTTAAAACCTTTGCATTCTCCATACCAAAATACAGCTTCCAAAAAAGTATGATGCAATATCATCATACACAGCTCCAGTGGTTTAAAGGATTTTGCTAGTTCTGTTACTATTCCTCCATTAAAAGCACTGGAAATGCCATCTGTTCATCTAACAATGAAAACATCTTTTCTGGTTAAAAATGTTCTTTTCTCTTAGTCCAGTGTGAAAATATGAGGGTCAATCAATTCTGCCATTAGCTTGGAAATTTTAAGTGTAGGAACTGTTGTGTTAAACATTTAGCTGAGCATGAGAAAAGGCACCACCTGTGAATCCCTGCCTGCAATGCCACTAACCTGTACAGCTGACCCTGTGGAGGAACTCTTTACAGTGTCTGAACACCATACAAAAGTCACCTTAACTGCAGCAGCTCTTCCTTTCCTTCTGAAATAACTCCCCTGCCCCTCAGGGGACAAAACTCTGTTTGTCCAGGCCCCCCCCCCCCCCCATGCCCTCTAATACAGCTAGGAGCTTGGCAAAGATGCTTAGGATGAAAGAGCTTCAGCAAAGCTAACTGAGAAATAAGAAAGGTAAAATTATACGGTGACATTTGCCTTTGAGATTGGGTCATTGGTTGCTCAAGGATTCAAGAGGAAGAAGACATGGAAAGATATAAAATCCTAAAGGCATAAAGGACAGTGAGCCACAAGCTTTAGGATCATCAGGTCAAGCTTTCTGCCAGTTAGGTCCTGGTGTGACATCCATGTTGATGCTGACCAAAACCGGTCTTTTCTCCATCAATCAAGGTATGGTGGCAACACCTGTGTTCAGCCCAGCTGGCTGGTTAGAGCCTGGGTGGTTTTTGAGTGTGGTGGCTTACTTTAGGTAGTAGCTTTGTACTTTTGCATTCCTGCTTGCAGAGGCATTTTTTGCACTCTTGAAGATGCCCAAAGAAACTTGCCCAGGAGTGGAGAGCAGCACTGCATGGTCAATAGGAGTTTATGAATCTGTCAGCAGGATTTTGAAAATTGGTCTCATCTCATAGCAGCCAGCAGTCCTCTCGGAGTACAAAGGCACTAAGTGTGTTGAATCATAAATATCACGAACCACAACAACCCCCTGAAACGTAGAATGCATTTAAATGCTGATGTCTTACAATCTGGCTTACAGTGTGACTCACAGCTACAAATGAAACACACTGCTATACCTCAAAACAGATTACCAATAGACTACACAAATCCTGTTTGACACACGTCTGTCATATTTTGTTTTGTGTACCAATGCAAAGATGACATTTAATAACTTAAATTTGCAACAGCTGAAATGGTAATACCAGTTCTAGCAGCTAACACAGAAGCAGTATTGGGAGTTTGAACACTCTGTCATTTGTTATAGAAACCCAGGATGGTATGGCTAATATATATTTTTTTTCTCCCCCATAAATACTTAAGATATACATTCACCTATAGCACTTATGAAAAAATTCAGGATAAGGATCCAGTGGTGTCAGCAGTATTACTCATTATTAACTTACTGACTACCATACAATATGCATTGCAAAACTTTGTTACTTCAGTGTTTATAACTGTTTAGTTTTCTGCCACATTGCCTCTACACTAAATCACTGAAAATCTCATTTACTGTTTTTTACTGACAATGGCAGCAAATGCAGATTTCCTATTTCATGTATTATACGTGTACATGGGAACAGGATAGCCACCCTAAATTATTTAGCTTCCCAGTATATGCCATATTTTTACAAACAAGAGTCAGCACATGCCAACAGAGAATTGTTAAATAATGTATTGGTTTCCCTTACACTGTGCATAAAGTGTTTTCCCTAAGCATTATTCTGTCCAAAGAGAAAATCATGAGTGCTCAAAGATCCAAATGCATAACAGCACAAACATAAATCCCTGTGGGCAAATTCCCCATTGTCTTTCTACCTGTGTCATCTTTCATCTTTTTGCAAAGTGGGTCTATAAGACAATCAGAGATGAAAGCAGCTGATTTATTCCTCTTTTCACAATGGTAAATGCAGATAAAACATGCAAAACAGCAAGAAATTTAATCCTTGGTCCTCCAAAAGCCTCTTTTGTTTGCTCTGAAGTACCACCTCGATTTCAGGTCAGTAGAGATTAAAGTACATTGGAGCAGCCATAGCCGTGGCTTTCATTTCCCAGCAGTCACTAAAGTGATCATCATCTATTACCAAATTTTTTTATGCTGTCCTTAGGAGATAGCTAACATCTGAAACAAAATAGTTGGCAAATACTGATTCCCTCCTTTAGGAAACTGGAACATGCTCACTACTCTCTGACTTTTAGATACAATCTGCATTACTCTCTTTAGTACTGCTGAAAGGTATATTTCCTGAGGCGGTCACTAAATTCCTATATACATAAAGAGAAATCTAGGTCCAGATTTTCAAAAGTACTTGCTGTATGCAGAGATCTCTTGGAAATGCAGTAGTTGAGCTACTTTTTGTCTACCAGAAACAAACTTAATAGGACAAACAATATCTAGTGAAGAGAGAAAACTAACTTTAACTAGCATAGTCTTCCATTTGTTTAATCTTCAGAGAGTGATTATTTTACCTGTTTGCATTCCACGCAGTAATATGATAATCTTAAATTACTGGAGTGGTTATTTATAGTACTGCTTTGAAGAAAACATGTCATCTGAATACATCCTGGTTTATGCCCCATTTGTGAAGGTGGTAATGGTGTCAGAGCTGCTTACAAGCTATGGCCCTCACAATCCTGGGTCCTCAGGTGTTATCCAAACTATACAGGATTTATTTTATTTATTGTTTCTGCAAATGAATATTTGCTTCAATATACAGTAAAGACCATGTGCCACTTACACACATACCCTCCAACCATTGTCATTGTTCACAAGTGTCTTTTGTGGAATGTCCTTTCCTTTGCAATGTAAATACTTTTAGCAGGCTTCAATTTCTTCTGGTTTCAAAATTAGTGTAAGAAAAATAAAATAATTGGGGGGGGGGGAGAACAACAAAAAAAAAAAAAAAAACAAACCAAAGTTCTTACCCTTCATTAAATTATTCAAAATCTTAATAAAAAATTGCTTTGTTTCTACTTTGAACTGCTCAAACATTTGGGATATTATGTATCAGAGATCTACAAAATCATAAAGGCATGGATAACATGCTTTCAGAACTGAGAATGAGAGGGCAATTAGGCAAATCAGCAGAAACCATTTTAAAACACATAATGGAAGGTAGAGTAGATGGCAAACTCCTGGACTTCTTCGCCATACAGATCTGCTGTGGAGGCAGAGCAGTTAGAGAAATTAATGAGTTCAGCTTCATAAACAGACACTGTAACATATCACTTCCTGTTGCATCCATGGGCATAGGGAGGAAAGGTGCATTTCTTAGTGGCCAGTTACAAGCCAAAGCACATCAGAGTAAAAGCATCTCCACCTACAAAAGCACAGATGAAGAATTGTACCTGCTTGGTAGCCCTGGTACAGCCCTAGGGCCTCAGCGTAACACCTCTTGCTACTTCGAAAACTTTTGTCTGCTTCCCACTTCTGATGGAGGAGCCTTCTCTTGAAGATGGGAACACCTATGCTATGACCTGTGAGAGAAACATACACAGTCAAATATTTTAGCATACTTTCTAAAACTAGATTTCATTTTGCAGCATTTAATATTGTCTTCTGCTTCCCTGCAGCACATTTGCAACACACATTCCCTGGGTAGGTGTTTGACATGTGCCTAAAGATCACAGAATAATATAGTTTTGCATGTGATTTTAATGGTACAACATTACTTCTGCATTGCTAAACAGAAAGAATTTTAGTTTAGCCTTTATGCAAATCTTTGCCCCTATGTGTATCCTTCCTGTAAGATTGCTTTCTTATTACACACAATTTTATACCCTTTCAGTTCAAATTTGAAGTTACACATTGAGGTATGGAGTTGGTGTGGAAAAGTCACTTTTGAATACTGACATAATAAAAGACAAACTTTTGCCAGATTATTTCTAGAAATAAGTTTGAGTGATCACTCTCTATGAAATTATGGGGGGGGGGGGGGAGGGGTTGATTCTAAAATACAGCAGAGAGTTCTTCAGGAAATGCCTCATTTTTAACAAACTGCCTGGCACAGAGAGAAATATCATACTGCTGATTAAACCCAGCAAATGTAATGAGAATCTAGTTTTCATAAAAATAATACAAGCTGTGAGAGCCGAGTGAGATAATTGTAATTTGGGGGTTTTATTTGTGACTGTAGCTACACATTAAGATATGAAATATTGCTAAGAATTATAATAGTTATCATATTTCACATTTTGTCTAGATTTTTTTGCCACATAAGTCTAATTCAAATAAATACCAATGAACTGCATTAAAAATTAAACTCCCACAAATGGAACAGCATGTACCTTTTTCTTTGAAATTACTTAAAAAGATTACCTTTATTTGCAAGTTCCACTTTGATTTTTGGAAATTGTTAAATAGTCACAGATATAATCAATAAATATATCTGAATTGACCTAGAAAACATGAAACAGCTGATTTTGTACAGAGAAGAGTGGAGCATTTTGTTACTTAACACATAAAGATAACAGAGTACCAGAAAGGAGAACTTGGAAGTGGGAATCATAAACAGCATTCCTGCTTTGGTGATTTCTTGTTCTTATTTTGATACTGAACTCTTGGCTAAAAGTCTCAGCCGTGAAAAGGCAAAGGCCTGGAGAAATGGCTTAGCTTGATTCAAGGTGAGATTTACCAGCAGCAGCTGGAGCATAGCAGTATCCTTTGTGCGTCTCTTCACCTCTGCACAGAAATCCTACAGGGGTTGAGCAGTTGCAAAAGAGCCAGTGCTTGTTGTATGCAAGGAAACCTTTCTGCATCAGATGCAAAGATCAAATTGTAGGTGGAAGAAAAGGCTGCTGTTGACTACAGAAGAAAACAAAGAAAAAAGAAATAAAAAGAAAAACCTACGTATTTTAGCCTGTAATGTGCAACACATACAGTTTTTAAGCAGTATAAGTGAAAAGGGGTGGTCTTCCTGGCTGTAGAAAGTCCTGTGCGTTGATTTTGCTTTAGCTATGACATCCACAGCTCACTTCCATTATTTCATACTGAGTGGACAATCCTAGCTGATGCGCAAAGAAGCAGAAGCTGACAAAATACAGTTGTGCTCTCAGATGAACTGCACCTCTGCTGCCTTAAATCCAGGTGGACGAGGGAATTTCGTTGACAGAGTTGCAATACTTGACAGCACCTTGGAACATAGAATCATTTAGATTGGAAAAGACCTTTAAGGCCATCAAGTCTAACCTTAAACAGAATACTGCCAAGTGCACCACTAAGCCATGTCCTTAAGTGCCACATCTACATGTCTTTTACATACCTCCAGGGATGGGGACTGCACCACTTCTCTGGGCAGCCTGTTCTCGTGCACAGAAAGAAAAATACACATTTCATCCTCTATTTATTCTGCATTTCAATTCATCTCCATCTCCTACTGTTTTATTTCTGTAACCGTATTACCTTATTTTTCAAAATACCTTAGGGATGTAGTGTCAGGAAAGACAAAAAGAGAAAAATACATCTCTTGATTTAGATGAGTTTGATAGAGATAGAAGATGCTTCAAATATTTATTAACATCACCTGTTACGTTGTTTCAAAATGACTTCTAGATCATAAAGAATGAATTAGTTACTGGAAATGAAAGTTCATTAAAAAGTTTTGTTCATAAAGAAATCAACAGTATTCTTTCAGTTTAAAAACCTGTCTTTGTAATGGCCAATGTAATGCTAGTTTCAGGTTAAAAGAGCACGTGTTTCTAGTTTGCCTGTCACAGGAGAAGATGATGGTATATTTGCAATACACTGACACTCCTCCTTATCTGTCTGCATTCCTGTACTTGGAGAAAATCACTAGCAGTTGTGATAAGCAGATACCTGAACCTAGAGCTGACAGATGGTTGCCTTTTACAAGGTAAATCACATTTCTTAAAATGTACAGCAGAGGAATTTTACCCTTTGAAAAGTAAAATGACCTTTATGGAGGTCTGTCTTAGTAGTAGAAAGCCAGAACACCACACTGAACAAAACTACCACTTTTGTGTGAATCATAGGGAATATTTCCATGTTATTACAATAACTTATAAAACAAGGATCCACAGGTACCTGTAAAACATAATACATTCCTACACACTTTCATTTTCTTTCTTTTATCTCCTCCTTCATACTCAGTAGTTACAATTTAAGGGACTCGCCATCTTCAGCTATTCCTTGGTTTGTGATGTGTGTTTGTACATACGCATATAGATTAATATACCAGTTATAGACCAGCTATGTAATGACCGGACTGCAACTGATTAAGGAGTGTAGGTGTTCTACAGCAGACAAAACACAGAGGTAGACAGAAGAGCTTGGCTTTCTTCTGGGACAACTTTTCTGTTTAAACTTAGATGGAATTATGGCAAGAGTTCTGTTTGTGTAGTACTTAGTGTATTGGTGCACCTATGGTAGATAGCAGGGAAACGGCAAGACACATATAGTTTTTAAATCTAGCTATGGGAAGGCTGTCAAAGTTCACTACATTATCTCCAGGAGCTATTTTGAAATCTTCAGAAATTAATAAGAGGGTATAGACTGTTGGTATCTGTTTTGATGCACTTTAACAGGTCTGAATATACTGCAGAATGAAGGGCAGTTGGAAACTTACCACTTCAGACGTAAAAAAGATGGGACCCCAGATCATTAAAATAAAACCTGTGAAAAGCTGAGCAAGTAATTGCAATAAAATAGAAAGCAAGAAGCATACGAAAAGTAATGAGTAGTAAACATATTAAAAAATTGTGGTAACTATGACAAACTGTACTGCATCTGCTTTTGAATAAGGACTAACTACTGCTCCCATTGTATTTGTGAACAAGATACAAATAACCACCTTCCTTACAGATACAGAAATAGGCAATAGAGACCAAATAAAAGGCGAAAAAAAAAAGCATACCTTAGTATAATGGATCTAAGCTCTACTGTCACTGTTTGCATATGAGTGTTAATGTGGGGACAAAGCTGCACTGCTGAGCAGTAGATTTTATTTCTGTCTCTATCCTGTAGTTGCTGTGGCCTGAATTCACACCAGCTGTTACAAGGTGCATCAGAAATTTCCATTTAGCTCTATTTCCTGACCAAACAGGCCATTTGCTCCAGCCGTGTGTTCTTTATCAGGATTTGGCCCTTTATATAAAGGTGAATGCTTCTTTGGCTGTGGTCCCAGTGGGGTGTTTGATAACTTTGTCAGAAAGAATAAAGGGAATGTAATGACTGAACAAATAATAGGCTGTCAAGGAGACTTAAGTTACAAGAGCTGAAAGATAGTCTGAAATGCTTTGCTCTTCAAAGAAACCTAGAAAAACTTTGTCTTAATTTGGCCCTCAGAACTCTGACATCAGCCTTGGCTTGTCTGCAGGCATCAACTCAAACATGGGAATTTACATGTATAGTTAGTCCTCATGAGAGATTTCTGGCAGGCTGCTTTCCCTCAGGTCAGTTCCATATAGCATAAGTAGCTAAGGCAACTCCTATTTTACTTCCATTGCTTTATGAAAAGTCTTGCAGATTGTATTAGATTATAATTCCTCTAGCTTTTGTTAAACCACTCAAACAAGGAATTATCCCTATTACAGAAGATTAAAAACACAGAGAAAACCTATCTATTTCTATGGTTTTTAATATATTGTAGTAGATTTCCCAAAGCACATTTCAATGAGCAAATCCATCAACAATGAAGCCAATGGATATTCTTACAGAAATAATCTATATTTTTTATTTTATCAGGAGATGTACAGTAAGAGGCATATAGAACAAGGTTCAATGCTTAGTATGTTTAGACAACACTAGCATTTGACTTTTTAAAGGGTTTTGTAGGGCAAATGCCCTTTGAGGACCACAAGAAAATTACTTCCCCAAGCCCTGAGTTCCTGGCTGTCAACATCCCCCAGGTCAGGTATGTGGATGACATTTTGGGGAGGGCAGGGGGAAGGCCCACTTGCTCTTAGAGAACTGGGAATGTCCTTTTGGAGCTGCACCACCACACTGCTGAGACAGAGGCTTGACACTGCTCAGATGCACAAACGGGAGCTAATACAGTTGTTCAGAAAAGTGATTGTCTGCAATCACAACAGTAATTTAATTAGGCCTAGCTTTGAGCTGCAGGTTAGTTTGGATGACCTCCAGGGGTCCCTTCTGTTATTCTGAACACTGACTGACAGAATTTTTGTGTTCCCCAAATGCCCCAAGAACTCTGACTGCACTCATACTCCTCTAAAGGAAAGAGAAACAACTGATTCTGTTTGCTTGTCTTCATACTGATAGCCATCATCACAGTCAGCCCTACCCATTGAGCTAGAGGCTGCTTTACTCAGATTATCCCACTCTGTCTACTGAAGCTGCAAAAAAATTCAGTTTCATTTGGCTGGATAAGTGATAAGACACTTGGAATTAGGGCAGATGTGTAGCCAGTTTACTTCTCTGCAATGATGGATACATAGGTCCCTTTTTCCAGGATGTCCGTGGTTAGGGTTGGTTGTAAGACACAGGAAGAATCCTCAGGTGGTGGCAACAGCATTCAAAAACAACCAGCTCCAAAATAAAGTTTTGTCACCTAGATAAGGGAAGTTTATTTACAGAATATCTTTTAAACTGTACATGTTTTAATCTTACACACCTACTCCAATTTTGGGAACTTAAGCTGTGGTTATTTTTAAAGAGTGTGTCAGTTCACCTTCAGATGGTTCACCTTTGCACATCACCAGTTCTCTGCTACAGTATTTCCTCTCTCTTCATATTATGATTCAGCTCAGCCTAAGAAGTTAAATGTGCAAAGCGTGACACAGACACATCTCTCATTTCTGCATTCAACACAATAAAAGAATGAAGAACAGGAACAACATGCAGTGCAAAGATTAAGAAGTTGCATTTGTGTGCAGGCCTTTTTCCTTGCCACTTAAGGCAATAAATCATTTCAATTAGACATAATTAAAGCAGTTTGTACTTGAATTGTAAATTAAAATTGGAGTCAGTATTATCCAGTTCCCCCTTCCACATTCATCTCAACTATCAGGAGAATACTGCGTATCTATCTACTCTTGGCATAGATTAAGTCATAACTTGCATATTTTAATACAATCTCTGGTTGCAATCAAGCACTGGTATATGGACTTTTATCATCAATTCCACAGTTAAACAATCTTTTCCAAGTTCCTGTCCAGATACCTCTGGGCTTTAAATCTTTTATTGCCTTTTCTAATTTTCCCTTTTCATCTAAAATTAATTAGAGTACAGGCTCTGTTGTCTTTTTGTTATTCCATTCAGCTTCCAGGGCATTTTTGTTCTCCACCTAAACAGTGACTCTGTGAAGATTTAATGTGCTACCCTCATGTCTGTGAGTGTGAACTCAACAAGAAGAGTTGGCAGCCATGGCAGATACAGGCCAAAAATTATATAAAGCCAAGAAAAGAAATCTTTTGTACTCCATTACTCAAAAATGTGATGCTATGATATTAGAGTGCACAGCAGTGAACTGATTAAGATAATAAAATGAGTGTAATTAAACACGACTTGGATTCCTTTTATTAGCCCTTCTGTTGTCAAATAAACCTTTCAAACCCTGTAAATAAGCAAACCAAATGACACTTTCAAATGGAATACAGGGGAGTTGAGTTACTTGATGTAATTTTTTTCCTGATTTTCACTCTTCTAGAGCATCAGGGCTAACACTTGGAATAAACACATTGATTTGGTTGTGCTGTCAGTGGGTCACTAATCAGAGGAATCATTGATTAGACAGTAATCTGACAATTAAGTCTGACATTGTCTCTGGTGCCTTGGCAATGGGGGGGCTGCATTTTTCTTTAAACTCGGACAATGACCTTGTTTAAGCATCTGGAGACTGAAATGAGGATTCACATTAAGGACAATTCTCTTATACTCTGTTATCTTCCCTTGTTTTTTTCCAGCTCTGGGCTGATTGTCCTGTGTTTTTCTGCATTTCTTTTTTTTTTTTTTTTTTTTTAATGAACACACAGCATTCCTGTACATAAGTGACATTTTGACAGGATGTTAAAGCACTTCAGCAATTTCCTACCTTTCCTTTCCTGAAAACTGATTTTTAGGATTCATTCATCCAAATGATGAAGTAACAGTTTATAAACCTTCATTTGGGGAGGTCATTCTGATTGCCTCTTGAGGAACTTGGAACATCACTTGGTGTCAAGTCTGATTGAGCTCCTCCAGCCCCCAGGGTCAGCCCATCCAATGTGTACCAGTAGCATTCATGGAGGAGGGGAAGTGAAATGTGATATTCATCTCCCTGAAGACTACTGGAATGAGTAATTCTTCCAATCTAGCAATGAGACACAATGTTAGTCTTGAAATTAGACACTTGGGCTCCAGTTCATCATTAATCAGAAAAGCACTTGAGCATATCTATACCTTTAGGCATGTGCTTAAGTGGTTTGCTGCAGTGGAGCAGGCCAAAGTAAATGCTTAACTGATTTGTTGAGCTTGTGTTTCAACATGTTGTTGTTAACATTTGTATACAGCAGCAGGAATGCATGTTGTTTTCTACACGGAGGCTGAAGAGAGATATCAGACTCTCATTTCAATGAATTAAATCAACATCACTTTAAATTAACTCAATTACATGAAGCTGTCAGTGCTGTTGTAAGAAAAGATCCACTGTCACTCTATGATCCAGGGGAAGTCAGTGATACCCTCTCAACTCACCAGAGACAAGATTTCACTTTAGTACCACAGGGTGCTCATCAATGAGGTACCACTAATTTTCAGAGTGCATTTCAGACCCAGGTATATTTTATATATTTTAGAAACATGAATGGAAAACAGAATTTAGTTGCCAGATTTTACAAGTTATTTACCTTTACCTTAAAACAAAGCTGTTGACAAGAGAAAATTAAAATCAACTCTTTACTTGAATACTACTTTTATTTTTCCTGTCTTATTGGTCCTCATGATAAATATCAGAGTGGTACCTCATTATATTTTGATGAATCTGAAACCCAGAGGTAGAATATAGAGTTAAAGTGGTATTTAAAGCTATATTTCAAGGGGTTTAGCCTTCCCTCCCCCCCACTTTCTGCATCTTAAAAAGTTTTTCGATTAAAACAAGCCTAAGAAGCTAAACATATTTTAGTGGGGAAAAAAAAAGAATGTTTTTGAGGCATGCAGTAAAATACTCAACCTGCATGGACCAGTGCTTAACTTAGAAAATCTTCTGGTATTAGTGGAGTGAGAGTTTAATAAAATAGTACTTATCTCCTAAGAAGCCTGTACAAGCTGTATGAAGGATGGTTCTCACTTGGTTTGTATGTTTTGTTCCTTCTAAAATGAAATGACGGAAAGAAGAGGAAATGGCTGTTTCCGTAGGGAGCAAATAAGCACAGTGAGGTGCTGCCAAAGGCTTCAGGGTGAGGTAAGAGATGAGGGACTCACAGCAAGACACTGTGTCCTCAGGCAAACAAGTGTTCTCTAATTAAAGAGGAGCTCTAGTTCGTTTGCTGGTAAAACTAGCCAGTCAGTGTGTTAAGACTGCTTTGGGGAGTTCACTTTTAGATGGAGGTCTAGGCAGATCCACCTTGACTGTCTGATTGATTTGACTTCTGCAAGAACATGTACAACGTGCTGAAGTAGTGCTGATTTTCCTCACCAGAAAATAACCTACAAAATGGCAAGATTGTTGCTTAAATTTAGGGAATCTGCTTCAAGTTTATTAAAACATAAGGCAGAATTTTGACACATATCCAACCGCTTCACTGCTCTTAGTTATTAATGGAAAGCTATCCATGCAGAACTAAATATTTATATTTAAAAGGAATATGTAAGCTTGATTATTATTAGAAAAAATCTAATTTTCTTTACACGATCTGTGACAATATCTCAGGCCCTACATTTTATTTTCCTCCTTTTCTTCTTTTCTTTACTTCTTCCACTTCAACCAGCTAGCATCCTGTTGAAGTTGTTTACAGCACTGATATCAGAGCACTGGCGTCTGATGGAGAGTTCTGAAGTACTTCAGTACACAGTTTTCCAGTGGGGAAAAAATAGCATCTGACATATTCTGCTTACTTAACCTTCCTTTTGATCAGCTGTCCCTCAATGGATGGAAAAACCATCAGATTTCTGTTCTTTTTCTTCAATGAGAAACTAGTGGCCTATACTGCGTTTCTATCTCCCACAATGAGTATCAGATAGAAGACATAGAATCATAGACTCATAGAATAGTTACATTCAGCACTATCAATTTCAAACACAATACACAAAAGTAATAGATGTTAAAAATTGCCTTCACCACACAGTATATTGTCAAAAAAATAGATTTCTTAGAGCAAACTTTGTGTTTAAATAAAAAGTGACATTGTTAATGAATGTCGTCAGGGTGATAAAGTGATAGATGCCTCACCATTCCTCTCTATAGGCCTTCTTGAGCAGAGTGGCTGTATAAAAGAAAAGGATATTTATCAAGGAAAATGGGATGGAAATTTAAGGTTTTATGACATTTATTGTCTTTTCTTCAGCTCCTGTCTACCATACTAGTATATTTAAGTGTTTGTATAACTTATCTGGTTTAATTTTGAAGTAGATAGTGATGAAATATATAAGCACAATTTAGAAAACTCTCCTCTCTCAACTTCGTTTCAGTGATATTGCCTTATCTCTGTCAATGTAATGAGAAAAAATTAATTCACAGTATTTAGAAAGCCTCTATTGCCCTAGGCATCTACATATAGAAGAATATAATAGGAGAAAGAAAATAAACCAAACAAACACCAACAGTCCCCCAAACTAATTTCTGGAATTAAATAAAGCTTTAATGCAAAAAGACATCTTCCAGAAAACAGTGTTTACAGTATAATAATATAAATACGTGATTAGTTTAATGCATTCCTTAGATTTTGGTTACCAGATAACAGATAACAATACAATGATCAAAAAATCCATGTTATTCTTTCAGTGCAATTTTATGCAAATATTCACCTTTCTGCCTCAGTTTGAGGACAGAACATGACAATCATCACCACCAATCATGCAAAGAAACCCAGATACCCTTCTTCTTGGATCATCGTTTCTGTAGCAGTGCTGGAACTCACATAAACATTTTTCTGGATATCACAGTCTTGTCTAGCTATTTCTGACTAAGGTCCTTTTTAAAAAAGAAAAGCCAGAAAACCCTGGTCACCCAGTTATTTCCTTGGGCTGCCCAAGAGCTGAACTGATATAGCAGTTCCTCTCTGAGAGAGCTGCAGAAAATGCTAATGAAGGTAATAGTTTCGTTGTGGGTTTTCTCTGTACTGTAAGTACATTGCAACTGCAGAATAATTGTTATTTACAGAAATATGTGATCTAGAAACAGCTCATCTGTAGGCAGCATGGGCAAATGCACTTATTTGCCACATGTAATAATTTTGATATTGTTTGCTCTTCTAATTCACAAGCCAAAATGCTCAAAATTGCAGTTG
The DNA here is from genome assembly GCF_037157495.1 of Lathamus discolor. Taxonomy (NCBI): domain Eukaryota; kingdom Metazoa; phylum Chordata; class Aves; order Psittaciformes; family Psittacidae; genus Lathamus; species Lathamus discolor. The sequence goes on from NC_088886.1 coordinate 78,477,773, forward strand.
ACAGTCTGTCATTATTATTCATTATGCTTTGTTAAAGCCACTTAATCATGTGCAGGCCCTACAAAGGATTTCTTTCCCTTTCTGTTTTTAACAAACATGCTTTTGAAGGTAAGATTGCACAGCAAATAACTTATCTGATAGAAATAATTACGGACATCAACAAGGGAAAAAAATCTAATCTGCTGGGAATTGTTCTTTGCTTTCAGTGTCCTGCAGTACCTTCTTACCAGGAAGCACTCTATATAAATTAGGGGCTGCTAATATGATTGCAATGTCTTCCAATGTTCACCACAACTGCTTGAGGTCACTATGCAATATGGTTATAGCTGATGTTTGAGGAGAAAGGAAGCTCCAAAATTGGAGGCAACATATTAAGTAGAAAGACAATTCCAGCTGGGTTTTATAGGCCACGTAAGGTGGACAGTAAGAAGAGGCAGATATTCAAAAATATGATGATTTTAGGGGTTTATTTTAATAAGAACCCAAAATGAGAAAATTGATTGTTAGACTCTCCCTACCCATGTTTCATGTTAGTGAACCAAGACTTTTTGCTTAAGTCAATAAGCACAAGCTATTAAGAGCAGTAAGTTAGAAAGCCATCTTGTCACTAACAAATTATCACTCTGCAGCATAGTACCCTACTCAATCATGAAGAGCTGAGCCAGGAGCTTTCAAATCTTTTCTCTTTTTCTCTCAAAGAAGGTGTTTAAGTTGAAAGAGGATTAGCCACTTTCAAAGTTACAAACAGACTGCTTGTTGCTTTAAGGACCTGCTTACTTTGCTTGTACCTAAACCAAACTCTCACTCTACTGAAGAGTATCTGCTCAGGTCTATGACTCTTCTTCTAGTTTGTTTTCCCTGAGCACTGTAAGGAATCCATTGATACTATTTTTGCCTTTGATGCCAGGTACAACACCCTTCTGCTGCCTGCCTCTCTATCTCAGGCAGAAAAAGGACCTTCTCTGCTGTGTTTATTCTTTACACTTGAGCCCATCAAGCTCATAAACTTCCTGCTCAGTCCCATAAACCCCTACCGTAACCTAATTCCTCTCCAAGCCATCCTTCTAACCTGGCCTCCTTTGCTCTCCTTTAATCAGGGATTTATTTATTGTCAGGTGAGTGCTCAGAAGGCCTTTGTTGCTATCATTGGGCACCAACGGGATGGGAAAAGTGATTCTGAATTTTTCCTAATTTGAGCTTGTTCCTACAGTTATCTCCTCTAGCAAAATTTTATTTTCTTGTTTTTGCATAAGTGCTCTATGTTGCAGTAACTGATCTCATGAGTCTGCACTCTGTTTGGTGCCCCAGCACCGCTCAGAGAGGGAGAGGCATTGGTTATGGAAGAAGGGAACTGAGCTGGTAAAGAAAAGGATGGGGGGAAATTGTTATGTATTTTGTCTTTGTTTTTCACTATCCAACTCTATTTTGATTGGCAATCAGTTAACCTTCCTTAACGTGATTATGATTTGCCCTGATGGTATGCAATCCCCGTGTACCTTCACCTTTTGAAATCCTCTTTTCTCTCCCTGGGGTGGTGGTAGCTGAGAGACTGGCTGGTTGTGGGGGTATAGTAGCCCACCATGGATCTAAATTAGCTAACTCAAATCATGTACTTTGGATATATTTTTTTCATCGTTAGGTTCTTATTTATTGCATTCATCGGCCAAACTGAAAAGTCAAAGAAGACTGATTTTGCTATCCCATTCTGTAACTAAAGACCAATGGATTGAACATCATTTGTTTACAGTGAAGTGAAGGTGTTGGAGGAAATTGCACAAAGTGAGCACCTTCTAGCCGTTAGGATGCTTGTAGAATCGTTTCAGTTGCTTGAGGCCTGGGATAAGTCTTGTCCTTGCCGCAAAGTCTTCTGCATTCACCTACATGCCGTGATGATCCTGGGAGTCTCATGTAGAGTGAGGCCAATATAAATATAGCTATGAATGTGATAGCTTTTCTTAGATGTTGCAGGCTATATGTGAAACCCTGAGCTGATTAATATAGTAATTCTGTGCAATTAATAAATATGAACAAAACTCACACCCCACCTTGTTGCTTAAATGTGCAAACCCAAACAAAAAAAGGTAAAACATGCAATTAAATTGTTCACTCTGAATCATTCCCTCAACTGACTGATGTGGTGAAGGGTGATTTGAGCTGAAAATGCAGTTACAGAGACTGTCTGGAAGATTGTTAGTATGTAATGTGATGTGTTTACAATTAGTAACTAGTCCTGAGTCCTGGATGTTGAGTGTCTTGGAGCTGTATAAGAGTAAAATTCAAATCTTTCTACTAGACTTCTTGCTGCAGGTTGGTATGTGTGGCATTGGAGATGGAGAGGAAAAGGGTTCCTTTAAGATTTCTGTTGTTTTTTTATAGGGACTTCTCTGACTACAAATGACTAAAGGTTGTTTGTTTGGGGTTTTTATTTGATGGAATGATCCAGAATGTCACAGTGGGGATCTCAAATCATACAAACCACTAAGGTGTCTACAAACATTATGTACTAATACTTCCAACATCATCTTCCAGATAGATTAATCCATATTGTTCTAATTCTTGACAGTTTTTTGGCTCTGGATTTCTTATGACATGAAAATAATATTTTAAGATGTGAAACAAAAGCCCTTGAAGGAGAGGTCCTGAGGCCAAAACCTGAACCTAACAAAGTTGATGTGATCCACAATTTAATACTGCCATCAAATGGCCAAATGTATTTATTATTGTGCAATGGCATCTCAGCTGACTGTCAGTTAGAAGCTCTTCTAATTCTAGACAGCCCAGTTGAGTGTCACACAGACTAAAAGGAAAACAACAGTGGCTTTCTGATTTCAGGATATCATGGAAATAGAGGCCTGATCCTGCAGCTAGTACTGGGGAGGGGGTTCAAGTCTACATGCTTACAGGGCTCTATGCAGGTATGGATGTTTATTGAGGTGGAGTCATTTATAGGATCTAGGTATTTTCTTTATGATGAAGATAGGAGTCTTAGTAATAAGAAAATCATATTTGTTCTGTGACATATCAGTTGTTTGCCACTTCCATACTGTCCTGCCTGAAAGGAAATGCTACTGAAGAGTTTTGTATTCTGTCCCCAGAGTTCTGTAATAAACATGCAAAGTGGGTATAGGATCAAGTAGTGCAAGTTAATCATGGTCTTTCACAGCAGAGGCAAATGAGCAAGTGTACAAGGAGCTGCATACCAGAGTGAAACACGATAGGGAAAACCAGTCCAACTTTGGTGGCTGTTAGTTAGAGGCAACTCTTGGCAAAAAGCTTTGTGATAGCACAAAGTGGGCTTCCACATGAGTGAGGCAACTCAGAAGTATCCAGCAATGAGCACAGATAAAAACTGTGCTTATCTTTCCTTCCCATACTCCAGGTTACTGCTGAACAGCACCTTGCCAGTATTTTTTGCTACTTTGCTGCCTCTTGCTTCTGCTCCAGTTACCAATGGAATGCAGGCACATGTTGTGCTCTGAGTACAGACCTACATAGGTAGTGTAGCTAAACAAATATGTCTGCATACATCTAACATAAAAGCTGTCCAACTCATGTTGAACATGTAGTTCAGTAATCGTGCAGAACCAAAAAGTATCAAAGCCTTTTCTCTATGCATTAACTGTGCTGATGAGTGTTTTGCCATAAAACCCTGGGGAGGCAACATGAGTTTTAATTCTGGCTGCTTACTGAAGAGTCCCTTGGGAAACCTTATGGAGCTACAGCAGACCCTGCTTTTCTTCCCTGGCTGGGTATAACATTGTTCCCTAATGCAGAATTTAAGCAGGGGAGGGGGGGCGGGACGACGATGACGACGACAACACGACACACCAGAACAAACCTCTATGGTGTCTGGGGTGTCTTTGGTGTGCTATTGAGATGTACATGCTATGGCTGATGTCCAAGTCTGTTATCTGTTTGCATCAACAAATGCAGTGTCTTGTGGCTGTTTTTTGTCCATCCCCTCCAGGCTTTGCAAAGGATTGCTTCAGGGATTTGGAGAAGATGTAGCCTACGTCTGTTGTATGTGTTCTCCTGGCACTGATGCAAAACCTCTCATGGTACAGGTGCTCCTTGACATGTTCTGAGAGTTTGTCACAGGGGAAATGCATGACATCTTTAAAAATGTTTGGCCCATCATCTCAGGGTTTGTTTCACTTTGCTGGTTTCTCTATACATCTTCAGACATTAGAAGTGCTGAGAGGACTCCTAGGTTTTTTCATTGTAGAAAACACCAGCAAATACTGGCACCTGACTAACATACTACATATATCATTGGTATTGTCTTTGAACTTAACAATTGTATCTTGATGAGATTTGGGGTCTGTGTCCCCTTTCAAAACATTATCTGTTTTTTAAACCAGTTTTCTACATTCGGGGACAAAGGAGATGAATAAGGTGAAGAATAATGTATCTAATCTAAACTGAACTTTAGTAGTTAATTAAACTGATCTTTATGGTAGATCATAAACATTGATTGATTGTCAGTCATTACTGATAGGTGTAACATACCAGTTAAATTCTATTGGAGTATGATGAAATTGCTTGTTCATAATATCCACTAGAAATGCAACTTCAATAAATTAATGCAAAAGAAGTATATATTTTTTCCTGTTTATACTTACTGCTCAAAGCCAGAGATCTTAACCCCTCAATATTATTGTTCATTTGAGTTCAACATAAAAAAAAAAAATCTCTGAACTTCTTGTGGATAATTTGATTTCATGCATTTGCATCTTCTATAACACTTCAGAAATAATCATCCTGCAGTCTTAAAACTGCATTTAATATTGAAATCCCCACTTAAACTTGTAACGGAGTGTTCCTTGCTACTTTAATTCAGTTCTGAAGGGCCTCATCCTGGGCAGATGCTCTGACAATCACCATCCACATTTTATCTAGTCTTAGAGAATTTTCACACCAAATTCACATTAATATAGTGTAGATGTAGACTTTTTTCTACTGCATTTCTCTCAGCTGCTCTAGAGAATTTCTGTAAATGATATCTTCCTTAATCTTTGCTTCAATACATTAAAAGCTGGGAAGGGAAAGTTGTCTGACACATGGATTTTATCTAAAGCTTAATGGTTTATATTCAGCTTTACTGTCTACTCCCACCTTTTAAAATGCAACTGTTAATTCTTGGGAAACAGGCATGCTTAGGGTTTTTTGCCTTTTTTTTTTATTGTCCATCTTCTGCATTACATTCCATTTCCTGACCATTCTGAAAAGAGTGGACACTTTCCCAGTTCTTTGCTTCATGGTATCTACTGATAAACTGCAATATAAGTCTAAATGAGACAATGCAGTCGGTCCATTAGATGAACCAACTCTTTGCTGCAGCATCAACAGGTAGAAGAAACCATGGCTTAGAGTAAGATCCCTAAAGGAAATTAAAACCACAAGTATTTAAACGTTCAACCAGGTTGCCCTATTGCACTCAAACGTTTGTCACAGCTGGTCATTATCATTTTTTAAGCAAAATTGGGAAAAAAGTGGCAAGAAGAAATCACAAGGTTAGTTTTTTCTGCCAGTTGATTTCATTGTTAGTTTGTTTATCCATCTGTGTAAGTTTACAAAAAAGCAAGCATGAAGTGTGGGTTTTGGAAGTCCTGTGGGTTCATCCAGTTGGGCTGTGTTTCCACAGGATGGCCTCATACCTCTGAGCCTAGCAAGGCTCAAAGATCAAGCCCTCAATCTCAAACAGGATGTGCTCCTCAAATAAATGACTGCAAATCTGTTTGAGGTGAGCAATACCTGTTCATTTCCCTGTGTTTTTTCTTTTTCTGCTCTTTATACTTATTTTCAGAAATGCCTTTTCTATTTTCCCTTGGAAACACATCCTAAAAACACTAGAGCCAGAGAACAAAAATGCCCCCATATTAAAGAAGGTCCATCTGGCCCAATACTTGGTCTGCAAAGCAGCTATCAGTGTCTAAAGGAGAGCCTATGAGCAATGCAGGTCTACTTCTGCCAGGGCCCTGGGTGTGCTCAAAGGTTTCAGCGGCTGCCTCTCCTGGGACCAATTCCCTTTCCAGGACTGCCCCCTTATCCAGAGGCCTTTGAGGAAAGAAGACAGCCTTTAAGTACCAAGGATTTAAAGCATGAGATTTTATGGGGTAAAATTGATGTTTTGAGTTATGCTTGAAACAAACTGGTTGCCAGTGTGTTTTAAGACCGACCAAATTCAATTCTCCACTCCTCTCTTCTCTCTTTTATCTTCTCTTGTAAATAACTCTCACAGATAGTGACGAATGAGCTCTGAAAGTTTTACCCCATCGCTTAAGTGTGCTTTGTATCCCCTATAAACACAGACAGTGGTTGTGTTTAATAGTGGAGCTGCACAGCTTCGTTTCAGCGGGACACGGGGATGCTGGGTAGAGTTGCAGCAGGCAGTGCTGTCCATGGGGAGCCCTGTCACCCCTATTTCACAGTGCCACTACCCTGCAACACAGCAGTCACAATGCCCCAGGTGCAGCCTCCTGTGCCCTCTGGCAGAGGTGACCTGGGTCTGCCCAAGGTATCTGAGAGGATGACCTTGAGGAGGTGGTGAAATTACTTGGAGGGGACTGAGTTAGGAAGACCAGGGGTTGGACAAGGCCACTGGAGGTTCTCCACTGCCAGGCCAGCTCCTGGTAGGGCCCCATTCAAAGCCTATCTGATATACGGAAAACCTGCTTGAACCTTTGGAGAACAGACAGAAGTTCCTCAGAAGATCCACTGAACCCTGTAGGTGCCTGAGGCTGTAAGGCATTTCCAACCAGATAACAGTGGCAAGACTAAGGGAGTGGCTTCTTGAGGGGCACTGCAGAGTTCGCTATTCTCATCCCCCATGAAGCCAGGGCAGCAGCTGTAAGAAATGGGATGCAGAGGTGCTGCTTTGGAGCACCACTGGTGCCCTGCCGGGTGTGGGAAGGATTCTTGCCCCCAACATCAATGAAGCTGGGGGATTTGACAGCTCTGGGAAGCTCCTGAGGTGGCTTCAGGTTGAGGGAGAATAGGGTTTGGGAGGCGTGACCAGCCTGTGGACCAGCAGCAGGTCCTGCTTACATGCTCACGGATAGCTGATCTGCAGTGTTGTGGTCAGGAAGGAATTTTTCCCCGGAGGAAATTGGCACTGGTCCTGGGGGGTTTTTGCCTTCTTCTGAGCACGGAGCAGGACCACTTGTCAGGGTTTACTCCTGCAGACTCTCCCCGAGGGCCCCGGATTTCTATAGCCCCAGAAGGAGTCAGGACAAAGGAGGAGTTTGCTTTGGTAGATGAGGATTGGGTTAGGGATCAGCTATGCAAACTGGACATCTGTAAATCGATGGGTCCAGATGGAATGCACCCACGGGTGCTGAGGGAGCTGGCGGAGGCCATTGCTAGGCCACTTTCCATCATCTTTGGTAAGTCGTGGGAAACGGGCGAGGTGCCTGAGGATTGGCGGATGGCAAAGGTCACACCAATCTATAAGAAGGGCAAGAAGGAGGACCCGGGTAATTATAGACCGGTCAGCCTTACCTCCATCCCTGGAAAGGTGATGGAACAACTTATTCTTGACTCCATCACTAGGCATATCAAGGATGAGGGGGTCATTAAGAACAGCCAACATGGTTTTATGAGGGGGAAGTCATGTTTGACCAACCTTATAGCCTTCTATGAGGAAGTGACTAGGTGGAGGGATGATGGTAGAGCGGTAGATGTAGTTTTTCTTGATTTCAGTAAGGCATTTGATACTGTCTCCCACAGCATCCTCATAGATAAGCTAAGGAAGTGTGGGCTTGACGATCAAGTAGTGAGGTGGATCGAGAACTGGTTGAAAGGAAGAAGGCAGAGAGTTGTGGTCAATGGCGCAGAATCTAGCTGGAGGTCTGTGACTAGTGGAGTTCCTCAGGGGTCGGTGCTGGGACCGGTGCTGTTTAATATTTTCATCAATGACCTGGATGAGGGAACTGAGTGCACCCTCAGCAAGTTTGCTGATGACACAAAACTGGGAGGAGTGGCTGACACACCAGAAGGCTGTGCTGCCATTCAGCGAGACCTGGACAGGCTGGAGAGTTGGGTGGGGAGAAACTTGATGAAATTTAACAAGGGCAAGTGTAGAGTCTTGCATCTGGGGAAGAACAACCCCATGTACCAGTACAGGTTGGGGGTTGACCTGCTGGAAAGTAGTGAAGGGGAAAGGGACCTGGGGGTCCTGGTGGATAGGAGGATGACCATGAGCCAGCAATGTGCTCTTGCGGCCAAGAAGGCAAATGGCATCTTAGGGTGCATTAGAAAGGGAGTGGTTAGTAGGTCAAGAGAGGTTCTCCTCCCCCTCTACTCAGCCTTGGTGAGGCCGCATCTGGAATATTGCGTCCAGTTCTGGGCCCCTCTGTTCAAGAAGGACAGGGAATTGCTTGAAGGAGTCCAGCGCAGAGCCACAAAGATGATTAAGGGAGTGGAACATCTCCCTTATGAGGAGAGGCTGAGGGAGCTGGGTCTCTTTAGCTTGCAAAAGAGGAGACTGAGGGGTGACCTCATCAATGTTTACAAATATGTAAAGGGTAGGTGTCAGGATGATGGAGCTAGGCTTTCTTCAGTGATATCCAGTGATAGGACAAGGGGCAATGGGTGTAAACTGGAACATAGGAAGTTCCACGTTAACATCAGGAAGAACTTCTTTACTGTAAGAGTGACAGAGCACTGAAACAGGTTGCCCAGGGGGGTTGTGGAGTCTCCTACACTGGAGATATTCAAGGCCCGCCTGGACAAGTTCCTGTGTGATGTACTGTAGGTTACCCTGCTCTTGCAGGGGGGTTGGACTAGATGATCTTTTGAGGTCCCTTCCAACCCTTGGGATTCTGTGATTCTGTGATTCCTCTGGTCCATTCTGGCTGTGTTACTGCCTGCTGCTCATGCACCACGAAGGTGGCCTCTCATGTCCTGCAGCTGGAGGAGGAAGGGTTTTTTTCCCACATGGTGGACTAGCAAGTGTCATTGGGGTTTTTTCCCTTCCTCTGCAGCAGTGAGCCAGCCCCTTGACAGGGTTCCTTTGGGCTATTTTGGCCCAAAGGCTGCTGCTTCTGCCCCATGCAGGTAGCCCTCATGCCCTGCATCTGATGAGAGGAAGCTTTCTGGACACCCAGGGTGGCCACAGTGTGGCCCTGGGACTTGCTGCTTTTCCTCTGTAGTATTGAGCACATCCCCTCACAAGGTGTCTATGGGTCCTTTGGGCTCAGTTCTTGCAGGGTACCAACTCCAATATCTTGTTCTGCCTTTTTCTTTACTCTCTAATTGAAATAGACTCCAAATTTCATGTAGAAGTTTGTAGCAATTCATTAGATTACTTTTTTAGACTTTAAAAATGGTCTTGTTTTGTTATTTATATAAGGTGATACTGTTGCACTTTTCATACTAGGCACATTGACAGAAAAGTAATAGTGAACATACCCAAACTGGTAATAAGCAGAATTGTAGAATATTAACCACCTCATTCATTGATTGCCATAGATGACATAGACTATTTTTTCTTAAAGATTTTTAAAATTGAAGCTAATAACAAGTGATGAACACAATCTCCACACCTACCCACTAAGAAGGAATCATTCCCTTTCTCAGTTCTGGTGGAAAATGGGTAACTATACTGCTGGCCAGTGTGGTGCTGCTAATGCTTTTCTGTAGATAAGAAATCTCCTCAACCCACTTTAACTGCTATATATCTCAAGATTCTGGGGTTTAGTTTCAAGGCATCACCTTGTACACTGAACAGAGCTCATGAGAAACCAAGTTAATTGTCTTTGTCCTTGTCATGTATTTATGAAAATTATGGCAGGTCCTCTGCAGAGCTGAGAAGTGAAGATTAATCTGTGGGCTGAGACTGCCCAAGACATTATACTTATGCCTTTAAGGTCTCTCTATTCCTGACTTAGAGTAGTAAAACAAAGCAAAAGTCACAAGAAAGTCTTCCTAATATTCTTTAAAGGGGCTCTTAACTGGTTTTATCTTTAAAATTTATATGCTTCTGAGGGAGTAATATTTCCCTGCGCATCCCAGATGCCTCTTCTTCTTTGACCACAGGTACCTTCTGTGCCCAAATAGTGACCGTTTAGGTAATTGATTTTTACCTTGCTCTGTTCTGACTAATGACAGATAATGTGATCTTCAGGAATAATTACAATGTATAGCCCTAAGTCACATTAGACAAAAAATGCAATGTCTTTAAAGGTACAGTATGAAATCCCATAAATATAAGAATTCCTCTGGAAGGGTACTTGTGGGAACTGCAAGTGTCCTGTTCCTGCTATGTGGATAATTAAAGAAGAAGAAGAAGAATTGCTGATAGTGCCCCTGGGTCTTGAGTAAGCCAGGGAGTGTTTGGGTGCAAGGCCAGGCTGGGAAACAGCCTGGGGAGTGATTGTTTATAGGATGGAATTTATAGTGACTGAAAACAATCACTGTGAATGATGTGGTTTCTGTTTGGCTTCATAGCTCAGACCCATATCTGTATGCTATATTTTAACATGCTGGAGAGAATAAAGTAGAACTAATTGTGAAAGTAGTGTGTGTGTGTATTTATCCTCTTTGTGCCATTTGTGCCCTCCATGTCAGGTAACTAGGCGTGCAACATCGCAGTGTCCGTGTGATCCGACTAGGAATTTCTGGTACCGACATTTGCCTGTTAAAGGTCATTAATACCCGTTGAATGGGGAATTACAGGATTGCTTTAGAAAAATGGGACAAGCAGCATCAGCTGAACAGAAATCATATTTGAAAGTTTTACACCAAATTTTAAACTCCTCTGGATATCGTTTGTCTGAGAGACAAGTAATGAATCTTTTGTTATGGGTGAAAACAAATTGCAACTGGCTTCCAGCAACAGAATCATCTCATACTCAGATATGGGAGAGAGTGGAAGAACTTTTACAGACTTGAAATCTCCTTGGTACGGAGGTTCATGTTGATTTAATAGTGACATGGAGTTTTGTCTATTCTGTGTTATCTAATTTACAACCTGATGAGGTTATAATTCAGAAACACGATAAAACAAATGATCAAAATACTGACAGTTTGAAAGAGCCAGGACAGAAGGACGAAAACGTCTTTTCTGAGAAGCCTGATGATCCCTTTGATCCTGGCTCAGTAGATTCAGAAAAGGTATTCACATCAAATATTCCTCATGCTCCTCAGCCTACTGCACCTCCCTTGATTGATCTCAATGAAGAACTATTCAGCCAGCTGTTAGTTAACCAGAAGGCTACTACAGACGGGCAGGGACAACAACAACCGTTACATGAAAGTATTCTGCACACAGTATTTAAGGAATTGAAAAAATCAGTGGTGGAAAATGAAATTCAAAGTCCTTATACATTAGGTCTGGTAGAAATGATGGCTAGTACTGGGTTTATGGTGCCATGGGATTGCCAAACTTTAATGCAAATGATTTTGACATCTGCTCAATACTTGGTGTGAAGATTGGAATATAGTAACTTAGTGGCTTTACAGGTATTAGATAATGTTCAAAGAGGAATACCAATAGATGCTGAAATGTTAATAGGCTCTGGGCAATGGTTGCAACCTCATAATCAAATTAATCTAAACCCTCTGGTATTCCAGCAAGTCCCCCTTATGGCTGTTCAAACCTGGAGGCGAGTGCCTGAATCGGGGAAAGAAAGCTATTTCTTTCACAAGTGTTCTCCAAGGGTCTTAGGAACCCTATGCGTCTTTTATAGACCAATTAAACAATGCTATACAAAGGCAGATTAGTAATCCTGAGGCTGTTTATGTGCTTTTATTTCAGCTAACATATGGAAATGCAAATGGAGGTTGCAAAGTTTCTTTAGCCTCAGTCAGGGAAAAATTTACAGACATTGCTGAGTTTATTAAAACATGTCAGGATATCAGTATGGAGACCCATAAGGCTTCTGTACTGGCTGCTGCATTATCGAAACTTCATATGTGTCAACAAAAATGGTTTAACTGTGGACAGGAAGGACATATTAATAAAATGTGTCCTGAAAAGGAAAAAAAGCAGAAAGAAAAAATGCCATCTCAACTGTCCCAGATGCAAGAAAGGATACATCTGGAACAATCAATGTAAATCTAAATTTGATAAGGATGGAAATCCTTTGTTGGGAAACTCCAAGCAGGGCGCAGCAAAACCTGATACCTCTCAAAACAACAGGGGTTTTTCGGCAAACACTCCATCTTGCAGCTGCCACAACAGGCAGCGCTGGGTTGGATTTGGCAACAAGTGCCAACATTGAATTAGATTGCTCCACTGTTAAAGCTATAGCTACCAGTGTTTGGAGACTTTTACCAAGGGGATTTATGGGTCTTTTGTTAGGACACTCAAGTACAACTCTCCAAAGAGTAGAAGTTCATCTAGGAGTAATAGATTCGGATTATACAGGAAAAATAAAAATTTTAACATCTGCCTTAAATGGCTGTTATAAAATTCCAAAAATCAAAAAGTAGCACAACTTGTTTTGATTACTGGGTGCCAAAAGTAGAAATTAACACAAGGAATACCTCTGGATTTAGAAGTTCTGAAAAAACTGAGGTTTATTGGACTCAGGAGATTATTGAGAAACAACATTTATTAAAAAATAAAATAAAATGTATGGTACTCTGAAACATAAATTGCTAATTTTTTTTCAGATTTTTATCTATAGGAACGATCTGCATTTCAAACGCAACCCATTCAGGATGCCAAAACAATTTTTGTTTATGGCTCTGGAAAAACTGGCAAAGCTGCTGTTGTTTAGTTTGAAAATGATTTCTGGCAATCCTCTGCTATACATGTGGATGGCTCTATGCACCTTGTTGAAACTGCTGCAGTCTTAAATGGGCTAGAGTTGTTCCCTGTAGCCTTAAATATTGTTTGTGACTCAGAATAGGTTGTTCAATCGTTGCCGCGCCTTCCTTTTAGTGTGTTAAAAGAAATTGATAACCGTGTACTTTTCCACATTTTGCTGAAGTTAAGACATTGTTTGGAAATTAGGAATTATTCTGTTTTTATTGGACATATTAGATTGTATTCCAACCTGCCTGGCCTTTAACTGCGAGTCATGACATAGCAGACTCCTTGACTGTTAACACTGTGCAGTTTACTTCTGCAGCTGCTTCACATTCCTTTTTTCATCAGAATGTCTCTGCTTTAAAGAAACACTTTAACCTGTCTTCTTCTCAAGCAAAGCAAATTGTCAGGTCTTACCCTGACTGTCAGTCAATAGCTCAGTCCTTGTTTGCCATAAGTGTAAATCCTCTTTGGCTTAAAGGCAAATGAGATTTGGCAAACAAATGTTACGCACATTGCTTCCTGTGGTGCCTGTAAATACGTTCACATGTCTGTTGACACATTTTTACATACGATTTCAGATTCTGCCCGTAAAGGAGAGAAAGCTTTTGATGTTATCTGACATTTAACACTTGCATTTGTTACCTTAGGATTTCCATCCCAGTTGAAAATGGATAACAGCCCTGCATATACCTCATTAGCTTTACCACGATTTTTACATCAATGGGGTGTCACGCATATCACTGGTATTCCCCAGTCCCCTACAGGCCAAGGGACTAGGGAATGAACTCACGCTGTTCTAAAATCCATGCTACAAAAACAAAAAAGGGGAATATGGTCCCTCAAGAACAAGAAAATTGCACTCCGTATTCCATGAATACTCCTGTCACTGCACTACAATATTTTGGCTCTGACAGCCTGCCTTCTGAATGTGCTAAAGTGTGGTATCATGATCCTTTGGGTCCGTAGAAATGGGGAGGGCCAGTGGAACTGATAACCTGGGGGAGGGGGAATGCTTGTGTCCTCCTACCTACACGTCGGTGATAGTTGCCTACAAAGTTTGTCAAGCCATACCATGAGCTGGACAGACAAACTGAAGAACATGATGCCTCAGATGCAGGAGCTGACCTTGAAGACCCCAAGCAGAATGAAATAGAGGAAGAGAAAAAGGAATGGTTGCAAAACATCACTTGGGGGCAACTGAGAAGTCTCTATAACCAGACTGTGTTTAATTACTCGAATATGTGTGTTTGCAACACAGCTATTATTAGAGGTTATGATTTTGTGTATACCTGTATTTACTAGCCAGTTGCTAATAAGAAACTACACCTTGTATAGTATGGATTTGGCACTTGCAAAAGAGATGTTAGAGCATGCAAATTTACAGCAGCTGCTAGAAAATGCTAACGCAGAAGCTAGAAAGATTCTAATATGGTGGTAGTGTTATAAAGTAGATAATAGAACCAATTAAGGGAGTGGGAGAATGCCACTGGTGGGAAATTTTCTTTGTCTGGTCCCCCACTGCCACCAGCATCTTCAACACACTGCTGCACCCTGTCTTAGTTATACTGATAATGTAAATCTGTGTGTGCTTTGCCATAGTAGCAACTTGTTACTGGATGAGGCAGGTGAAACTCTGCATTGACAATGAGGCTCAAGGACTGAAGTTGGCCAAATGCCAACTACCATATGCAAGGGCAAGACTGGGTCGGCCTCTGCATTTGCCACCAAGAAGAACCTTTAGCTCCACTGTTGGCTGCAACCCAGCAGTCTTTGAGTGGTGGGAACACATGCCAGGACAGACAGTGATGTGAGGGATGGCCTCCTCTTTTATAAGAGGGCCATCCAGGAGGGAAGGGCAGGCCAAGCACCCTGCAGTTGGCATGAGATATGATCTAGTCCAAATCCCCTGCTCAAACAGGGTCACCTAAAGCAGGTTTCATCACCCTCACAGTGAAAAGGATAAGTGCTAATAATATAATAAGTAACTATTGTATTTGAACCTTCCATCTTCAAATGCTAATGTCAAGAAACTGTTCTTGTGTGATTTAAGACTCTTTAAGCAGAGAAGGGGATAAGGAAAGCCAAGGACTATGTCTGTGGAAGTAACAGCATTTATCTTCAGGTTCCCAAGACTCCCAGTACGTCTGGCCAATGCATTGGTGAGATCTTGTCTTTGGAGCCTGGACATCACTGCTTTGCTTTGCTTTTCCTCAATGCCATCTAGAGGCTTGTTGCCAATTTGCGAAGAACCGAGGCCAAACTATCGTGCAAAACAAAAAATGGGGAGGTGTGAGAACTGCAAGTGTCATGTTCCTGCTATATGGATAATTAAAGAAGTGGAGTAAGTGCTGATAGTTCACCTGGGTCTTGAGTAAGCCAGGGAGTATTTGGGTGCAAGGTGGGGCTGGGAAAGAGCCTGGGGAGTGATTATTTATAGAATGGAATTTATAGTGACTGAAAACTGCCACTGTGAATGATGTGGTTTCTGTTTGACTTCATAGCTCAGACCCGTACCATGCTGGAGTGAATAAAGTAGAACTAGATGTGAAAGCAGTATGTGTGTGTTTAGCCTCTTTCTTTACAGAAGCCACAGTACTATATAGATGTCAAAGAGGCTGTGGAAAGCTCAGTGCAATGCTAACTGAACTGTTGGTTCATTCAATCAGAAGGGGATCAGATCCTCAACTAGTGCAAGGCAGCCTAAATTCAGTGGTGATGCTCCCCTCTCATGTCCGCAGAGGACCTCTCTTTTTCCCTTCTGTGTTTGGCACACATCAGTCTGACTCCTTCCCAAGCTACATATGTGAGAAAACAGACACTCCTTCTTGTGATGGAGTGGAGCCCTTCCCCATGGATTTAATCTGGTTTGAAGCTGGACCTTCAAACCTAAACACTGCAGCAGTTGAGCTCAGCACAGAGAGCTCATTTGTTGATAATGCTGTGCCACTGATTTAGTGGTATTACAGTAGCTGAACCAGGCCCATTATGCCCTATTCGAGTGACAGAAGAAACTGCAGCTATAACTCAAATTTCCCTTTTATCCCTGAGCCCTTCTAACAACTTAACCAGTTCATCTTCCTGCCACCCCCCTCACTGCCCTCCCAGGTGGTTATAGGTTGAGCAGCACATAAAGGTGCAATGCTGTTTCCCTCATAAACGAGAACTACAGTCTGGATCTATAAAAGGAGTACGTGTTACATATCCAAGCATAGAGAAACATAACAGAGCACCCATGAGAGCTGAGAATGGCTTCAGAAAACAATCTATAAATCTCTGGTGTTATCTTTCTGACAGCCTCCTAATCTCTGCAGGTTGTTGTTAAGAGCTGCATTAAACTAGCCTGTCATTGATCCTAGCTCTCACTGCTTCTCAAAGAGATGCACTTCCTGTGATCAATTAGGAAAAGAGGTAACAGCTGCTTAAAAGGATCTTTACAACAGGACCCTGCAGTAATATATCTTCCCAAAATGCATGTATCTGACATTTACATCATACCCTGTCAAAGTCTAGCCAGCATCTGCACCAACAACATAATTCAGTCTTCTGAAAGAAGTAAGAAAAGCTTAGGTTCCTCATGTTGAATCATCATTCTCACCTCCAACTCCACCCCCAACAGAAGCACTTGCATTAAAATAGCAGTTGCAATTTCTTGCCATTTGTTTAATTTCAAGTTACTTTTAGATAAGCTCTGGATAGGAAGTAACCTCCTCTCTGTGACTTAAGGGAGAAACAGAATGTGAACCTTATGCCTCCCTGTTAAATCTCTGAGAAGCAGTTTGGCTTACTGCCTGGATGGGGCCACAGAAACTTGCTACTCCTAGGAAAAACATTCTAAAAGGGATAGGATGTGGCAGTCTTTAGCAATAAGGGATTAGCTTCGATGAACAATTACATTCTGTTGTGGAAATCGTGTTTCTGTACCTGCTGCAGCTACTGCAGAAGTCGAAAGTTCGTTTTAGTTTTTTACCCCACTGCAGCCAAGGTAAATTCCTATTGTGCAGATGAACTTAAATTCATTTAATATGTGCCTAGTCCAAGGAGGTTACTCTCCAAGGAAGATGATCAGATCCCTGGTTTCTCTACAGGGACATGAATGTGGAGTGGAGAAAAGGATATGGAGAGCGAAGATGAGTAATGCTATATCCTATTGTATGGTGTAGTGAATGTTATTTTATACTGGATTATTTGACTCCAGAATAGCTTGTAGCACAAATACCAAGACTGGACTTTCATGTGCCATTTCTTTCTTTTTCAAACCTTCTTTTAGGATTAAAAATTAAAAAGAGCTTGGCCTTTAGACTACTATACTTTTTTGATACTTGGAGTAGTCTGTCACCTTAACAAGGAAATACAGTGGAAGAAGGTAATGATCTTGGAAATGAAAATACATATTCTCCACACTTATTGAACTATGTCAAGATAAAGAAACACAAATTCTGCTGGTCTGGTTTTCCATTTCACATCTTTGTAGCCACTGACTGACAAAGAAAGCCAATTTTGGTATGACTTAGCTTTTAGATGTTTTAAGACATTCTAAGATTGCAGTAAAAGGGTGGATCTGTTTCAGTGTGCGCTTGCAACACTCCATATAATTAGCAGGCTAAGCGGTAGAGCTGTATTTAGCTCACTAGCTCTTAAGTGGAGTTACTTTCATTTGTTTACTGAATGTCTCTACCCGCTAAAGGCTAATGAACTAGTAATGGATCTGTCAGAAAACGGAAAAGATAAATACCTCTAAATGTTGCTATTATAGCCTAAGAATGTGGCTATTATTGTTCCCTTAACTCATGATCTTCATAAGAAGGAAGGCGGCAGGAGATTTGGTATTCAATGGGTGTAAGGAACCATGATCTTAATTTATGTACTGATGGAGTGGAAGGGGGGAGAGTAGCAACCCTCAGGAAACAATAAAATAAACCAGCATATTCTTCCTGCATATTTCTGTAACAGCTTTTCCATCTTCAGTTCCTTGTTCTTGTGTAAAGTATATTAATCCTCCCAATTTTTATTTATACTATATGAAGCCTTAAAGTTTGAACCTACAGCAGTGTCTTGCTGCAGTTAGATACTGCAGTTACACAGAATCTAAGCTCTGTAAAAGCTTATGACAGTGATTGTCACTGATCTCCAGAAGAGGAAGAGATGCAGGAGAAGGGAAGGATGAATCTCCTTTTCTAACATGAAGCCATGTATTTAAAAAAGCTTCCACCTTGGGTTATGGGACTTGCAAGGAGCAAAGCCTAGGTCATCCTCAGTGGCTCCATATTTCACAGAATAGAGTATATTAGGTTGGAAGTGACCATTAAGGATCATTGAGGCCAACTCCCTGCTCCTGCATGACTACCTAAAACTAAACTGTAGAATGTTGTCCAGCTGCTCAACAGTTGCCAAACTCTTGCATCTGGGTGCCCAGGGGTCACACAAAGTTGCTCAACAAGGGCAGTATGTTGTCCAGGGCAGGAACTAAGATGCATGTGAGGGTGGCCCCGTGTTGGCTATTGAGAGCACCATGTTGCCCAACAACCTCGTTAGGTTGCTGTGGCAGCTACAGGGAGTTGCCTGGGTAGAACCTGGTTGCTGAGCACCCTGTGCCTGTGGCAACACTGTGCTGGTTCTGTGTCACTGACACCAGGGATGCTGCAGTGCCTGGCAGTGCTGCCGCCGAGCATGACGGAACAGCAGTTTGGGCATCCCCAAACCCTCAGAGCACACCCTGCCAGCTTTAACTGGGAGTGGAGGACTAAAACCCAGGTATTTCTCCTAATTTCCTCCATATCTTTTATCATCCAAATGTGCCCAAACTAAGTGGTCGGTGACTCCACCATTTGTGACAGTCTAGATAAGAGAGTGGGGAAAAAACACCTGGATGTTATTGTATGTAATTGGCTAACAAATGTAGCAGAATATCTAATAATGTGTTTTATTGGGGGGGGGGGGGGTGGAGAGGGAGACAGGCAGGGGAAGACATTATATTCACTGTACCAAGTGATGAAGGGGTACTTCACTACCCCACTGCCCGAGTTAAAGTCAATACTGTGGAAGGAAGAAGGAAAGTGCATGGTTGGTGGGACTTGACTTACCTTCCTGACTGTGCAGTGTAGACATAGCTAAACTGACTTGTCGCAGGTTGCTTAGGATGTCAGCAATAGGTTCCTGAAAAAGCACCTATTTTTCCAGCCTAAATCCTTGGTTGTATTTAACCAATTAGAATACCACCCCCCTCCATCTCTTTCCCTTCTAAGACTATCCTTTCTAGAAAACCTATAATATGCCAGGTATAAAGGAAAATGGATCTGTTGTGAACCTAACCTCACTAAAATGTTGTGAAGCTGCCTAAGAAACATTATTAGCAGAAAACGATGTTCACTTGAACACAAATGGCCCTATAACTGTTGAGGCATGAACAACATAGCTTGAAAGTGTTTTGGATAGAGCTGTCATTCTCTCATTCACTTTCAAGGGAACCTTGAATAAGCTCATCACTTGCAACTAATTTTCTAATCAATCCTTACCTTTGCTTAGACCAATATGCAGTCTGTCCTATGAATTTCTGTAGGGTAGTGCTTGCCTGAATTCAGCTCAGTGGGCAATGCTTATACTTTTTTGTAAGTCAGAAAACAGATCAAATGTCAAAGTAAATTACACTTCACTTGCTTGTAATTCATCAGTTGAAACAAAAAGCCAGTCAGGTGTTAAACTCAGAGTATAAAGGGGAAATGCAGCATTCAGAGTAGTACCCAAATAATAGTACTTTCAGGCTGATTTAAACTAAGAGAAATTTCCATATGAAGAATGTGAGGAAACACAGGGTCAAGAGCTGCCTGACAATCACTTAGATCGAAGCTTCTCTGCATGTCAGTGCTATGCTAGTACAAGCAGATCAACATTTACGCAGTGAGTAAACAGCATTATTAATACTTTAAAGATAGAAGTAAATCATTCTTGCCTTAAAAAATAATGATGAAATTCCATAATATTCGCACATGGGAAGGGTTCTTCTGTCTGACTCCTAACACCTCTGTCCTTTAGGGACAACTGTTCCTTTAAATATGTAGAAACCTATATAGTACAATTGTAGCATTTTTTTCCCTTAGTCTCTTATTATTCCTTCTTTATATAGTTTAATTTTTCTTCTTCAGTCCCCTCTGGTAGTGTTATTATGTACTCCTTAAAATATTATGAGGGGATTATATTTATGACTGTTGTTACAGTTAATCTAGTGTTATTTCGTTCCCTTTGCATTTGGAGATTGGGACAGGTTTAAAGTGTGCTTTATGTCAGTGTGTGTGTCTCTGGACAAGCATGGAAGAAGAGGAGGCTCCTGGCTCTCAACTCAGGCCTTCCCATAGAATCAGAGTTGCTTCTTTGCTCTCTAGCTAGCACAAACAGTTTGAGTTTTTAAATGACCATCTGAAGACAGTTTCCAGTTTCCTAACCTACATTCAAGTTGTAGATATCATCACGACACTACAGTTTTCAGGGACAGAGATAGTTGTGACCTAATTTTTTGTGAAGTAATAGGTAAAGAATCTGATCAGACCCATAGCTTTTAGGTGTGATGTGACCATTACAGAAAGTTCACAGTTGATTTAATGACTCAAAATGAAATAGACTTGGTTTCCTACTTGGTGGGGGGGCAGATCCCAGCAATCCAAAGTTTGTGTTCTGTCAAAACTGAGCTATTGAAGGGAGAGTCACTCTTGCAGAAGAGCATGGGATTGTAGAAAAGACTATATTTCTATTTCCTCAGAAAACAGCAACACACGCTTTGCAACTGTAATTGCTCTTCACCCATATACATGCACAGACTCTATTTAAGAATTGGTATTAAGAATGGTCATCTAGGGACCATTAAGAAAATGTTCTTTACTTACTCAGCAAACCATCATGACTCATTCCAAACCAATAGTCCAGTGTTTCCTACAAAACCTTTCTACTATTTCTTTAAAGTTGTTAGCAATAGCCCTTTCTGAAGCACTGTTTATTTTTAACTTGATTAAGTGTAGGTTTGGCCAGAGCTAAGTCATGTTACACATCACTGTGAGCTATGTATTCCAAGCACGGAAAGCTTTGGTCCTGGCACTGTGAAGTGTGTAACCCCCAGCTTGTGCAAAATGTTTTAACACAGCTGTTTGCAAATACAGTTGTTGTGCTGCACACATCTTTGTCAAGAAATTTTATGTGACTCCATTCCCCCACACTTTGACACCTCTAGAGTCAAATAACCTGCTTCCCTTTGTGTGTCTCACCTTCTCTTGGATTCATGATTGCATACCATCCCTATAGCAACCAAACGTGGTTGCTAACTGGGAGAAGCAATTGTCAGGAAATATTAATGCATTTGACAGTCACACTTTACTCCTTTTGGAAAACCAACTTACTTTCACTGCACCCTGCTTTTCACTTTTCCCCTCCCATCTGTTCCTGTTGAAAACAAGGTGGATGGTGTGATGAGACAAATGCAACCCATGCACCAGTGGGACATACTGTTAGCAAACCCCTGTCCCAACTCTTGAGTCAGAAAGGCAGTGATCAGTCCCAGCCTTAGTCCGACCCTGACTAGATTTCACTTTCATCTTATGTTTGAAAATAATATGGAAAAATTCTGTCTTCACAGTATGTGACTCTTGTGTTCATATTTTACTATCATGTTCTCCCCTGTTTATGAAGGATCCAAGCTGTTCGCAAGTAGACCTATATGTATTTCATTTAAGAAAGTATAAAGACCCATGTATCTGTTTAGATAATTGGTCATTAAATGGCCAAAGTCAAGACACTGTCTCTGAAGTAATGTGGAACTTGTCAAGAGATATTCTTTTTTGTGAGCCTTGCTTGAACAAAGTAAAAATTACATTACAGTAATACATTAATTTTGTATGCCCAAAAATTCCTTGTTATCTTATTGTGTATATTTTGCATATTAATCTTATTCATTACATAAACCTCCATTTTAAAGAGTGAAATTACATATATGCAGTAAATATTTTTAGCTCTAATGTTTTCTAAAATAATCTTTAGGGAAATATCCAACTTGTAATAGTTTTACAAAAATCACTGTTTTCTCTTCACAAAGATTCATTAAACAACACCTACATTAATTTTAAAATATCATAAAAATGGAAAATCCATGGATGCTATTGTTTCTGGAGGATACCCCACAATTTCTTATGTTTTTTATAGTAAAGAGGCTGTTGTTTGCTTAGCATGTTTAGAAGCTTTATAAATAGTCGATTCCTACCACAAGGCTTGCACGAAGAGTTTCCAGAGAAAAAAGGACAGTAGGACAAGAAAATCCTTCTTCAGAACCTATGACAATGTTTACATTGTACCTCACAAAACAGCCCTGGAATGGATGTGTCAGTCTGTGTTTCTGTCAGGGGTTATTTTGGAAGGGGCTAGTAGCACAAGGGCTTGTGTGCTTACATGTGTCACATACAACTCATAACTGTAGTCAGATCTGGCAGGTTACAGCCACTACTCAGAATGGTTCTGCTCCTGCTCTCCTGACCTGTGTTCTGAAATCCCTGAATCTTAATCCATGAAACTGCAGAACTCCAGGGATATTCAATAAACCTAAGGACGTTTAGTACCCAGTGGCCTCCTGAACTGTGTTACGAGCAGGCAACAGGGTTCCTTTGATAACATGATTATGTTTTTTAATTCACAATTTATGCTGTGACCAGTATGCACACAGCATTATTTCTTAACCAGTCTTCATTCAGTGTTCAGCTAGCTTTTATGGCCTTTAGATTTTACATAACAATAATTTGATTTTTTTTCTTATGAAAAATAGAAAATTAATCAAAATTGTGTAATGATTTAAATATTTCATTTGGAACTAAGAGTGTGTATATAGCTTTAATAGTTGATTTCTTGTTCTTGAAATTCACTGTATTATATGCACTTATTCAGCAAAAGTAGAAGGCATTTCATGACAGCTTGCAAAAGTGTAATGCAATCTGCATGCATAATCAGAATAAAAATACTACTTCTTGTGGACCACAAATGTTTTTCTAAGGTGCTTTCAGAAAAATAAATATTGATGAAGAAATTAACCTTGTGCACTTTGGCAAAGCCTAAGATCCTTCAGAAAGTGACTGTGTTATATAGGTGTGTTCTTATTTCAAAATGGGTGGTTTCACTTTGAGGGATTTCTCAGCATTTTTAAGTAGGGATCTCTTGTCATGTTCTTTTCAATAGTTTTTTATTCATTGATTTTTATCGTCAAAGATACTAAGAAATTTTCAGGTTTATGTGCTAGGAAGAAAAAAGTTCTAAGGCTTTTAGTGACTTTTGGTTTTCTGGAGGCTTTTTGTTTGGTTGTTTTTTTTTTGGCGAGAATTAAAAAGTTGTGATATGTTGCAACAGGCATATTAAAGCCAGCTCAAAAAAGGAAATTTTGGTAATGCTCCTAAAACAAAGCAAAGCTAAAAGTGTCTCCATAATATCATATTTTAAAATGCTGCCTTACTGAAGATTTAATGCAAGAACATGAGAAGGTTTCATGTGTGAGATTGAACACTCTGAGAGCACTGAGCACTTCTTAGATGGCAGCACAGAAGTTCCCCTTTGGCTACACAGGGCTGATGCCAGCACAAATCAGACATGAAGCATAATGATGAGTTATAACAAGCAGAATATTCATACTGGACAGGACATAGCCTAGCTTGACACGGGCTCTGTTTCTATTGAACTTATCAATGCTGATTGCACCACAAGGCGGGGTGGAGAGGGGAGGTTGGAAGATTGATCTAACTCTGCAAGCATGTGGACTGTGAAGCCATGTTTTAACCCAGGTTTCAAGCTGCACCGGTCTTGCCATGCAGCATGGTTTCACAGTATCTCTGCAAGAAGCTAGCACAGCTGACACGTGCAGAGGGAAATATCAGTTTCTAGGTTTAATTGAACCAAGATAACTAAAACTGGAGAAGCAAATGTGGTTGTACTTCCAAGGCTTCTGCATGTTATTAAGTGTTCTGCTGTGTAAGAGGTGGAAAGAAAATTTGGCTGAGGTCAACACGGTCAATGCACATGGCAGTCAGAAGCTGGTGTTGGGAATGTACCTCACCATGGCCATACGCATTCATTAAAGGATAACGCCAGAAATTTCAGCCACAGGTTGCACACAGCATGAAATGACTGAAACCAAGATCAGGAAAGATGTGGAAGTGGAAAAACGTTATAGAATCACAGATTTTAATTAAACATTTAGTATAAATCACCAGGGCAGCATAGACTGTGGCAGAGAATAGCAACATTAACAGAAGAAATCAACAGCTCCCCAAAAGCTCCACTGCCAATGCAAACATCACAGTTTCTCAACATGGTGCTTAGATTAAATAGCTCTGGTAAAGCAGAAATGTCTGTTTGTTGTGTCTGTTTCCTCTTCTTATTATGGTATTAAGGGAAAAGCTCCTGACAAGTTTTAATGAATTGTGTTCCGCAGAAAGCTGTATTCCAGCCATATATGATTTATGTGATGAAGAGGATCAGAGCTAGCAGATGTAGTGTCAGGTGATGTTGCAACTTTAAACACAAACTGAAAAGTGTAGCTGATAAAGAGCTCTAATATACTATCTCTGAGAGAAATTACTTGTGTATCATAGAATAGTTAGGGTCAGAAAGGACCTTAAGATCCTAGTTCCAACCCCATGCAAATGAGTATTCAGTGTATACACACGGAACTAGGGAGGTCTCGAAATAAAAGAAAATTTGAAACTGAAACGAAGTGCAGAATAATCTCATGCAAGCTCCCTCTTCCAGAAAAGATTGGGCAGATGATCTTTCAAGATCCCTTCCCAACTGGGACTTTTCATGATGCTTAGAGTTGCTCTCTTGGCAGCAGTATAGACAAAATCCAGAATCTTAGAAGGACAAGAATTTCTCAGTGCATGTGAAATATAAATCCTTATCATGATTACTTTCTTTAAAAGCATCTATTGTTGCGTGCTTGCACCTAATAATGAAGTGTAAAATTTAATCCTTATAGCAGTAAAGAAAAAGTCTACTTTAGAATGAACAGAATATCAAGCCTAAAACCAGCTAAATAGTGAAAGTTGAATAGTAGCTCTCTTGTGTGGTTAAGTAGCATATACTTCCACATAACATTTGGAAACCGTGAATTAGTCCCTTTTAAGTTAGTCTAACATAGCTCATTTTGCCTTGAATATCTGATGGAATTGTATGAGGCTTATGCTTATTTTTAGTCACTATCAGCTCCTGCCACTTGTCTCCTGGAATAAAAGTGGGTCTGAAGAAACCCATGTCATAACATCCTCTCTAAATTTCCTAAAATGTGGAGTGCAAGGGGTAGCAAAGAGGGAAAATCTCCTAGTTATTTCCTTAAAAAGTTATCTGAACTTGGATATTCTTAGTCTGCCATAACAAGCTGTTGTCAAGGATTGGAATAGAGTACAGGTGACAGCTGCCGAGATTATCCCAGAGATTTGTGCCAAGGGCTGAACAATCCGTAACTAGCTTCTGGATTAACTAGAGCCTCATAAAAGCATTGTACAATTATCTTTCCTCCGTGCTTGAGCTCTCCACAAGTGCTTTGCAGCTAGAGCCAAGGACCTAGCAAAGATAGAGAACACTGTGATTAAAACCTGTATCTTTCAAATAATGGGCAGACAGCAATTTCTATCAAACTGCTCTGTACATGAAAATATGACTTGCCAAAACCAGAGTTGGCTAATAACATGATGCTAGTTAATAATGAAAACACGTTCCAAACTTGCCTCAGACAACTGCTGATTTGTTTTTCATAAAAGAGGAATGTCATTTTCTTTTAGAAATTCCTCTTTTCTATAAGCTTCTATGATACTGGCGCTCAAGTGCCCATATCTCATCAGCATATGTAGCAATAATAAACAGCTATGTTGTCTCCTCTTTCAGAGCTTGATTGCAAAGAACATTTTCTGTCAGACGCTGGGAGTTTGTTTAAATATTGTGTTCTGCATCACAGTATCTTCCCAAAAGCACTTTAATTTTGTCTAAACATTTTAATTGTGATCCTAAGGGAAGAGAAGTCATTGCCCATATTAAACATGAATCCCATTATACTAAAATGTTTATGTTCCTCAAAGACTATTTATAGATGCTTTGCTAGTGTATGAAAATGCAAAACCCCAGAGCTGAACAATCATTTCCTGGCTCTGCTCGCCAGTCTGAACCTCAGCTTGTTTATTCAAACAGTCAGGCGAGGCATAGGAACAGTATTACTTTCAGCATTACCATGATTTCCTATAAGCATTTATGACTGGCTTGTTGAGTCATGGCAGATGCCAGAAGAAAGGGGTATGCTCAGCAAGGAGAATAGAGATTAACATTGCAAATGGACAAGAGAACAGTGTGTGGCCATAAGTCACAGCGGGACAAAGCCAAGCTGAATTCAAATAAATGGTAGGTCTGCACAAAACTATAGTTACAGAGAAATGAAGACATTTACTGACATATTCTTGTCTCAGAAGTGTGCTGCACAAAGTTCTTGAACTTTGAACAAATTTCTCTGCCTGCTTGATTCAAAATACATTGAACCAGTGTTTAAAAGGCCTGAACCAATGGCCACACAAAGCGTCCCCATGTCCCTAGGGCTCTCTGTACATTTAGGTGTCTTTTCAGTTATGGCAGCAATGATCTTTTCCTCTCCAAAAGTGGCCTTGAAAAAAATAGCATAGCAGACCGTCCAGTTTATTGTGAGTAATTTCTATAGCAAACTGATTTGGTTTACAAATGTAAATATCTTTGTGTTAGGCACCAAGTAGTACCCTAATGCAGCTTTGGATCTCTTTCACAGCTTCTCAGTTTTCAAAAGTTCATAGTGAAAGTCTAGCTTCCTCTACTTAAATGGAACAGAAGAAGGAAATTGGCAACACAGCATGTAACAGTATAATCAAGGAAATGTGGGGATTTAACACTAAGTATAATTGCAAATACTTCACAGATTCACCATCAGGAGAAATAGATTTTCTTCCGGATTATTAGTGAATCACATGCTCAGTGAGAATGAACATAATTGTTGAGATTTAATAAAAGTATCAGTTATAACAAAATAGCACTCCTGGTAATAGCGATACAATAAAAACTTGTTGCTTACCTGGAAACACCTGAAAGTACAGCTTAACTTCTGTCAAAGGCAAAACATCTAAGAAAGAGAAAGCAATTATACATTTCTTAGTACTTAGCATAGTCTCACATGGTTTTGTGTTATCGATAAAAATGAGGTTTCCTTCAAAAAACACCTTCAATAAGGAAAAGAATGTTTCCAGAAAAATAAGATCCAATTTTTATAGAAAAAATAGGATTCCTGAAAAACGATTCAATTTGTATTCAAAGACATTTATTATTTCAGTCTATAAATAGAAAATGTTTAATATTCTCCTTTTTTTACTCTAAATACTTCTTAAATGTACTAATGTTTTGGAATTTCATATTGAATAGTAGACACAGGGAATTTTATCCTCCCTGAAAGAACTTCCCCCCCCCCCAAGTATATTGAGATTGTCTGTGAACATCTCACTAAGCTAGCTTGCTATAGACAGTAGAATTTCTTCCTGTCCTTATTTCATTACCTAGGAATGAACTATAATAAAAACGAAAGAGCAGTGGAAAGTGCCAGTGAGAACCAAGCTGTATCACCAAAAACTTGCTCCTCTTTTTCCCTTCTTTTCTCCTACTTGACACTACTTAATAGAACACATGACCCTGCTGACAACAAAACTGTGAAACTGCATTTTCTATTATCCACGGCATCACAGGGAGCATCCATTTCTAGAAACCCCTGAGTGCTGAGTTAATATTGCAGCCTTATTTGGTCCTACATAATTAGTTATAATGACAAAAAGGACTACCAGAGCATAAAGTCTTTTCAGCAGGCACTGCCATTGCTGCGTGGTGTTTTATATTGTCTAGACTGTGGCTCCCCAGCTCTGATGGAACCTCAATTAATGTGCAACATAAAAAAAGGGTGAAACATTTTGATTACTTTGAGCATGGAGACAAGAAATGATGCCAACAATATATTTTAATATAATTCTTTAGCTTTTTTAAAAATAGTGTTGCAATTAGGTTTTTTTTTTTGTCCCTGCTGTTAAGAGGAAACTAGTGCATTAACAAAACTTAGAGAGCAAATTAAACAGGAAAAAGACAGGCATGTATCTTTTTTAAGGTGTTTGTAGCCCAGTCAAGTATATATATGTCTGTGTGTATGTATCTGTGCATGTTCATGCATGAATAATTTAGTGAGCTAAATAGTAAAAGGATGTGAAGTTGAGATTAGACACTGTTCCAAAGACATACAGCTTTCCAAGTGCTATTAGTTCTTAGTGCCATATCTACACAGCATAAAAATTGATAAGTGACAGAATTTAAGGCCTTTAATTTAAATTGTGTTAATCTTGCCCATTTGTTATACAATTTATTAGTTAAAAATTGTATAAATTTTTTGTCACTGTCAACATATGTTTCTATGTTATCACCTTGGGCCCATCTGGAGTCATTCATTTGCAAAGTTTAAGAAGGGTCAATTGTTTAATGACATCAGACAATGACTGATCGTTGCAGCAGCTTAAATATCTGTAGTGAGTGGTAAGAAGGATCTTTACATTGGCAGGCAGCTGTATTTCTTTTTTGTTAATATCATGGATATTTCATTTCTCATGTTTAAAGTTAGCCTGACTGCTACAAAGGAGCTTTTGGAGAAAAAAGCAAGCGGTGAAAGAGTGACTAAAAGCAATG
Source organism: Lathamus discolor (assembly GCF_037157495.1). Lineage (NCBI taxonomy): Eukaryota > Metazoa > Chordata > Aves > Psittaciformes > Psittacidae > Lathamus > Lathamus discolor. The sequence goes on from NC_088886.1 coordinate 78,506,268, forward strand.
CTCTGTTACAGAATTACATGGCAGAAGAGTGTGAAGGCATTCATGAGGGGCTGCCTGTTTTTCTGCAGCTCTTCTTACCACTGATGATGTTGCACAGCCCAGCTATGCATGGCGTATCTCCCACTCAGCTTTGGGATAAGAGGTGGGCAATGAGCAGTGGTCACCAGAGAGCAGAGCTGCTGAGAGAGGAGCTGCCTCATTCTCTGACAGAGAAACAGGGCTGTGACAGGAATATATTTTTGCTGATTTTTAAGTTATCTTTAAAATGATAACTTTAGTTTGTTGTTATTCAGCAATTGTAGATATTAAAGCCATTTTTTATCAATTAACAAGCAAACATTGTCTCTTGTGTTAGTAAATTTTGAGAACATGAGGGGCAGATAAAGGACATTTGAACCAATGTGTCTTACCTGGGAGAGGCCACTTAATCCTGGGATTTAAGCTGAGTGGGAATGCTGGTTGTCTGCTAATAGAACGGCATTTTGCACCTTTTGTATTAACACTAATAATAGTTTGTAATTTATATGTTTCTTAACCTTTGCAATCTTCTTGATGCCAATTTTGTTGAGGAGTATGACCAGTGAGGGACCAGTTTCATCTATGGTAGCATAAAGGATTCATTACACAATTTCTTCTCTGTAATTTCACTTATCATAGTTACAATTGGATGAGCTTCTAACTTGAAATTCTAGACATTAATTTGGTAATAAACTGTGACTATATTTCAGTTTTTAACATACATGAATAGGTGAATTTCTTTCCCGAAGAAAGTCTGGGCAGAATGTCTTATGTGAAGGATTGAATGGTGCTACTTATATGCTTGTGGGTATGATGGGTTAGAGAAAAAGGGGTATGCTTAAACTTCTGAGTTATTATTCTGTATATCTTCTGTGGTTCTTTCTTGATTTGGGTCTTTAGAAGTTCATTGTGATACTGTATCATAAAGTGATCATAATAGAAACACTGATCAAATAAAGAGGATAAATTAATTAGATGTTGATTTTGAGGATTATATTAACAGCCTGAGACCTTGCTGTGGGTTAAGGCTAAATCACGCAGATTCCTGCAGGGTGGGTGAAAAAAGTCAGAATGTATTTTCCCCCTAACATAAAGAAAAAAGGATATCCCATAGCATAAATGACATCTATTGACAAGCAGCCAATACAGTGTACAAGGAACATGACATATCTTTATTATATTGTTTATGAAAACCTGTATATTTAATTCCTTAAGGATTGCATAGGCAGCTGTACCCAGTCCATAGACATGGCTAAATCAAGTTTTCTTTCAAATACTATTTGCCAACACCTAGCACTGAATTACAAGTTTCTAACATAGCCTATCGACCAAGAAGTACATTTTCTTACAGGAAAAACTTTGAGGTTGTGAAGTTCAGTGTTCAGCAATTCAGTGTTCTGATTAAAGAGTCTCCGAGGCTTTTAATTACCAAATTTCAGCTGAGAGATTGAGAAGCAACAGCAGAACCCACCATTAAATGTTCACTGAGTTTGTCTCTTCCTCTTTTTTTCCCCCTAACTAGTGTTGAAAAATAATAAGAAAAAAGCCTTATACTCTCTGTACATATTTAATGGTCTCATACTGTAATCCTGTATCTGTATTGAGTAATTACGTTCATGTGTCTTCACTGCAAGTTGTAAGTCAATATTTTCTTTAGAAAATTCTTGAGATTAGGGAGAAGGAGAGAATTTCTCTTTTTCTAAAGCTCTGCAAAACCACAGCCATTTACGGTTGTGGTAAGAATGATCTAAAACTGTGCTCTCCCCTGCAAATTCCTCATTTTTATTACAAAAACAAGTGTCAGACTTGAGCAGTGACACAATGCTTTGACGGCTTTGAATGTTATTTATCAGTCTAAGTTTTCAGTGGTTCACATTTGGCTAGCACTTCTGTTCATACCCAGTGAAACCTGCTCTGCACTAAGATCAGAGGCGTAGTGAATCATTATTCTGATTCACTGAGCGTAAGGAGTTGTAAAGATATTCTTATGACAGTCTGGCAAGAACAGAAAACCATGGCTCAACTCTGAACCACGTATGGGGTTGTGATTATAACATAATGACAGATGACGAAAATTCAATCCACTCCTAGAACATGACTAAAGATTTATATAACTGCAGTCTGTAAGAGGTAATTTGCTTGTTCCCATTTGGCAGTGGGGCCCGTGATGGACATAGCCGAGCAGAGGGATGGGTTATGTGTCAGGCACTTGCAGAAGTTTATCTGCTGTTTCATTCCTTTAAGCCTTTGTACCACAGACCTTCCCCCCTTCAACAGTTAAGACCAGACCCTGAGATCTGCAGACTCAAAAAGCAGAAAATGGCACTGGTGTGCACTAAGAGAGGGGTAGTCTTCCTGTTCAACCTTAAGAAACTTTTTCCTAAGCACCTAAGTCTTTCTTTGCACTTTCACAGAGAGTTTCCTTTGTACTTTTCCTAAAAACATACTAAATTAGAGAAATAAAACTACTGTGAATATAATTTTAGGACAATGATAATGCTTCTACCAAATATTCAAAATTGATATTATATAATCATAGAATAGTTAGGGTAGGAAAGGACCTTAAGATCATGCTGAGTTTCTTGTGCCAACTCCTTTCCTGTTTCTTACACAAAATATAAGCTAAACACTACAGAAAGCCCTTGGCAAAGTTTGTAGAGTGGTTGCTTCTCCACAAATGTTTATTGTATTTGACATGATACTGTATGCTGTTGCATGTACATCTGTAAGAAGAGTGTAAAATGACATATTGTTAAAATAACTTGAGGAATGGGACTATATCAATAAATCCAACCCCAATTACAGTGAGAAAGCTAGGTTTCTCAAATGCTTTCTAGCACTTACTTGGTCAGCAGAACTCCCTCAGAACTAAGAACATTTTTAAAAAGCCCAAATAATACAAGCATAAATTCTCAGTCATATGAAAAATTAATTGGGAACAAATGTTTCCAGAAATACTTGTAGTTCTAATTGAAAAGATACGTTTTCCAAAGGTGGAAGCTCAAGCTGTTCAAACCTATAAATTCATCATTTTTATTACTATTTACATTTTGAGATGCTCAAATTTCTTTTATTAAAACGCAGTGATTAATAATACAGTGCATCTGGATTTTTATATTACACAGAAAACTTGCATGTAGTGCAAAGCATGTTCATTTAGTGGTTGCTCTATTAAACTTTATAGATTTTAATGAACTGATTTTCTTTTTATATATGAAAAGTGCAAATAATTTTAAATATGGACAAGTGAAAACAGAAAATAGTGAATATTTAATATTACAATTCTGTTTTTATTTTTAAATTCTCATTAAAAAAAAAATGAAGAAGTTACTCCTTTCTCTCTCTTGAATACCCATGGAAAGTGGTCCTGTAAAAGGCAAGTGTGCCTCAGGTCGCAGTGTCAGCGGGCCAGTGCCTGCTCTTTCTCTTCTTCCCTTGGGGATTTTCAGAGGAGGAAGGGGCAGGGAGAGATTTTTGCATCTCCATGAGCTGAGCCAGGACAGTGGTGGAAAAGGAAGCTCTGTCAGGGAGGAACTGTTCATTTGGTGGCAGATTGTCTTCTCATTGAAACATACTTCTAGCTGTGCCTGAATTCATAGAATCATAGAATCATAGAATCATAGAATCATAGAATAGTTAGGGTTGGAAAGGACCTCAAGATCATCTAGTTCCAACCCCCCTGCCATGGACAGGGACACCTCACACTAAACCATCCCACACATGGCTTCATCCAACCTGGCCTTGAACACTGCCAGGGATGGAGCACTCACAACCTCCCTGGGCAACCCATTCCAGTGCCTCACCACCCTGACAGGAAAGAATTTCCTCCTTATATCCAATCTAAACTTCCCCTGTTTTAACCCATTACCCCTTGTCCTGTCACTACAGTCCCTGACGAAGAGTCCCTCCCCAGCATCCCTATAGGCCCCCTTCAGGTACTGAAAGGCTGCTATGAGGTCTCCACACAGACTTCTCTTCTCCAGGCTGAAAAGCCCCAACTTCCTCAGCCTGTCTTCATACGGGAGGTGCTCCAGTCCCCTGATCATCCTCGTGGTCCTCCTCTGAACTTGTTCCAACAGTTCCATGTCCTTTTTATGTTGAGGACACCAGAACTGCACACAATACTCCAGGTGAGGTCTCACAAGAGCAGAGTAGAGGGGCACGATCACCTCCTTCCACCTGCTGGTCACGCTCCTTTTGATGCAGCCCAGGATACGGTTGGCTTTTCTGAGCTTGTCAGGTCTGATCCAGGGAAGTATATTTTCAGCAAAAAACACAGTTTCAGGAGAAAAAGGAATTTTGCATTAGGAATATGGAAGCCAGTACATTGTCTAGAAAACAGGCCTCGGGGATCTCAACCCATCATCACTGAAGTGTGAAGTTCTAATTGTATTGCTTTTCATAATGTATCTGCTACATAAATATTATTCAATACCTGCAAATTTGCACTAGTGGGAAATGGAGAGGTTATAATGCAGGGAAGATTTATGCCTGCTAGATGCTGGGCTGTCATGATTAAAAATTTTCCACCCATTATGTGAATCCTATTGATCGTTGCAGGAAGCAGAAAATTGTGCTGTTCATTGATTTTGCGTGGCTACAGAATGCATTAGGACTGATGCATTTGATGGGTAGGCAAGTTTTCAAAGGAAGCTCAGTTAAGCTAATCTTAGTTCAGAGGAATATGCACAATGGAATAAGAAACCTTGTAATTGCACAAGCAAATAGAAGAGTCAGAGGACTATATTATGAGCCATATCAGCATAAGAATTAGACACGAGCCTCCCCAAGAGACAACAGTAAAATGCATCAAGGCTTTGATGCTGTTTTTCATGAACGTAGCAATTACTGGATGAATTGGGTTTTAGCTTCTCTCCCATCAACCAAGATAGTGAACAAAAAGCAATTAGTTCTTCTGCCTCCTTAGCAAAGGGGGGTTATCAGGTTTTCATTGGCTCTATAAAATAACACAGTGAAGAAATGAGCTTGAATCCAAAAGTACAGCAGAAAGGGTACAAGGGAAAATCAGGGAGAAAAGGAAAGAAAATTTGCATGCAGAGGGGAATTTTACCTTTGAAATTTGGTTTCTACTGATTTGGTCCTTATTACCTCTGTCTTTTTTTATTAGCTTATGATAATGCTTAAAGTCATCTCTGTATCACATGCTGCATTTCCTATGAACAAAGGCTTTGAGCAAATTTAATCCCCAAAATAAACTCTGTCAGCATCTAATGCAGGGATTATTTCCAATCTTGGAAATAAAGGGAAGAAAAGATTATTCTGCATCCCAGCTGGATGCTGTCTTACTGGAATGTTACTACAATGTAAAGAGTTACATCGCTGTGACAAAGGAAATATTAGAACATCATGTAACTTTTAGTAGTGTATTAACTCTTCCTGAAAGTTTGTGGCACGCAGACCTTCCAGTCACTTCTAATAGTGGAACTGAAGCTGCTTGGGTCCTGCAAAACTTTTGAAGGACACATATCCTTAAAAACCTGGGCTAAACATTTTTATTCTTATGTTCTTACTTGTTAGTTCTGGCAATTTTGTCAAGAAAAAAGCACAGTAAAATTACTGCTTACAGAGATTTTGAGTGTATTGATGTTGCCATTATGTTAAAATGTGCCAAAAAAAAAAGGTACTAGAAGCAATATTAATAAGTATTTTTAAATTGTAATGGATAGCTGTGCATTTTTACTCAAATACCATGTGGGTTTAGGTGAAAAAATCAATGTGGGTGCTCTCATATTCTCACTGTTTTATGTCTTACAACGTCAGATTTTCAAAACAGATTTGTCTGCAGCAGTGACAAATTTAAAAGCACAGCTCCTTTAGCTTTCGAGTATCATTAGATGAACCATTTGTCATATTTGACCTTCCTCATATATAAACAGTAGCAAGCAACGTTCAAGAGTTATTTTATTGCATTCACTTGTGGTTAGTAACCTTGAAGGAAAAAGAAGGTTTAGTCTTAATATTGCAAAGATCCTATAATTATAATTCTGTGAGCACTTTGAATAAAATGACCCTCAACATATTTCTATGATCATCATGAAAGCATATGTTTGAGAATGTATCTTTCACATAGATAATATATGATCAAGTCCACTTAAGAATTCCTGTTGGATGTATTTGTCCTAGTGAGTTTGAACTAGCAGGACTTCTTTTTGTGTGTACAGCTAAGGCTATGCAAATAGTATGATGATGCCTGTAATGAAATTTAGAATTGAAAGGGTTGTTATGGAATGCTTTCACCCCTTTTTGATCTCCATTAACTGTACAGATCACCACAAGTATTTGATTTTACCAACAGATTAACAACATTTCAGCTAAACAGAAACTTTATCTGTGATTAAGTCCTGCAAGTATTTGAAAAGCAACTCCTGAATAAGTCCTGCAAAGATTTATCCCATGTATCTGAAGCTCTGGAAAACTGGAATGCTAATCTGTAATGATGAAGCAAACCCTTGTACGGTAGTTTAGTTATTTTGCTACTTTCTAAATCTAGTGGTATCTAGGGGATTAAAGCAACAGCAACAAAAACAGTGTTGTAACATAAAATGTCAGGCTTTGAAAGAGTGGGAAGTCACAGAAGGAGCAATGATCATAGCTCTGCTCTGAGGTCTTTAGCCATACAACCCAGAGGATAGATTTGCTCTTGTCTGGAAACCAGCCCAGCTCAATTTAAAAGACCAGGTTCAGGAATTACTCAGACACAGTGTGTCTGGCTAGACTGGAGCAATTGAAACCTTTGCCCACACAGTTGCTTACCAGACAATGTATTAATCTTTTGACAGACCTTTCATCAATATTATTTAACAGTTGTTTACTCCTTAAAGCATCCAATTACCAATTAAATGCTATTAAAAGGCTTGCATCACTTTTCATTTATTCAATTCTGCTGTTTCCCCAGGAAGCTGCCACAGACCACACGCCTTAACTTTTTCCAGCAGGCAAATCTGAACTGTAATTCTCCACTGTGCATAAAACTGGATGGATATAAGTAATGTGGGATGACAGACAAGCACATCCAGAAACCCGGGGGTAAAACCCAGATAAACCACCTGCTATCTTGAGGTTCTCTGCTACAGACCTGGGGGTTCCCACTCTCAGTAGTGCACAATGTTTCACAGTGGCAGCCTCTGAGATATTAGGCCTATAGCAGCCACTCTCCTGCCCATATTCCCTGCCTTTGCAATACTTGTCAAAACTCATTGCAAGGCAATTATGGTGATAAGTACCAAGGCAGAAAAGAGAAAATTAGATAAAATGTAAATGAAGGGAGCTGATGCTGAAGCTGTAGGGCATGATCTCAGCGACCCCCTGCGAGGCTGTTAAGAGGCACAGAGAAGAGCTACACAGCTTTGCTGTTCCATAATTTTTGTCATAAGGTTTATTTTGCTGAATCCTAAAAGCTTAATTCCCAGGAATAAGAAGTTCACAGGTCACTTGGCTCCTACTCTGGAGATCACGTAGGAAATTGAAAGGGTGGGGAGAAAGGAGCAGCTCTAAAACCAGAAATTAACGTTTCCATTTGTGCAGCTTAATACAAAGAACTTTTGTTCTTGTGAATGGGAGCTGCAAACATCATAGCCAGTCCAATGATGTGCTAGACCACGGTGGCTGTTAATGAAAAGAAATGAGAAAATGTAACAAGTGCCTTTAAAGTCATCCCGATGGAATGTGTTACTGTTTATCTAAACCTGAAAGTTTCTTCCTCTACTCAATCAGGCTCATCTGCAAAAATATGTGCTGTATACTTCAGGAAAATTAACAACATTTCTTCTGGTTGAGGCACTGGAATGGGTTGCCCAAGGAAGTTGTGCGTGCTCCATCCCCGGCAGTGTTCAAAGACAGGTTGGACAGAGCCTTAGGTGATATGGTCTGGTGTGAGGTGTCCCTGCCCATGGCAGGGGGGTTGGAACTAAATGGTCTCAAGGTCCTTTCCAACCCTATTCTATGATTCTATGATTCTATGATTCTGACATGATTTCATAAAGAAACAATGTTTTGGATTAAAAGCCAAAGAAAGGTCAACATTGTTTTCAAGGGAAATAAACTACTCCCTTTTTACACAAAAATGATGAACAGGAAAGAGAGTCACACCCAAAATTCCATGGATCCAAGCGGACTGTTTCTCCCAGTTTCAGTAATTTCGGATCAGGTTTGAAACACCTGCAGAGAGCAGGTAGCGCTACATCGCTGTTAAACAGAAATGGTTGTATGTGACCATGAAAAATTTGCATGAAAGAGGAGAAATAATTATAATGAGATGCATTTTAAGTGTCCAAGGTTGTGCTCATTGCTATACTTCACAAAATTTGGGTAGTGTTACACTGTCCAGTCACCAGTGATGGAATGTCTCCTGTGAGTCTTTCAGAAGGGAGGGATTCTTATAATACATAATGATACAATATTATTCTAACAGGAAAAAGAAGTTAACACAGTTTAAACTGGACTATTTCAGTCCTCCTGACAGAACTTTTTCTGTGTGGACTGAGGTTATCCACCTCCTCTGGATGGGATCCAATTAATGTGCCATGAGAAAATCCATGTGCTTCTGCAGCCGCATGTTCACCCCCCCGGCTGACAATCCTGGCACTTGGCAACTGGTTTTCAATACAGCTTTTTCCTTTTCTTTCCTAAAACCTCATCTGTTTTGTTTTGATTTTGTGTTGTTCCCCCCCCCCCCCCTTACCTGGGGATTTGCTAGCTGTATCTAATGCATCTATTAAAAGCCTACACCAAAATACAGCCACCTCTACTCTTTAGATAGAGGAACGAAAAGCTTTTTGGCAGAGTCCCTAAAACGTAGGTAGAATGAATTGTTGAGAAGTCCCAAATGACCCAACTGTTAAAGTAGCTCATATCCATTTTTCTATGACTTTGCTGTCATTTCTCATATATAATCTTCTGTGCATTCTGTAGTTCTAGAAATTACTTTTGTTCACCAAACACTTCTATAACATTTCAAAAGCTTTCAGTTGTAGGCATTGACTTTACTATCACACAATATTTTAAAACAAGTATGGCTCATTCAAAGGCAGCTATATCCTGATAAGCACTGAAAAGAATGCCATCATGTTCTTCATGGCAGTTTGTGCATGGATTTTATGTATTATTTGTATCTCAAGTTACTTTGGTCATTCCACAAACCGTCCTATTAAATGTTTACCTCCCAGTTGATGGAAATGTAGGTTGTTTTTCAATTTCCATTAGATCTCCTTTATTATTATAAACCATGGTTCCCTTTATTTCTGATTGCTAAATGCAGTGGAACAAAACTGATTTCAGAGAATTAAGTTCTAATTAGATTAATTTTAACTTTATTATCACAGTGCCCATAGGGTTTGCCTTTGTGTGTATGGGTTTGGTAAGAAAAAAGTCTTTTTTAAAAATACAATATTATAAGAAATACATAATAGAAAACAGTAAAAGGTGCATGAATGAGGAAGTGTGAAAGACAAATATCAGTTGCCAGAAATACTAAAATCATGTGCTAGCCAAATTAGGCTATTTACCCCCAAATTAGGTAAGTTAGCAACTGATGATAGGGGAGCATGACTTCCATGCTGTATCACCTATAACATGTCCATCTGGTTTACTGTAAATCTGCCTTGGTGAATGTGCCTCCAGTGCTTTAGGGAGTGTATTATGCTCCATGCTCTGCTTCTTCCCCATCTAAATGCTTGCTTCACTGAACAGCCTCCCTGAGCAAATGGGTTTGAGCTGTCCTGGTAAGCACATCCTCAGCTGTACCTGCAACAGCCTTGGCAGGAGCTGCTCTTCAAGATCTGGGCTACATGTTTCTGGGGTGACCCTCAAAAGGAAATGTGAACATATTCACATACTTAATTGTCTGACCTTGCTCTGTACTGAAGATTTGAAGCATTGTATTTAACCTTAATTTCTTTAAAACATTTGAAAAAGATCTAAGGTTTAATATTAGTTTTTGTCCTTTTCTGAACTGCATCCACCATGAATTGCTTAACTAACTCATTAGGGTCCTAAGCTAGGCAGATGTTTAAGCCAGCTATGCCTTTAAGATGAATTGAAAGGACTGGGACTATTCATGCCTAAAACTACAATGTGAATACCTCAGGCAACACGATATAAATTTGGGGTTAAAGTTAAGCGTGTTTGAACAATTTGACAGACTAAATCTTTTACTTTAAAAATACACACAGTTCTCTATTTCCCTGCAAAGAAAGAATCAGTGCTACAGTTTGTATTTGATTTCTGTTAGAAATTATTTGGAGCCACCTAACCCAATCTCCCCTAATTTACTGTAGGGCTTTAGGTTGCCTCTGCTCACCTTGTCATCTGGATTCCTTCCATTTAGCCAAAAGCAATGTTAAAGTCCCCAGCAAATGTCATGGAGCTCTATTGTGTCTTTTATCTTTTGCTGTCAAAACTTTCTTCAGAATATGGGATTTTACTGTTCTTTTTGTTTTACTTTTTACTGGTTTACTTTTTTTATTGGTGAATGATAACTGAATGGTGACAGTGACAGTGAGAAGCATCATTCTCGCAGTGGAAAGTTATTCTTTGAAATAAGGTTTTGTAATATTTTCTAAGCAAGGAACAAAGTAAGCACAAGGACAGGGAAGTAGACCTGCTAGGTGAACGCAACGTACAACTAATAAATGAAATACAGAAACACAAATAACAAATAATACATTGTAAAACTAAGCTTACTTTACCATGATGGGACAATAACGAATTAAGAGTATGCCTTACATGCATTATAAATTTTCTTAGCAGTTTTTCTGTGAATGGTTTTGTCAGTTGCTTCTGTGCCCTATACAATGTGACAGTTTTTGCCAGTCAATTACATTTACAGTCCAAATCGTGTAGAATAAATCTGCTCTTCATGCAAATAAGATCAAATGGATTAGATGAATGCAGAAGCAGTAAAAGATGTTGACTGGAGAAGAAGAAGCCCATTATATTTCCCAGCAAGGAAAAAGTGAGATTTCATGATGTTTGCCTGTTCCACTTTTTCTCTTGTAGAGGAAAAAAAAATCTGTCTCTTTTTTTGCGGTTGTTAATCATTAAACATTCTCCTGACATCCTCCCCATCAAAAGGCATAAATAAAATATTTAATTTCAGTAATTTCAATATTAATTTGACTCCTTTTTTTTCAAAATTTTCTTATCATATAAACCAATATATTCCTGTGAAAAGATACGTTTTATCCAACCACAGAAAGAGCTCTTCTTCCAGCTCTATACAACCTCAGGCTGCCTTTCCTGGGATCTGCACACCAGCCTATCCTGTTCGTCCTGTGGAATGCAAGAACTGTGGAAAGAAAGAGGGAATAATGCCCTGTTATTCTGTTATACAGTATTGATATGGAGGATAAATGCAGACCTTTTACATAGGCGAGAAGTAGCTGGAAAGCTTGGGACAGTAGCATTCCCTGGCTGTCTTTGCAATACCCATGGCAAACCTGCTTACTCAAGCTTGAGACATTTGACATTTATAAGGGCAAGAAATAATTTAGCCTTTTCTTCATCAACATCTTCAGAAAAAGTTGAGAAATCAGTCCAGATGGGGGAGTAATTGTTATGCATGCCATTAGCCATCATTTTTAAAGCAATAACTTTGCAAACCCTTTTTGCAGAAGCATGTTGATTATTTTGCAGTAAATCTCATTGTCAGCAAAATAAACTCTGCATTCTGAAAAAACTTTTCCTGCTATAAACTAAGTATATCAAAGAAGTAATATAATAGACACAAAGAGAAATCAACTGATAGCATTTCCTTAGGAACTGTGGGTCACTCCTTCCACCATGTTCCAATTTCTATAAAGTTTTACCAGACTGGGATAATTTTAGGTATTGCACATTCCCTCCGGCAGCCATGGAGCCATACACAGATATTAAATATGTGTAAATTTTGTGCTGTTTAATAACACCTATGTAGGCGTTGACTAAATGGTCATATTTTGTATTTCTACTTCAGTATGTTGCAACGAAATCCATTTCAGTGTTTCACACTTTTGGGGTTTTTTGCTGTCTACCTTTTTGTTCTTTGGAAGCCATAATTCACCAAGATATATGTAAATATGTTTGAGTTGGATATTGATTGAGCACATCTGAAGAGTTATCCCCCTTTTTCTCAGGGAATTTCAAAACAATATTCTCTGTATCCAGTAGCATTCTAAAAATACACTGTTTGAAATTACTGGCATTGACAGATAGAATGGCAAATTGGAAGGGACATAAGAAGGATCTTGCAGCACTATAATAATTTCACCTTTTTAATGTAAAAATGTAATTCTCTGCTGCTCCTGCATGCTTCAGCTTGCTTCATATATTTAAGGGACTAAGGTATAGGGTATTCTAGATTTGTTGTGACTATAGTTTACAGTGAAGAACAAGATGCAGACTCTAGCCTTTCTTTATGAAAACTGAATTACTCCCTTTTGTGTTAAATCTATGGCACAGTACCTTGCATGCGTGCATCTAGATAAATCATGTAATTTTACAGACCGATTCAAAATTTCAGATTACAATTTAAACCACAAAAGAACTACATGCTCTGTCAGGAAGTCTTATCAGCTTTCAAGCACTTGCAAGAAGGATTCCTTTCTCTAATTTATTTTTCCCCCTCACTCTTTTTTTCATTTTCTGAGAAGAAATAAACTGTTAAATTCAGTTGAAGATACTTTCATGGGTTACCAGAGTTACATTTACCTCTTCCATGTACAGAGGGATTCAAGAGGATTTAAAAAGGAGCACAGCACTAACTTTTCCATTCCCTGGAAAATTTAGAGCCAAGCTTTGTGACATAGAAGAAAAATACTAAGATCTTTAACTCTTTTAGCTTCGAAGGAAGAATGCAGGAAGAAGGTAATTCATATATAAAACACTGCAACTGTGTCTTGGAGAAAGATAACTGTGAAGTGAAAATCCCTACATCATCACATTGAGTTTTGATAAATTTTCTATTCAGATTATCAAGGATCTGCATTGACCTGTTTTTCCTTTGCATTTGTGCAGATGCTTGTGCTCCTTCGAGTGATTACATGTATTTACAGCCTATCTACCTAATTTAACAATGTATTTTATAAAATTCCCTGCAAGCAATCTTGCAAAATAGATCAGAAGTTTCAGGGTGCCTTTTAGGAAAGGTATGAACTCTATTGTACAGTGATTATCACATTGACTATATAATACAATTTTTGTAATAATTAAACTGTTCAGATTAGTTTTACCCTCTGCCTGATTGTAATGAAGCTTTATGGGTAACTGTAATTAACCTCTATTGATGTTAATTATGCACAAAGTGGGATCCTGAAACTGCTGACCATGCAATTCGTTAAACAACTCAGGAGGTGATATGGATTGCACAGTGTTTATATGCACTTTTTCAACCTATTGTACAATGTGATGCTGAAGTGGGAAGAGTGGTGCTTAGAAAAAAATGTGCTGGATTTCTTTGCATAGTAAAATCATTGAAGCTCATTTATCTTGGAGCTAAAAAGACTACAGGTTGCACCAGTATACCACTGTAAGGGTCCTGCTGAGAAAAACTTCTTTGTAAAAGGTTATCAAACCTAATTAAACTCAATTAAATATCTCAAAAGGCTCCTTTTATGAAGGCCCAGTTCCATTAAGAGCTGATACACAGAATAAGAATGCAACTTAAAACATTGACTTTACAGGTCATGGCAATAACCTCCTGAAATATGGAAGGGTGAGGACACAATCACCTTCTATTTCATGATGTAAAGGTGTTGACATTTCAACAGGCAACTGCTCAGGTAGTTATCATAGAATGATTTGTTTGGAAAGGACCTTAAAGATCATGCAGTTTCAACGCCCCCTGCCATGGATATCCTACGTAAAGCCTAGATTTTATAGGTCAGTTGTTAAGATGTTTTAAGGAATATTTCTCACTCTATTAGCCTACAGAGAATTAACTTTTGTTTTATGCAGGAATCAAAGCCATTTCCCAGTGCAGTTTCCCTAAGCTGCAAGCAATGCTAGAATTACAGACTTGCAAACTCTACAGGCAGTCTAAAACAATTAAATTGAAATAGCCCATTTTCTGTGAGAATGAAGAAAGTTTAACTGGTCATAAGCCTGTTTAAAATGTGTTTAGAAAAACAACTACCCCTCCAAACAAGCACCTTCAAGTTTGTGATTTTGTGTGTAAACGAATGCCAATCAGAGCCCATGGTAGAAGCTTTCTAGTAACAACTGAGAGCTCAAGAATCCATCTCTATCAGGAGCAGGGCCTCTGAAAATATCTTGATCTTTATCTTTTTAGGCCTACTCCGGTTCTGCTGCTTGGGAGAAATAGTAGGGGGTAAAAACGTTTGGTTTGTGATAGTGGTTTTGTGCTGAATAAACTGTTTTGGTCCTCATGACCATTTAGATTTACAGAGTTCCTTGGTGCAATGAAACCTCTCCAGAACTAGTCACCCACATGTATACTTTCTTGCCATGGAAATATCCAGTGAGATCTTCCTCAGTATAATGTAGAGTTATCTGCCTACTGAATTGCTTCGCTGTCATCAGAGAAAGACAAGATCAGTGCTTTATTAATACCACCTTTTCTTATTACCAAAGTTTCTTTCTTTGGTAGTTTCTTGTGGGTTAGAATTAAAATGCCTAATATCACAGTGACATTAAGCCACTATAATAACAAAATATATTCAGATAAACATACTTTTAATATGTATTTTGGGCATTTAATATTTTAAGTCCTTGTGAAGCAACAGGTTTAAAATGCAATTTGGGTCAGCAACATAGTCATTTAGCTGAACTAGAAATCAGCATATTATGAAGGCTGATAAAGCTCCAAAAAGTTCTTTTTCTTTTTGCTAATCACTCCTATGTAATTGCAGTGTGTGAGTGTAATAGTGGTCCAAAGCAGTGTCATTATACATGTCGCGACTGGAGTCTGGCATTGCAAAGTACCACAAGCTAAAACTAACTAAAGCTTGTTTTTCTTAGTTTCCCATCCACAAGCCTTATCAGCAAGCACAAATTTTCCCCCCAGTTGGTTTACTCACATATCTACAGCCATAATCTAGACTGATTTCTTTCCTCCACCCCCAGAATTGTGTCCCATGCCTCATGTCTTCCTTTGGTTTATAAGCAATCGCCTCTAGTAGCACATGGCTGATAGATGGAGCTTTTTAGTTCCTGCAAGTCATCTTATTGACTGTTTTCCTAATCACTGCAGAAAATATTGCTATCCTCATACCAGTCTTCCAGAATAACTTCAGTTCAGACCCCTTTGCATTTCCAACATACTATTTATATCTACCTTTTGCAGATTTTTTTTTCCTGAATAACAACTAAAATATGGACCTTTATCAAAGCGTACAGATGAAGATTTCATCTAGCCTTTTTCTTGTACTTATATAACTTATTCTTTTGCCCAACCTTCGCAAACACAATCTTCTCTATTTCCACCCGAATCTTCCAGAAAAATATTGAGGAAAAGATTTATTTCTGGTACTACTTCTTCATTTGTAAGTCTTCTATAAGCAGCTGTCTGTGGTTCTCTTTCTGTTAATCTAATCAAACACAAGCTGCTCACCATCAATTTCTAAGCTGCTTGCAGTCTTTTCCCATTTTTTTACTATTGCCCTATGAGTTGTTAAATAATCTCCCATTCATTACAGAGAAGCTACTTGTCTGGTTCTTGACTAGTCCATGTCATCAACCTCCTGTATTGCTGGATTCACATTAAAACAATCGTTCTCCTTTTTCTGTGAGGCTTCTTGTACCTGCAGGGAATTATCTACAAGTGCAATGTTAACTCTCTCTCTTCCTTCAGTTCCATGATTCTACTGAAAGCTTACAGAAACTTCATGAAAGTTTGAAATACCAGATGCTGCCTACCTGAATTCTTTTGCTGTGTTGTACTTTTTGATTGGTCTGCCCATGAGCTACCTCTTCTTTTAAACATTGAGTACAGCTTCCCAGGGACAAAGATATTTTTTCTAATTTTCTAGACCAGATACAATAGACAGCCCAAGACCAGGACTGATTGTTAAGCAATCTGTAGTACCAGTTAATGGTACTTAGCATTACTGCTTTATATAATTACTTATACAATACTTACAGATTTCATGAATAAGATAAACCGTATTCTCCAGGTTTTAAAGCAGATTGTGAATTCCCCGAAGCACCTGTTTGAGGTTTCTAAGAAGATTTTTAATTTACCTTCTGTACCTTTGAGCTTGTTTTCAGATGCTTTGCAATAAGTAATAGATAGCCTGGGGATGCTGTGAAGTCTCCCTCCTTGTAGGTTTCTAAGAAGACTCTTGACAAACACTTGTCAGTAAAGACTTGGGAATAAATGATCTGATTTTGGGGCAAGGGTTGGTCTAGGTACTAGATTATTTCTCTCCCTGTTTCTATGTCTCCTTTTCAAAGATAACAAAAGTCCTATCTTAAAAGTCCTGACTATGGAAAGCACACAAATAGGGAAATAGACCTTTCTGCAGACAACATGTCACCAGTGTAGATGAGGTGCTTGGGTACCAGAAGCTGTGTACCCCTGGGCAAGTACTCTGTCCTTTTTGGATTAAATAGGTAGGCTTCTTCCAGAAGAATTCAGGTGTTTCCACCCAGCAATGTAAAGCACAACATGACCTAGCTCTGGGATTCAAAAACAGAGGAAGCTGGTTTCAATCCACAGGTAGGAATAGCATTTACTGGGGGAAAATTGAATTGCATTTATTTTCAACTGTTTAAGCTACATTTCAGGCTTCTGTAGTCAGACTCCCTGGACAAGGAAATTAGTTTTAATTTTCTTCTGTCGTGCTCAAGAATGTAAACATTTCTTTATGGAGGTTTCTATCTGAAATATGTAATTAGATCACTGTCTGGCGCATCTAACTGTCTTTCCAACAAAACTCAGGAGATGAGTCTTACGAATTGTGTCTATTATTTGGTACAGTCATGTAAAGCAAATCAAAAGTCCTCCCTACACCTCACTGAGTTTTGTCACTGAGGAAAAGAGAGGCCAAGATTTCACTTTGGTCTTTTGTTTAGTGGTTTATACAGCTTAACCTGTTACCCAAAGTTGTTTAATAATTAATTTAATAGTTCCCTTTTATGTAGATTTGAGTTTTGAGCTTCTGAAGCACTTCAACAAATACAAATTCACTGTTTATGCTAGTTGTGTGACATGGTTATAAATCCAATCCATACTTGGCCAGAAACCTTCACTTTGTCAATTCTTAGTGAGCATTACAAACAAAAGTTGAAAATCTTTATTAGCAATACTCATTCCATGATTTGCCACAAGTTTATTACAGTCTACCATAATTTAAATGAAAATATAAAAAATCATATTACAAGAGAAAACTTCAAAATAGTCCACATGAAAATAAAGAAAAAAGCAGGTGGTGAAAGGGGGTGTTTAAATTCTTTTAAAAATTAAGATATACTTTCTGCCTCTTCCTACTACAGAACTGACAAAAAGCTAATTACCAAACACAAAAATGCTGCAAGTTTCTTGTCAGGGCTTTTTAATATTTCTTTTATTGACTAATTTGACTAGCATCTAAACTTGAGCCCAAATGCTTACAGTAGTATTTGATTGTCAACAAATGTATTGAAAGATTAAGGAAGTTTTTTTAACTTTGTATTTTAACCTACCATAATTTAAGAAAAATGTTTAAATATATTACAAAAATCGCCTTATCTTGGCTCTCTTGGAAATTACCCAAGCGACTTTCTGCCTTTGTTAATCTGATAGGCATATGTTAGTATAAATACCAGTACCCCTAGTTTCTGTGCAGAAACATGCTGTTTGTGTATGAATACTGTATGCAAAGGAAATGAAAATCAAGTGTTAGACTAAGTTCTTGGGCTTGTCTAGAAAAGAAATAAAAGGTAAGCTAAACTACCCTTGAAGCCCACAGTTTCATGTTCAAACAATAAAAGTCAAGCTACACAATTATTAAAACAAGCTTCTGAAAATCATTTTGTACATATTTTAATATTTATATGTATTTCATAAATAGGTGAAGTAAGGTATAAATTTTGCAAAGCAACTGAGTCCGCCTCTCAAAGTTAACAGTTATTTTCCTACCAATAAAACAAATCTTTTATTGGTTTGGTAAAAAACACACTGCGTTAGTGGTTTTTTACTGCAAAATTACTTTTCTATCACTTCATAATACTTATCTTACTAAACTTTTAGAAATCACTGATGGATATTAATTTGTTTCCAAAAGCCTATGCCTTAATTTTATCAGGCAGAAATATGTACTAGTCCAGATGACTTTTACAAAGTTTCAGCCAGCTGTTATAATGATAAAAATGGAAGAGCAGAGCACAATTATGTGCCTTCTAGCATGGCATTTTCATGTCAGGCATATCCAACCCAAGTTACTTTGCGTTAGGGAAGTTATAGATTCTCAGTATGACACAATTCACATTACCTTTTCTGTCTCATAGAGTATTTTTCACAAAGTTCCAGTTTCATCTACAGTACCAAATGAATCCACTTGTGTAACCTTTATTCTTACATTTCCTGGCCACCAGACACATTTGATTCCAGTAATAAGAACTCCTCACCATGGTTTTGTCTGTTTATTCGATAGCATTTTTACGTTTTGCACCAACAAACAGTTCTTGCCTCTCCAAACTTCCCACCTTAGCTTTAAAGACTTTCAGTGGCTTTCTTATTGACCTCATCCTTGCTTAGGCAATTCTTGCTCTAACTGCACTACCTTCCTGAATACTGCTTCCTAGCATGCTGTTTCAAGGCATTTATATGAGCAGGTTCTTTCTTTCCTTTACCTGATTTTTCAGTCCCATTCACCTTGGTTTGCTTTATTTTCATGATAAGCAGGTGTTTAACATTTTTCAGTTTCATCTACAAAGATCCAATGCCACCTTGCAGCACCTTGTAGTCTCTATTAGATAGACTTTGGATGAGGAGGGCACACATCCTCCAAAATCATTCATTCATTAGAGCTGGTGCACAGCTTAACCACCCCTTGGGCCAGCTGAACATCTCTTGATTGCAGTACTGCAGAGGTTATTCTGGAAGGTGAAAGGACTGAAGGACACATGACTGTTATGAAAGCATTGCTTTGTGATAGCTACAGACCAGGAGTGGAATTGTGATTGTGTGTGGTAACTATCTACATTTGCATGTGAAATTATGGAGCTGGGGTTCTAGAAAAACTCCGCCAAACCCGTACTCTCAGATTTCCCTGAATAATTTATGTTTCTTTGTATATCTTGCTTGTGAAATTATTTTTTTAGAAGTTGATCTTTTCTATATTTTCTCATAAAATTGATGCTTATATGTTACTTGTAA